>NC_089980.1:82446863-82749893 GCF_036417845.1 Apteryx mantelli | reverse complement strand
TTTGAACACTGTAAGACTACAGTTGTGGCATGGCATTTTTCCCCTTGTCTGCATCTTCAACATAGCAGCAGGGGAAAGGAAGCAGGCAACTAGAAGTGAGCTGACAATGTACTATTTGACCACTTAGGAAGTCACAGCTAAAATTAGAGGGTAAAACCTCACCTAAATCTTTCATAATAATACCTTTTCCTGCTGATGTGCTTTATTCTCCCTTCACTCCCCTGTGCAGATCATCTTCACTCTGCTGTATTCTGAGTCAGTCCAAGGAGAAGAGCTGATCATTCAGGAGTACGGGTATCTCTGAGATGAGTGTCATCCCTGTCTGGACTGAAAATGGGGCAGACCAGGTCTTCTCACATCTAAGGTCTGCAAGGTTCCTGACCCCACAGATGAGTTTGTGTGTGTGTGCCCAGGGCAGTGCTCAGAAGCTGGGTAAGTCTACCATGACACAGAGCTGCTTCAGGGCAGCTTTAGGTCCAAAATTTTCATCACTGGGCTCCCATGCCCTCACTTTGCATGCTCAGTGTTTTCTGGTCTGTCTGACCCTAGGTGCTAGCTAGTGAGGAAGGTTGCTGTACTCTCTGTTTTCTGTGTCATTCGACTGAAATCTGTGCTGACAGCCTGGTCCGATCCTGGGCTGGGTGGTTGCAGGATGAACTGCTGGGACCTGTGGTGTGGCATTAAACACAAGACAGGAGTGAAGCCTGGAAAACTCGGAGCAAAGTGTGGTTGAAGAGGCTGAGCAGAGATGTGTGAAGATAGATCATTTGCGGCCTGAGATGACAGCAGAAGTGTGAGTGTGATAATACAAAGGCACAAGTGTCAAAGAGCCCGGGGGGAGCAGCTGGGAATGCTATCAACTGTTCATTTGCGGTGACATGCCTTGCCTGCAGTTTCACTGAGGTTACCTTGGGTTCTCAGTATAAGCTAGCTCAGGTCTGTCCTCTGCTGCAGGAAGTTACGACTGGATCACCACTTCGCATGGACAGAGATGTATGAAAGCAGAATATGATGTGGAGAAAACCCGCAGCTGAAGGGAGGTAAGTCTGCAGAGAAGAGAAAGCCAAAGTATCTCTGTGTTCCCATTGATCTTTGGTGTTGTCCCCACACACTTTTAGCTTACACAACTGACAATTACTTGGCAGACAACCCATGGAGACACCAAACTTGACAGAATTAGGATTTGTGTGTTCCAAGGTTGATGTGTCCTTGAGGAAGTTCTGGGAACTGTTACATACAAAAGTGCCATCCTTAAGCAGTGTCCATGCATGCCTGCTTTTTCTGCTGTCACAGCACTAGGCTACAAACAGGTTGGTGTGGTCAGCGTAGGAGAACACTGACACTCGATTTACAGCTGAGTACTTTCATGCCATTTTTAAAGCAGAGTATACCATTGACTGAGAGTAGTGGTGTGTTGTATAACGTGTATTTTTTTTTAGGTTTCTCCCCTGAGAGTCCAGTAACAGAAGCAACAAATAGTTTACTGAACCTCTCACCAGTCTCTCCAGCTTTTAAACACTGAACGCTTGTTACACATTGTGTTATTTGTTTAAATACAGCTGCGATTCTATGATTTAATTAAACCCATGTCTCTGTCACACTTAGTTTATTTTTGTTAGGAAAAAGTTTTTGCTAACCATAAATAAGCCGCTTGCCATGAATGCAATTTTTAAATTATTTAGGGAGTCAATGCAGGAGTCTGTATAAACTTTCTTGAATTAGAGGCTTATCCATGCAAGGAAATACATATGGAACAATTTAGGCTTCACCTTTTAAAATGTAGTAGCTATTTTGCTTAGATGCCATTTGTGGGTGTTCTTATCGCCATACTAAGATTCCGTGCAGTTCACCTAAGTGCTACAAAGATACTTTTTAGGCTATATCTGTATTGTATGGTATATTGCAATGTAGAGCCACCCATACAGCTTGTAAGCAGAACAGCTCTTTTTCTCAGCAGAATAAAACAGGCTTTTTGGTGTCCTGTGTTTCACATGTTGACTACTTTTAGGGCAGAAGGGAGAACTCAGACTTTGGAGCAGAAGGTAGCCTCTGTACCAAAGACATATCTTTAATGTGAAATGAGAAGACTGCATAAAAAGTTAGTATAAAATTGCTGTTATACTGTAAAATCACAGTACCACTTTCTCATGTTGATGTCTCAGCATACTTACATCAGGGCATAACTAGGAATGGGCTTTAAATAAGTTGAAGTAAGACTGCTACAGATCTCTAAACGGAGTTTGCACTAATTTTGGCTAAAACAGTTTTGAAGTAAAGTGGTACAGTTCTGAGTGTAGATGAGATCCAGCCTGATGCAAATATGTGTGAAAATACCTCTCTACACTATTTGTTGGAAGTGGCAATAGAAAGTTGAAGCAGGGCATCAGATTTCTGCTGCATGATATCTTCATTCACTAAATTCATGGAAAGTTCTTGGCAGTGAGTTTGGCAGGCAGGAATTGTGGTGGGTCTTGGTAGGATGCAGGTGGGAAAGAAGAAGGCAGTGGCCCTTGAGCTGTGTTGGAAATCCCAGAGGTCCAGATCTTCTGTAGGGGTTTCCAGCCTCTGGGATTTCCAGACAGGAGTTTGTTTTTCTTTTAATGTATGTTTCCTTTTATTGGTAGGCTATTTCATATCAGTTTATGATTATGGTGGAAATTTCTCAAAGAAACATTAATGTTTTTCATGGGAAGTCAGCTTTTCTGTGTATATTTCAGTTATTCAGTTATTCTGGTCATTCTGGAGAGTTCTGGGAGCTCAATTCATGCAAGCTCCTGTGCTGGTGTCCACTGCTGTGGAGAGCCCAAGGCAGCATATTTGTCTTCGAGTAGGTTGCAGCACATCGCAAATACTGTGTGCACTGTGTTGGAGCTGCAAGAGTGGCCAGCAGAGTCTTAAAATTGGGAGGTGTTGAGTCAGGGCTTCTAGACGTGATGATTTAATGTATCCTTCATCAGCAAGCACAAGTTTCAACCCACCTGCTGTAAAAAAAATCACTGACAAGGGCATTAATGCCAACTTGTTTATGCTTTTCAGTCTCCCTTGAGTGCATCAGCCTTTAGTAGGCATTAAGATTTTTCAGTTTGCATCTCTCATGCCAGTGGGTGTGAATTACAGCTACTGTAATTTAAAATAACAAATACATAGTATGCAGTCTGAAATAATGAGAAATCTAAAACAACTGTATGGACAGATGGTTTTATAGCCTAGCATTCAAAAGACAATATAATGCTATTCAGTCATGAATTAAAAAAAGGCAGAGATCATCTGAACTCATCCAGCTATTGGGCAGTCTTCATTACAAACAACAACTTTGGGATCCTTGCCAAAGTATTAACATCCTTCTTCAAAATGGATACAAATAAATGAACAGAGAGATCTTATGGGTTTTGGAGAGAACTATTTCCGCAAGACTGTACAACAAAAATTGATGCTAGCAGCATGACTAGATCTCTTGTTTGTGATAACTTCAGTCAGCACTGAAAACACATTTGACTGTATCATTTAGAGGTGTTAGATTAATTTTGCTTTAGGCAGACCTTTGTTCAGTAGAATAATTGTAGAACAGTGTGTAGCATCTAATTGGTTCCAAGAGAATCAACTTTTTCATTATAATTTCAAAAGAGTTTTCAGTCAACATTTTTTCTCCTATCCTTACTGAGATGTCTGGAACTAGGAAAAAATAAGACATTAGAAATCATCCCTAGAATTCAAAAGGAAACTCAACAGTTCAAGTAGTGCAGAGGACAATTACTGCAATTTTTTTACCCTCAGTGAACCACAGCACTAGAGAATGTGTAATGTTTTTCTTTATTTCACCTTGCCAGACCTGAGCTCTTGATTCCCAACACCTTGGCCATCAGACCTTTGGCTGAAGGCTGAGGCAAAGTGCTGAGTAAAACATACTTTTCCCAGAACAGAGTGCATTGCTCACATGATTAATTATTGCTTTTATCAGAATTTCCTTCTTGTGATGTTTTTGAGATAATAATGAGGTAGTGAGAAAAGTGTGGTCTAGGTGTTATAGTGCTGAATGCTGGCTGGGGAGATGTGAGTTTGTTTCTCAGTTCTGCTCCAGATTTCCTATATACCTTGTGCAAGTCATTTAAGTACTCTGTGCTTTAGCTCTTTGTCTAAGAAACATGGATGGTAAGCAGCCCTCGATTCACATAATTCTTGGCCAGAAAACTACCTGGAAATTCTGGATCCTCTAAAAGCTGTGGTCAGGCATAAAATGATGGAGCTGAAGGAATCGGCTAAGCTCTTTTAATTCTACTGTGCTGGAAAACAGGAAATGGAGAATGGCAGAGGAAGAAAGAGATAATCAAAGGCATTTTCTAATGACAGGCAGAAATATTTTTACACCTACAATACATTTTCTTTCCCTTCCTGTAATTACATACAGCCCAGTTATTCTCAAATGAATCCCATATTGCTTTTTTATAAGCCGTTACGAATTGTTCAGCTTTTTTAAGGCATAGATCTAAGGAAACCCTTGAGAAGAAATCAACAAGTAGAAGAAAAGCTGTGACCTCTTCTTGTTCACAGTAATATCTGTACATGCCTCTTGAGGTATTTCTCAGCCTGAATATGTTTTCTTTTCCTTTTACCTTGAAAACTAAATTTAAAAATGTTCGTCAGCAGAAAATATGAGTTTATTTTCAACATGCACAGCAATCAGGGAATATAATTTCTCTCCCCAATAACAATTTGCTCTCTTGCATAAATGAAGCATATTTCTACTAGCCTTGGCAGTATCTGGGCCCATGGTGAGGTAGGTCACTAGATCATCATAAGGGGCATTGTAGTGTAGGATTGTTAAATGCCTTCCATATCTCCTACCTGCTTTAAGAAATGTGGAATATTTTTTCTAAATACATTTTCCTTTCAGGATTTTCTCCCACTGGAGATATTCTTACTGCCTTATGGCCTGATCTGTATTCCACTGGGTGCTAGACTTGTTAGGAGTCTTTCCACTGATTTCATTATTTACTTTGTTTCACTTTGCATTATTGATTCATACTCACTTTACCTCAGACACCTAGGCTAAATGTTTCTAAAATGTGAAACTCCTTCTGTCAGTCAGGAACACCTCACTCTCAACAAGAGATAAGATTTCTGAGACCAGGAACATGAATGTGGACTTGAATCAAGGAAAAAAGAAATCCACACATTCCTGCTTGTTCTGCACTTTTTCCACCTCCCAGAAAAGACATACGAACCCAGATTTACATTTTTCTTTAACCATCTCATGATTCAGTCCCTCCTTCCTTCAATAACTTAAGCGCAGAATCTTTCCTTGTGTTTTTCTTCTCCTTGAGCCTTTCTTCTCTTGTTTCTCCTCAATCTCTGTAGCAATCTAAACACAGGCATCTGCTGCTTCAGGGAATATTTTGTGGTTTTCCTAGTGTCTGCAGATGGCTGCACTTGGCTGCATCTCCCAGCCCTGCTGCTTCTATGTTGGTCTAATGGGAAGATAGTCCTCTGTAGAAGTGGTATGGAGAAAGAAATACGTGACTGGGAGTCTATGATTCCTGAATACAGCTCCCTGGATATTTTCCCTGCCTGGAAAATTTTTGACATTTCTTCTTTTTTCATGGTTTAGGCTGAGAAGAAACTGAGACCTTTTTATTTTGTTTGTTTCCTTGGAGTGAAGACACTAGTAGTGAGCAGCGGCTGAGTATTTGGGACATTCACATGGGATGCTGAAAACTATCCCTTATCTACTTTAGCCCAGGTGCAAGAGCCTTTCTTTCCCACCTCTGATGTGAGTTTCAGAAATGCGTGGCCATTCTGGAGCAGAGCTCTCTTCTGTCTCTGAATTTCACATAAAAATCTATCACTCCAACTATCTCCCCCCCCCCCCCCCCGCCTTGCCTATACTGGAAGACCTTTCCCAATATATTTCTACAACATTTATGCAGTTTTGCTTAAACTGGATCTTATGCTTTATTTTTCTCCCAATCAGGTTTATGCCTGAATTTTGTTTCTGCCTCTAACACTGGTTCGTCTTGTGCCTTGGGGCTATTATTTGAATATTTCCATCTTTGCTACTCCATCATCTGTAAAATAGGGATAAGACATCCTTGCTTTCCCTGGCTGCATTATCTGTATTTTGATGTAAGCATGTAAATAGATGGAAGAATGCTAAATATTACTCAGAGGAAGAATATAGATATAAGTGCGCTGGCAGGTTCTGGGCTGAACGGAATTCTGTTTTAAATAAGGACGTATTTATTGCTTTTAATTGCTTTCCATAGTGGGGTAAAGGTGATATTATGCTTCTTTGTGAATTCTTTGTGAATACAAAGTGAGAAATATATAATCACATGTTAAACTACATCATATATCATATCACTAGATACAGATAGATTCATGTATATGTTTGTATGTATGTTAAATATGTTTTGGTTCTTTGTGGAGTTTGTCTGACTAGTTGTTTTTTCAGGAAAAAATGCAATGGGTTACTTTAGGTTGGGAAAACTAAGAAGAACCTCACTATCATTTGTGTTTATTTTCCAGATGGCATACTGTGAAGCTGTTACCAGATAAAATCTTAATATTCCTGTAGTTTATAACTCTAGATATTAAGTTTTGGTTGGTTTTTCAAATTCTCTTTGCAATGCAGCTTAGTGATATTCATATGGTTTACTCAAAGTTATGAATCTACATGCATTTTTAAGGTTTGATTGCAAGGCAGGTCTGTACAAAAAGTAATAAAAATAAAACAAAGTCAGTGTAAGTTAAATTGTGACTATGTAAAACTATATGGACATGAAGTATTTCATTGTACATGGGGTTTTGTTGCATTTGGAGGCTTTATGTTGTTCTTTGCACTAAAAGCAGAGAGAAAGTTAAGGCAGTTCCTAACTGCTGTGTGATGAAACATGCTGTGAAGCTTTTACCAGATGAACCATTAACACTTCATTTTTACAGCTGCATTTTCTGCGAGAGAAAATGTTTTTGTTTCAGGAGTCAGTGCATCATCTGTGGTATTGCAACTAAACAGAGTGGCCAGATGCCCAGATGATTTCCAGGAATACTTTCCCTCTGGTACTGCACCATTAGAGTCAATCAATAGGAATTCTGCCTTTGATGAAATGTAGGCATGAAGGTGGTGTGAAACCCAGGCTGCGCGCCAGTGATCAGCAGGCTCTTCCTTTTGGGCAAAAGTAAGAGCAGACTAATCTCATGGCATGTAGCTATGAAGCCATTACAACAGCTAAAGAGACCTGAGATAGCATGATTTTACCATGCTTTCCCTGGCTGTCCTTACTGCATTGGGAACTTCAGCTGGGCTGTTGTGATGGTCCCAGGACAACTAAGATGTTGTGTACTTGTAGGTGCATGTGTCTTCCCGTTGGTGATTTACACTGGAGGGGCAGCTAAAGGCTGTCACAGTGCACCCAAAGATCTGGAGCACAGTGACATACACTGTGATACCTCTACACTCTGATTTTCCCCAAGAAAGACTTAGTTGCTAAAGCTACCACAGCTGTAGCTACAGTTGGTGATTTGCCTCCTTCCCACAGTGCTTCTGAGCTGCCTATAAGCTGGCTATTGACCAAAATAATAATAAAAAGGGTTTAATCCATGTTCCCACTCAGAAAAAAAAGCTTGTGTAAAGCCAGTTCCAGTAGGTGCAATGGATTGTTTCCTCCAGTAGACCAAAGGTAGGCATCAGCAAACAGATTTGGCCGTACAGCTGGCCAGCTTGGACACCCTGTTATGTGTCATGTTTTAACAAGTTGCTGCAGTGTGATATTGGTTTAAAAAACAAAAGATGACACAGCCTTGGTCTCATAGGTATCAAAAATTACAGAGTTTGGTTCTGTTTGGCAAAATGAGGGCAGCCAAGGGTTTGGGTTACAAATCACATAAAAATTCCATAAACAAATACATTAAAGTTTTAGTGTCCTTCTGATAATATGACAGTACCCACATCCTATTCATACTGTGTTTTTTTGCTGACCCCCTCCTAGCCTCCTTTCAATATCTCCTTTTGGCCTTTCTTTCTAATGCTTAGGCCAGAAGAAGGTGAGCAATAAATATGGAAAGGCTCTTAAGGATTATAAAGATTATGCAACTTTTTCCATGTTTTCATGGGATGACATACCCCACAATTCACAAAGATTCCTGTGGTTAGATCATACACTCAGGAGTTTGCCTTGTTCCCATTAAAAGTCAAAGGCATGTCTTTAACACCTCCCATGATTTTAGTGGGGCACTTTCAGATCCTAATAAAATACAGTATCTTTTCAAAATTTGGAAGTATCTGGTTCTGATTATGAAAGGTTAATAACATTTTAAATTAGAACTCCAAAATATTATTTGTGGTTCCTTCTTAAGTCAAATGCACTTTATGTCGATTTCTGTGGCAATGACAATTAGGACAAAAGGAATGGTAACAGGCTGAAATGGTCTGGACCCTGCAGTGTGCCGAGCGGCTCCTGGAAGGACTGAGGGGCCTCAGCTCCTAGCAGCAATAAAAAGGAACATCCCACAGGAAACACACTGCATTTTGCAGGGTCAGGTCCCATAATTCTTGACAATTAGGAGCAGAGTATTTTGTACAGTACTGCATAATCCTACAAAAAGCAATGAGATCTGACTCCACAGCAAGTGGCAGCACAGAATACAAAACATCAGTCCTGTGAGGTGCAGCAGGGTCTCAGTCCCTACTGAAGTTTGCCCAGGTAGCTCTTGTCAGATTAGGTCCTTACTTGTATGACACCCAAATTGCTATTCAAAGCACTGCCAAATCATTCCTACCAAAGAATTTCAATATCTGTGACAGAGAAGAGAAAATGAATAGTATAGGAAATATAGCTAAATTGGCATTTAGGAAGTCACAGAGGAGAAAGTGATTTTATTTCTATTTTAAAACAACTGGTAAGTGAAGCTAAGATAGTTCATAAACTGGTTTTCTCCTCCATTCCCTCTCTTCTCCTCCTCATACTTCCACACATGGCTAGAATTTGTTTTTTAGTCAAGTATAAGTAAATAAATTTAATGAAATAATTTAAAAAAATCAAATACAGAATATTTCCTATATGTGTGGGTATAGTAAGTTTGTGAACACATGTATTACAAACTCACCTCAAATATTTTTATACATGTCTTATACACACGTTAGAAGCTCATTTCTCCTTCCTCAGAATACAGAAAAGGAAGGTTGGATAGCAAGTCTTCAAAGGGCCGACCTTCCTTAAGAATATTTTTATTTTAGTTCTCTGTTAAATGAAACTGTGAGTTTTCTAATATATCAACTGTAATTGTGTAAATGCTATTAAAATTAAATTTATATATGTCATATTTATGACAAATGACATTTTTACGTTTTTTCTTATGTCTTACATCTTAAGTGATATTTTATATCTTTCAGTCATAAATGAACCAAAGGTCCAATTAAATCAAAAGTCAAATCTGATTTAAGAAAATACTGTGTACAAAGTAGCTCATCCTAGTTTTAATCTTTCTGTGATTAGAGGAAGGTTCCTCTGATTCCCCTTTAGAGAAGCCTTGCACCCCAGGCCTACCCTCCAAATCAGTATGAACATTTCAGAAAATCGTATTTCTCTCCTGTGCTTCTGCTACAGCGTAAGCTACAGCAAGACATGCCTGTGTTATACATAAGGATAGGTTAAACTTCATTCACTGAAAGACTTTGATTAGATTCACCTGAAATATTAAGATAGCATGCTACCTGTTAGAAAGAAAAAGACTCATCTTCTATTTTCTGTTTTAAAAGTTGTTACAAAATGCAGAAGTAAGAAAGTGTGAAGGTTGGAAAGGAGTTTTTTCTGAAACAGACATTCACCATCTTAGTAGAAAGCAGGAATGACATGTAAAAGTATTAAAGCAGACTGTTTATCACAGGGAACGAAATAACAGCCTACTGAGTTCTATATTGCAAACTTGGTCAGGAATCAAGTGTTGGACCTTGCCTTTTTAATGCTCCTAAAGGTACAATATGCCTCAGTGAATACAAGTGTCTTAGAGAAAAAAAAGATGCCATGCGCTGCTCTGTATGGTTCTTGCGCAGGAAAAACAAATACACAATTAAAACCTTTTTGTTAGCAGGGAACCAGCATCACCTCTACTACCTGGTTGTACAGACCTGCTGATCATTGTTTTTGTATTGCCTTAAACCCACTGTTTCCTGATAGAGAGACTCAGAAATGAAGCCTGTGCAGCCAGTTTGTGGCAAGCCGAGGCTTAGGCACCAGTAGTGCTCACGCTAATTGAGCTATGGCCTTATTCAGCCAAGTGACAAGTAAAGGAGACAACAGCATACCAATTTGCTTCGTTTTTCAAGCCTCTAAACTCTGTCTGTAATTAAAGAGACTTTTCATATTTAATAGCATTTATCTTGTGTGTCAGACAACACTTGTTAAAAGTCATCAGCTTTTCATTACTAAGATCATTAATACTATTGGCAATACCGTGACTTGAATAGCTCTTCACTTTTTTGTCAGAGCTGCAGATTGACTTTCTAATGAATGATTCAATTGTAAATTTGTCTTTTCAAGAACAAACCCAGAAGCACCAGACCTGCTGCTTACCTCAAATTCTTAAAATTTATTTTTAACATAAAGCAATGTTGAGCTAATGGTTTTAGAGGGAAACTCTCTTCTGGAAGGTCATATTTTGAAATACGTAATGTTCTGCCCTATGGAGCAGATTTTTTGTGCATTCAAATTTTGCTGATTTTCCCATCTGTTCCCCCTGCTGTGATAGGACACCTGGTGAAAGGACTGACTCCTGTTTGCTCCTGCATGTGCACACCTTGGCCTGTTAACCTTTGTGTTACTACTACTGTGTGCTATGGAAAGGACAAAATTATGCCAGGCTGGCAGGGAGGAAATCCATCTGCTTTGTGCTTTCACTTCTACTTGCAGACTGAGCCTATGAGTTACTGGGAGGTGTCAAACTGCATTGTGCTGCTTTTTCAGAGCACAAGGACAGGTTAAGGAGTTTGCTTATTTTTTTTCATCTTCACATACAAAAGCTCTCAGCATGAATTTGGTCTTATACAATACTTCGTATTGGCGAAGATGGATAGATTTTAGATCTTAAGGCCAAAAGAAATCAATAGTTTGCCTAATCTCACCTCTTATGAAACATAAGCTGTGAGATTCCTCTAGTTCTTTAGCCAGCCATATGCATTTCGTTAATGCATAGCTTCCAGAAGACATCAAGAAATGGAAAACACACCACTTTCCTCTTCAGTTTATTGCAGTTGTTCATCACCTTAATGCTATTTATTTTTGCCAGTGTGAATTTTGCTGCACAGTTCCTGTACTTAAGAGACCACCTCTGCATTGAGAGACTGATTCAGTCACCATGCCCATGCATGTGGCTGTCTCTGTGGAGACAGCCAGTTGTGAAATTTGTTGATTGAAGATGTTGGTGAATAATATTTACTGATGCTTTTTATGTATCATCACCACCAAAGGCAGTGTCTTGTTATATAAGTCTTGTTATAACCCGTGCTTTCCATAAAATCCTATCTTCTGGAGTCATTAGAAGTTTTGAGACACTCAGCTTTTATTAAAAATAATAAAGAAAGCCCCCTCTTTAAGGTCTGATTATGAAGAAGAAAAATCAAGTAAGTGCAATGCTCCCATCACCTGCCAGTGTAGTCAGACAAGGCCCAGACAAACAGTTTTGACTTGCATGTCTGCCCCAGCAGATTGCTCGTATTGCTTCTGCTTTCTTAGAGTGTGAATTACCTGTGATAGGCCTGTATAGAGATCATTTAGTCCTGATTTAAGCTTTTAACAAATAAAAATTAATAGGGAACTCAGAACCTCTGTTATAATACAAGAGGCTGAGGATGTGTTTGCAGTGAGTCCCAAGTTGGATGGTGGTGTTTTGCCACATGAGGCTTGTCACGGAAAATAAAGTGCTATGAGAGACCTCTGGTGGGTGCAGATAAGCCAGTGTATTGGCCGTATCCTCAAATTTGGCTATGCTAGATGGCAGTTTAATAACAGCACTGAGCCAGCTTTAATTGTTTTTTATGCTGTCAGCAGGCATGAGGTTATATAACAGCAGAAGTCTATTTTTGAGGTTGGAGGGTCAAATCAGAAAAAAAGCAAAACAAAACCAAGGCAGCTTTGTAGTCAGAAGGTAACTGATAGAGGCAAAACAATTCACTGGGGTGGTCAGCCCAGTCCCTTGGTGTGTGTGTGAACTGGAGCTGAAACTTCCCAGAGGCATCCTTGCTCAAGGTGAGAGCAACCCGGAGAGATCAGCCAGGCTTGCAGCTGAGTCCTGCACAGGACTAAGCACTGCGGTCCTCACCCAATAAAGCCGTCAGGACCAGACTTAATTTTATAGACCTTGGTAATCCTCTGTCTGGGCAAAGGGGAAGGGCTGTGAACTGCAATTATCTCAATGTTTGCTGTGGTTATGTTGGTGCTCCCATCACTTTCACCTTGCACAGGGGATCTAGGAAGGGAGAGAACAGAGGGAACCTTTCCTCTAACACATCAAGAACAAGTCAGGTAGGTGGAAAGCCCCGGGGGAATGAGGTCTGTTACTCAGTTTGCTTGCCAAGAAAGCTGGGGGACTGGTTTATACAACCATAATTCCTGTCTTTCTGGGTTGTGCAGAAGAAATTTCCTTCTCCCTTTGTCATCAAGACATAGTTTAACTTATTTACTAAGATCCTCTTTATTCAAAGGACTTCACATTCAATTCAGACAAACATTATCATTTGGACATTAATTGTATTGGATGACCAGGTAAGATGCAATCTTACAGTGTTGCTGAATTATTTTACTTGTTTTTTTGTCTGTTTTTAAACCAATCTCTGTAGCGAATCACTGTTGAAAAGCTTTGGTATACTTCATATATCCCCACATGCACTATTTGATGATAAAGTGAGATATTAAGGGAGTTCTACAAAGAACTCCATGTATACAAAGTTTTATTGAGTATAGGGAGATGGAACTGTAGGAATGAAGTCCCTGAGGATACAAAAGCCTGAGAGTAAACTGAATGCTGAAAAGGACAGTGCAATTCAGAGTAATTTTGACAGACATCTACTGTGGGGAAAATTAAATGTTCAGTGTAGGGAAATGGAGAAGCATTGGTAGATTTTCAGTCCAGTGGCACCTTGACTGGGAAGGTTGCTGCATTTGTTGGGTCACATTAAAAGAATCACAGGAGTTACTAGTTGCTGAGATAATTGGCCCACTGAAAATGATAAATCAATATGAAAACCACGGCCTTTGCAGTGGGAGCAGCAAATGTTCTCTTTTACAGGCAGCAATTTCTCTATATGGGGAAAGAGAGTGCTGTGCTTCCACTTAACAATACAAAATAAGATGTGAGAAAGTTATATGACTCTGGTAATTTTCTCTTGCAAAACCACAAATGATTTCCTTAATATCAAATAGTGAGCATGTAAATAGTTCTGTAATCACAAAAGTACTTTAATAATAACAGTCATTTGAGATAAAATGAAATAGAGTACCTCTGACAGTGATAAATCAACCTGTTACAACCTTGCTTCTAGTGGTGTCAGTGGCTGTTTGCAAGAGAGATGGCAATAGATGTCCATGAGAAGGATACAAACAGCACAGACAGAATATGACAACTAAAGAGAAAAAGTTGTAATGCCATAGTAAAGGTATCTACTACTATCACCCACTCCCATGAGTGGAAATAAGAAAAAACAGAGGTACATACTCAGTTTAATTTTATCATTAGAAGGAACATGACTGAGATACCCACCTTCAATTTGTGTATGTGCTTGTGCACACTCAACATGCATACCCACATATGCACTTGTTTGTTTGTGTACAATTGCCTTCTAGAAAAAAATAAGGATTGCAGGAATTCACCATACACATTGTTAAAATATTAACAGATTCCCTTGTAATTCCACTAGTGAGGGTTTAGGGTGGGATTCAGCTGCAGATAAAGATAACTAAATGAAGATGTCTATATGTGAGCTTGGTGGGTGAACTCCAATTATAGCAAATGGAAGTCTCATTGACACAGGCACCTACCGCATACTGACACCTATATTTAAGTATCTTAGTCTGGAGACAAGATCTGCCCCTACTGCTCTGAAACAAGATAATCAAAGCTTAATCTTTGGCATTATCAAGAAGCTCCAAGTAACAGTCGTGATAGTTTGGGAAGCAGCTGTAGTTGCATGGCTTGGTTACTAAACTGATGGAAACTGAGAAGGATGATGGTGTAGCAGCTTAAAAACATGGCAGATAATAACAAAATTATCAGTAATGAAATGGAGCTTTTGTTGCTAACTCCTCATTTCTTAAATAGTGTGAAAAAAAGTTATATCGATGCAGCGGAGAATTTGTTCTGTATTAACTAATAAAACTCTGCAATAATGCTGGGAAATGGAAGATTTTAGCTCCCATTTTATGACTCATTTGTGCTTTCTAAGTAATGAGTATATATGAATATCTACATTGCTTTGGGCTGTATGGAAGCTTAAATAAGTGACCTTTATACCTCATACTTTAATGCTAATCATTCTCAAATGTACACACATAGTACCATCTGTAAGAAGATGTAAAGGTCTTCTTGTTCATATCCCCACCTTTGTCTGGTTGAGGATGCACAGTTTTCCTTGATATCTTTGTGTTCTTCTTGGGCAGAGTAAAACTCTAATTTCTTTCTATGCTTTGGAATTCTTGCTTGCATTACATTATCCTAGATGTCGAAGTCTCCTTCTCTTATAAATCTCCCATGACTGCCTCATTCCCCTCTGCCTTATACCCTGCATACTAATTTACCTTTGTGTGACTGGATTAAGAAAAAGCAGAGGAAAAAAAGGATGAGATGCAAGGGCACTTCCCTCGGGATAGCTTGTGTGCCCCGATGCAGGGTGAAAATAAGACTTCTTGCTGAAGTATGAAAAATCAATAAATCCTTTGGCTTCCTCCCTTCCTTCCTGGCCTTGCTTCCACTTTGGGAAGGAAGGAAGGAAAGGCCCCTTTGCCTGCCTCCAGGAGCTCCCTGGGGAGCAGTAGGTCTCTGAGAGATGGAGCCTCCGGGCACGCAGCAGCCTCCTTGCCCTGGCGGGTCCCACCACAGGGCCCTGCCTGCTGCTCTGTGCCCCCTCTGGCAAGCAAGGCATTGCCCCTGCGAGCAGTAGGGCCTTACAGGTCCTGCTCTGTTTTCAGGTTAGGATTTTTCATTTTTAGCTGTAACCCAGCTCTTGCTAGACTGGTACCATACTCTGCACCCTGTCTCCTCCCTTCCCCCAGTTAAAGGACTGTTTACATCCACACAGGGTGGAGAACAGAGCAACAGCATTGCTGTGAATATTTTATACTAGTATTAGTGACTGCGCAAAGAATAAGAGAGCAGCGCCCTAGTTCATTGCTCCTACAAATTGCTGCAATGTCTATTAAAAGCGCATGATCATGCGCTCTTCTCTACAGGAGATTCCAGTCTCCCATTTTCCATAATTTTCCATATTGCAGCACACACAGAATGGTACATCCCTTTGCACACGTGTATAAATGGTCATAGTGTCTCCTGCATGATTAGATGATTTTGACTCACCATTTTTTTAATGTCAAATTTACACTGCTTTCTTCAAAATTTCTTAGTTTCACAGGTCTGTATATCTTCTCCCTTTGTGCTCTTTTCCCCTTTCTCTCCATCTTTTTTTTTTTTTTTTTTTTTTAAAGTGGTGAGGGACTGCCAACATGTACAAACTCACCAGCATGCATGGATAGTGAAACAAGCTATTCTGGAACAACTCCCTGCATGAACACCCTCCCACAGTACTACAGAATAATTGCCACTTCCCCAAAGCCCCTCAATACGTCCTCCAGTCTTGAAGAAAACTTCTGGGAGTGATTCTCCTCTATACAGCTCCTGTTTTATGTCAAGGAACACCAGAAATGTCTCTTTGGATGACATGCATTGTAAGATCACTGCTTATCCTGATATAAAGCTTGTGCAACGCTGTAGAGAATGAATTACCTGTTTCTCTCTGTCAAAAGAATCATCCCAATTATTTCAGATTTTATCTATTCCTGGTTTGAATGTATTGACTTCATTCTCTTCTTGCTATCATTTAATTTTGTAGTTAAAAACCATAATACCCTTTATAAATTTGGAGGTGTTTAATCTCTCATAAAAACAGCTATACTGTAAATGCTACAACTCAGTGAGAACAATAAGATTTTGTTACTTTCACAACTGCATCCTTAAATGATCATAACTTGACTTGGAATTAGCATAATAATTCTTTAAAAGAAATGAGAATTTATAAAATGAATGTGAAAAAGTATTAAGTTTCGCATAAAGAAGGAAATAGATCCTAGGGCAGAACTGGAAAATGTTTGGTGGTGTGTTAAACAGCAGAAGATAACGTAATGACTAGAAAATCCAGGATGTGTTAATGCAATGAATGACTGTTGCCTGAAATACTATGTAAAGGATTAATGGAGTCAGTCCTAGCATACCAAGAACATATTAAACACAGTGCTTTTCCATTAGGACAGTTTGGATCCTTTTAATATAAGCATTTGATTAAAGAGCACTTCTTGTGGTGTCAGCGGCTGTCGTGGAGCACTAATTAATGCTGAAGCCAGCCACTGAGCTGGGGGAATCAGTCCTTGGGGGCTGCAGAGGCGGATTTGAGGGGCTCAGTAGGAAAGATGCTCCCATCCTCAGGTCTGGGAGGCAGCCAGGCTTTTCCGTGGTGGGGAGCCTTATGTCTCCCAGGCACAGAAAGAGGGAAGGGAGAAAGGAGCAAAGAAGAGAGGAGAGTGAGTCTGAAGGGTAAAGCACTAGGGCAAAGTGTACAAGGAAGGAAGAGGAGAAGACTAGTAAGATAGGAATGGAAAGGTAGAGAAAAAATATAAGGCAAAAAAGCATGGGGATAGAGGGTCTTTCTGGTCCCCACTCTCCTGCCAAAACCCTCCTGTGAAGGGATCCCAGATCTTCCATCGTTCTCCCTTCCACATGTCTTTTCTCCCCCTACCCTTTTCCAGGATGTTTTCACTTTAAAAAACTATCATTCTCCTCATCACTATTAGCATTATCATCAATATTTATTTTTATTAAGGCAGCTCAGCAGCCATACACAGGCTGAAGTCTCCTGTGATATATGTTGTCTTCTAATCTATACAGTTAACATCTGTCTGAGGCAGAAAGGCAGCTGAGGCGGAGAAGAGAGGGAGCAATTGGGAGAGGGTGAGGAAAGGAGGAGGATGAATGTGGTATGAGGAGATGAAAACACCAGGTGTTGAGTCAGCCAAGCTGACTCAAGTCTCTGAGTCTGACCCTTTTAGAACATTATCCTGTGAAATGGCCTGGGTGTTTGCACAAGCTGTCAGATTGATGGTTTAGAAACTAACCATAGAGTGGAAGCCATGAAGCACTGGCCCCGCGGGTCCCCCGCCTGCCCCACACCAGGACCTTGGCCCCCGGCGGCAAAGCACACCCTCCTGCGGAGAGGGTGGCTCTCACTCTAGAGCTATTTACTCATTGATTTTCCTCCTGAGCTTGCTGACAGAGATAACAATTGTGAGGAAAAAAAAGATTTGGGTTTTCATTTTATTAAAAAGGATAAAAACTAATAGGACCCTCTCTGTATTTTTAGGCCACTTGCTGATGTTTGTCTACATTGCACCACTGTGCAACAACGGAGCACTGCTTACTGTAAGCACATCTGGAAACAGTGGGCTGTGTGCTTTGCCCAGGAAATCCCCTAAAGGAAACTGAAAGATTAAATTTTTTTAATTTTATTTTGATTTTATATTATTTTGCCTAAAACAATGGGCTGTTTTAAGTCAAATGCTTTTGTAGCATAGATTTGTGCGCAGCCTGCATTAAAGTTTGTTGCAGCTGACATTAGATTTAGACTAAACATCAGTTTGAATTTTCTAAAGCAGCTAGCTTTATGATACAATTAAATATGCTTTGTTTTAAGAGCTGTGAATGTTGTTAAATAAGGGAATATTTTGCAAATGAGTTTGGGTAGAACAGAAAATGCAGTTCTTGCACTGTCCCTTTAGTCTTTGAGGTGGAAATATAAATTATAGCTAGGGTGCTTTTGAAGTTTTTAGGATTCCACTCTTATCTTGACAAGCAAAGATTTGAATATATCTTTCTTCCTGCTGGTGTAACTTATACACATCAATCACAGCACACTGAAATGAAGACAAAAGCTTTGTTTAGGCCGAGAAAACTAAATGTGTTAGCTGGCTGTACTTTGTTTTATATTAGAGAATATTAATTTTTCTTTCCAAAATCAGAAAATTTGCATGTTTCAAAATTGTGCCTGAGATTTAGCAAATCCCTGTCTTAAATTTTGTAGCAAAAAAACCCCAGTCCCAGCAGAAGTGACTTGCTGCTCCTTTGGGTGTTATTGTTCCTGACCCTTGACTTGCTACCTTTGGAAACTGTGCAGATTGCCAATAGGGAGAATTTACTTCAGGAAAGCCACAGCAGCTCCTGCCTCCGTGTGCCCATCCCGCACTTCCATAGAGGTTCTCACATCTGCTGGTGGATGGCTCAGCTGTTTGTTTGGCCCCTGCAGTTTGTAGTTGTATTGAGGCAATGTCAAAAGAGTGCCAGCTTACCTTATTATGTGGTGCTAAGCCTCAAAATGAATGTCGCGGTCACCCATACGGTGGAGGAGGAGAGGTGGAGCAGGAGGGTGGAGATGGGAACCACAATAGCTGTCCCAAGTTAGACAGTCCCCATTTGACAGCCTGTGCTCTGAATCCCAAGGAGTAGGCACAGCTCTGGGTCTGCCTCAAGCATCTGGACACAGCACTCCAGATGGGGCCTCCCCAGGGCTGAGTAGAGGGGGAGGATCACCTCCCTCGACCTGCTGGCAACACTCTTCCTGATGCAGCCCAGGATACCATTGGCCTTCTTGGCCACAAGGGCACATTGCTGCCTCATGCTTAACTTGGTGTCCACCAGCACTCCCAGGTCCTCCGCAGAGCTGCTTTCCAGCTCTAAACCAGATCAAAGAAAAATGTATCTGGAGGTTTTGTCCTTGAAATTTAGGCAGTGCTAGATGATAGGGATATAGTGATTATTAGCATAATGAGGACAGCACAGCTATATGAAATATATGAAACTCTAGGTGTGACTGTGGCTGGAGGGAAGGAATCACAGTGGCCAGAATTAGGGTACATTTATCCTGTTGGTTGCCTCTTTGCAGCACCTCGTAAGTCATTTCAGTCAAGTGTGGGGCAGAACGAGAGGCTTATTGCCGCCGAAGGGGCTGCACATGCTTCGTGCTCTCCAGGTCTGCTTCCTCCCCAGTGCAGGCTTGTAGTTACTAAGCACGATTTGGTGTGGGTACAGAACTGAGTCAGATTTAATTTGCGAGTTTACTGCCCAACCCGAACTAATTTCTAAGCCAGCTGTACAGCGCTGTGATTTAACAAGAAATGGAAACCATTCAAAGCTCTGTGAATTTGGCAGAAATTAACAATTTTGGCTGAGTATCGCTGTGGAGTTTGGACTAATTCAAACCTAAAGCTCGCAGTGAAATTCAGGAGGCTTGAATCCATGCCAAGAGAAAGGTTTGCACAGATCTCTGCAAACTGGAAGTGTCAAGGTTTCAACAGCTCTGCTCCAAAAGCAAGGAAGGAGAGATTTCCCCGGGAAGTCTGCATCTCTTTTGGAACTCAGCATGAATGTGTCATGGCAACATACCACACCCGATAACATATCTCCCTTAAGCAGCTTTCTTTGAACGGGTTGTTAAGGATAGAAACAATAGCAATTAACAGTATTGATATGATATTGACAGGCTGTGAAATGCTTTGGTGATTCATTCTCCTAAATTAGCTATTTGCTGCTATGCAGTGTGAACACTGCTATTGCTGCTACAGAAACAAAAGTAACTTAAGAAACAAACGAAAAAGTATCTTGGGGGAACTCTATTTGGGGCAAATATTTGTGTTTGGATTGGAGCTGGGTGTCTTATTCCTTGCAGATATGTTATGGTTAAAACTGGCCTTTTTTGTGCATTCATTTTTGTGAAAGTATTTATTAATTATAATTAGTTGCCAATTTGGTTGGATAGTTTTTAGGTACAAGGGTTGTTTGCAGCCTTCTTACAATGAATATTTATGATGTGCAAAAATTGCAGTCACATGGTATTATATCTGGCCTTTAGCTGGGTGACTGAAACATTATAAATCAAAGAAAATGAAACAGCAAAATTATGAAAGGTACAAAACAGATAATGTTCACACATCAGTACTCATGCATGCAGACAGCTGTGAATATTAGTGTGTAAAGCAGCCACTTTCCAAACATTCATGTCTACATAAAATTATTTTCAGGATTTTTTTGTGAAAATGGTACAAGCATGGGTCACCTAGAAAAGCTGTTTAAAATATGAAGGGATGAATGCAAGTATAAAATCTGCATTTCCACACCAGTGTCTGCATTGAAAAATTAGGACTTTCAGTATTGCTATGAAAACCCAAAGGTCAACCTTTAAAAAATGAGATTTCAGTACTTAGCTGTAGACTCCCACTTTTTAAAATTAAGATTTCCGCTTCATCTGCAAAGAACTCTATTCTGTAGCCACCAATATGTACCACTGGAAAATATTAGGGCATGGAGGAGAGGATAAGGGAAGGAGAAGGATCTTCAGTGGGATTCATGGAATACAATTCAGTACCATTTTATTATTCTGTAACCCCAAATTATACCACTTAATCTGGGCAGCCGTCACAGATGGCAGGTTGCATTAAGTTAAATTAGAGCAATTTGTGGTGTTGTTTTAATATTTAACTCAGGCGCATAGTTTTTATTACCACAGTCCCATCTCTCCTTTTCTTATTCTTTTTGGCACACCTGCCTGCAGTGGTGCAAATTAGCTTGTAAGCTCTCAGCAAGCATGGGGGGACCCTGTGTCAGGACACTGGGTAGTGCCATGTACTCTGATTCTGACCCAGGCCTCACACATGCACTAATAAATGCAGTCTTGGTTACACTTCACAGGCACTAATAATTGTACTTTAAGTAGCTTTAAACTGAGTAATGAGCTACCTGAGCACCTAGGTAAGAATGTTTAACAATCATTAGAAAAATAGTTAAAAACGTGAAAAATTGGCATGCCAGAAGCTGTGTAATAAACCCTGTAACATTAGATATTAGAAAGATTAAGCTGCTTTTCACTACAGCAATATATATCTATAATGAGATGCAGTTGCTTCTTACAAATGCGCCGCAGATTAATTAGTTTCAGAATACTGCAGCTGGGTCACAGCACCTTAAAGGCTCTTGAAAAAAAATGATACATGATAGGGGAACCAAACTGACTATACAGCAGGAACATTGGGAAAAGCAAATAACTTTGGCTCTCTTCACTGCTCTGTTCTGGGGAGACAATTCCTCTTTAATCTGTCTTTTCATTTGGAAAGGCTGATAGGGTGTTACAGAGGGGAATGTCACCTGTAAATCTTGAGTTTGAGTCATTAAGTTAAGGAGAAACAAGATGGCAGAGTATACATTTTGCAAAAAAAAAAAAAAAAAAAAAAAGTGTAGTGTTCGAAGACCGTGGAGTACATACTGCTTTCATTTCTCTCCCTCCTGTTTCATGTATAACTTTTTAAGTGGTTCTAATACTTTAAAACACATGTGTGGGCCCAGAATTATTCAGCTATTGCACAGGTTAAGATAAAGAGACCATGTGCTGCGTGTGCTTGCACAGGTAGGTGCTCTGCCACGCCAACACTTTCCCTCTTCTGTTTGCATATCTTCTTCAATCCCCCTCCCTCAGGAAAACATAAGACTGTATCTAAAACACATAACATAAAGTCATGCATGATGCATTATGTAAAGGGAATACATGATGGTGTAATATAAAGAATTTATCAGTGTGAGTATGAGATGCCTGCATTACTTAAGAGAAGGAAAAGCCAGAGCTAAATTGTGTAGGTCATCCCTACAAATACCAAAAAAGCCTTAATCAGACATTGTCCTTTATGATGTGCTACACAGAAATTGTTTATATTAATTACTGAGGTTTTTTTCTGCTTCTACTTAAGGGCTGATATTTTAGTTACGATAAGATTTATCTCTGAAAGCAACCTGAAATAATTATTTTCAGATCCATATAAGCAATGACATAGATCCAAACAAACTGTATGCCAGGACATGGGAGAAACCAAAATATTGGGGTTCAAAGACAAAGCATTACAATGAATTCAATGGGAATCAGAGGGAAAGACAATTCCTAGCAGAACTACTGGATATTTGGATCTTTAATTATCTGTATATTTCATAAATTTGTAATTGGTCCAGAACTGGATATTTTTATTATTGGAGAGGAATATTCTTTAAGGGAAGAAGAAGGAATTATTTCAGTGGCAGATCATTTTTGGTTGTTTTTTAATGACACTGTTTGAGTCTATTCAGTGCTTTTATTTTGAAATGATTAAGAGAAAGAGTGCAGGTGGCATCACAGGCAAAAAATGAAATTATCAGCTACCTACCACTTCTTACATGCATATATTATTGTTTGAGCTCTTATGTTTTGTAGATAATCCTGAGGAACTACAAGCTCATTTTCCTTTTCCTTTGACTGTGATAGTTATCGATCATTATACATTTCATTTTCTTTTACTCACATATTATACATTTTGGGGAAACAAGAGTTATGTTCTCCTTGCATTTTATTTTGGAGATTAGCGAAGAATTATGAAATAACTAATGTTTACCTGTGAAACACTTAGGCTAAAAAGTGACATTTACGGGAAAATAAATAAATAAATACTTTAAGCATGAGTGCATCATTTAAAAATAAGCAGAAAATTCTGAACATTTGCATTTGAAATACTTTTTTATGCACCAGTTTTGTCCCATAAATTTTATCCCTTTCAAAGTTCATCATATTCTTTGCTGATGAAGTGAAAAATAGTAAAATAAAGAAATCTGAGCTGACCCAGACTTCTTCCTTGCTGTGCAACTCAGGGACGTGGTTAGTCAGTCACCTTTATAAGCTTTTAATGCACTACACGTGTACACTACTGCCTATGGAAAGCCTGAGAAAAAAGATAGACTAGACTTGCAGAAGATACAACTTAACACGGTTTCCTTGGTAATAAGATTAGTGAATGGTTTATTCCTATTACAATTTTATTTCTCTAGTTCTGCTATTGTGACTACCCTTATGGTTACAATAATCTCACTAATATCTGACAGCAACGTGCACTACGCACTATGCACTATTGCCAGAGGGAGAGATGGCTGCGGGGGCACCATGTGCCCCGTGCCCCAGGGAGGGGTTGGGACAGCGGAGTCAGGGGTTCAGACGCGATGTACAGACAATTCTTTTCCCCTTGAGCACAACCTGGCAGTGGAGCTGGTTGCCCCCAGAGGTTGTGCCAGCTCCATCCTTGGAGGTTTTCCAGACCTGGCTGGATGCAGCCCTGAGCAGTTGGGTCTGATCGTGCAGCTGAGACGGCTTTGGGCAGGGGTTGGAGCACAGACCTCCTGTGCTCCCTTCAAACTTGAATTGTCCCATGATCCTGTGATCCTGTCTAGGGACCTAACTTTAGGAAAAAAAATGCAGTACTAGAGAGCCTTCTATTTTGTGTGTTCTGGATCCTCTCAAATAGTCAGTTCTAAGAGGTTGTAAATATGTCTTCTCCCTAAAACTGCAATACTTTTCCCCAAATAATTACCCTGCAAGACTAGAACTTGCATTTTCCACTTCTTTTTATATGTATGATGCTTTGACACTCCTGTTATCTCTTGCTTTCTAACCACAAATAATACATTGTTGATGGTACTCTAGTTGGATGACCTAAAAAAGATTTCAGCTTGGTTTTGCCAGGCACTGTATGTACATACACTGTTCCAAACAGCTTATAGTTCAGTGAGAAAACATTATGGAGAATTACTGACCCAGCTGCTGGAGGCAGGACAAGCTATTTGTTCGGGGTCATGGTACGGTGATCCTGCTCTTTTGTGCTGTGTTGCAAACTCATGATCCTCTGATGAAGAGTTTACAGGTCTAGCCCCAGTAAGTACTCTGAACAATGGAGCTAGGGCCATGGTATACCAGTCTCCTAGATGTCTGGGAGCTTTTGGTGTGTACTGAAGGTTTGAGGGCAGGTGCTGGAGAGCCTCAAGGAAAGAGTTCTATCTTCTGAGAACTCAAACAGTTTTTCCTACTTTTCTTGTGCTGTGGGAATATATGGTGTATATAAATTGGATGTGAATGGTTAATAATGACAACAAAAGCAGGAGCTTCCTGCACAGTCTAAAGGGACTCTTCAATCCTGATTAGCAGAGTGTTTGTGGACAAAATCCGACAGGAGGTTGAGGCTGCTCACAGCTGTGGACTTGCCAAACGACTGAGGGGCATCTAGCCTCTGTTGGCAGTCCCTCTTTCTTGTTCCTCTGGGCATGTTTTCACTTCTTGCTATCAGTCTTCAGGTTATTATGTAGCTCTGGGAAGTGTTTTATGGACTTTGATGTGTAGGGGTGATTGAAGTAGTTTTCTGAATGCACTTCTGAACTAAATATCTATTACATGGTTGCCTGCAGTCAGAGAAGAACTGACCCACTGAGTCACTCAATACTCTTTTCCCATGTTTCTATGTTCTGTGTGTCCACCACAGATCAGTGGGGAGCAAGGACTGATAGTACTGATATTTTCCAAAGTAGTTGATTTATCACAGTTGGCCTTGTTGTTCCTGTCACACAGAAATGATGCAGTGAGATCAGTACAGAGACCCAGTGGTGGAGTATCCATGAGGGGGTGGCCAGAGAAACAGGCTGATGTGATGGGTAGAGCATGTGTCCCATAGTTATTGCACCCCTATGGTTCTGTCTGCATTGGCCTTTAAAGATCTTGAGCCTGGTTAGCACATGGTTGCTGAAGGACCCACTCCTGAGTTCCCCCTAGTGGGATAGTCACTTTGTTAACTAAGAAACCTAGCACTGGACATGTACTATTGCACATGGATGTGTATGCACATACACTATTTGTATTTAAATAGTGGTAGTGTTCTTTTACATTTTATAAGCACTTTAGCAATCTATTTTTGTCTGATGTTAGAATGTAGTAGATCTTGATATCAGTTTTCTCAGTAGATTTAATCAATCTATTAAATCTGAAATCATGGCTAAAACTGTGTTTGGGTTTGAAACTTCTCTGTGGTTTGGTATTGGATGTTCATCCCTATAGATATATCTGTGTTTCAGTGTATGCTCTCATCACAAATTGAGAGCTCGGTAAAACGTAACACCCCATAAGAATACAGATCGTATGAAGGCAAACTTTATTCCATGAGCCCAAGGGGATAATTTGCTTTTCATCTCTTCCTTCTCTCTCAAAACATAGAGCCACCAATAAATGGTATGTAAAGGAGAACAGAGCAAACAGAAGAGTAAAATTTTGCAATTTATTAACTCAAGCATGAAAGCACAGAAAATAAGCAGGGGCTCAAGTAAGTTGAGAAAGAAATCTGAACCTATTGCATTAAAGCATGGTGTGCACTTGTCTAATGAGTTTCCTAGCAAATGAGGCATGAAACATATTGCCAGAATATAAAGTCAGTAAAATATCCAAATTACTGTATAATGTCATTATATGCTTTATCTTATTGGGGAGCTGGTACAGAATACATTATCTTTAAGCTTGCACTACCAGCAAAAAATGAAAAAAAATGTTATTTTATGAATGTACCATTCAGAAAAGTTGCTAATAACAGATCAAAACTCCTGAAATCCACAAGAAAAATATAACTCTTCAACATTTGCAAGAACACATTGAAAGAATTGTTCAATAAAGGTGTCAGTTATGTTATATTTGAGGTCCTTATTTATTCATATCTACACAAACACATACAAAAGAGAAGTGTAGCTTGCACAGAAAATACTTCTTTCTAAAATCTTTCAAAAAAATTAAGAACTGCAATATCATGATCCTAACGTTGGCACATGTCAAATAATATAGTATGATTTGCTTCAGAAAATGAGTCTTGACTATTTTAGAACACTATGTTTTGTAAAATATTTATACATGGAGGACTATTTTACTTAGTCAGGAATTCTGCTAGGTTGCAAATGATTAAAATAAAGAAAGGAAAAATAATCTCAAATGTTTTGTTCAGAGTCCAATTTCTATTTCTGTCCGTAGGGGACCTCTTTGCAACTGTAAGACAACTGGATGCCTTTGAAAATAATCGGATTTCTAATACATCTCATGAGTGTAGAATTTGTCTGCTCCAACCTCCTCAGACACGAGTATATTGTTTGCTCAAGTATTCTCCCTTTTACTATGCCTAAACTCCATTTTCTAGTGTTTACGTTACAACCTACACCCAGAAGCTGCATAGAATTGACTATAAGCCAGACAGCAGTGTGACGAATTAAATCTTCATTTATCCTAAAAGCCAATAGGCAGTCCTGAATCTTTCCGGCATGGTCAAACATTGCTTGCATCACAGGCAGAGCCTGGCCAGCTTTGTCTCTCCTGGGTTTCTCTTTTACATCCTTTTGCTGTATCTGATATTAAAACAGTTGTGTGTGTTTCCTCTCAAAGTGCTGTTTAACAGATGACTGTCCACCAGCCTCCTTAATGCTCCTTTATCAGCTCAATGATATATGGATATTGTCAGACTCTCTGCCTTCATTTTTAACGTGTCCCAGTCCCAGGTACTTTCCTTCTAGATACCTTTGGAAATACAGTGCTGTTGAACTCTGTGGCCGGCTTTAACATTCATTAGAAATTAATTTCCGGCTTACCTGGTATTTTCCTGGGTTATTTGCTACTGAAGGCATTTTGGTGCCTTCTTGTGCATGGGCAGATTTCCAGCTTTCACATCAGTATGTTAAACTGGAAAAAGGAGTGAGCGTCTGTAGTCTGACCTTAGCGATTAGTAACATTTTTCCCTTCTGGGTATTCCTATTAACTTGCATGTCATTTTCAAAGTATATAATCTGATTTCTTCTGTTATATGGGTTTGTCTTAATGGAACACTTTATCTTGGGAGTGGATGACAGAGTGGAAGAGCAGGGCAAGGATTTGGACCAGTCTTTCATGTGAGTGGACTTCAGAAACAGAGGGACCTGCTCCTTCTGGGTTGGGAGGAGGGGGGAGAAGTATTTAGGTTAAACTGTTAGAGACCTAGCAAAAAGTCCTTTCAGGGAGAGAGGACAGAAGAAAAATTTTCTTGCAAATCTCTGTGGGCCTTTTTGCTTAAGTTTTGTTGGAATTTTAACCCTATATTTTTTGGCTACAGCTTGCAAATCAGCTTCTCTATTCCTAGGAAGAACAATGTCTGTATTTAAAATCTAATTCTTCTAATGTGCAATTTAGGTAGGCAATGCCAGTGTTGTATCTATCTACAGTTTGTCTACACTCTTGCTAACAGTGAAGTCAGTGGCAGTGTCAAACAGAAATGTGACCTTGTTTGACACCATTTTAAAACATGATCAAGTCTGCATTTGCTTTGACTATGGAAACTTCACCTTGACATAAAACCCTGATGATAGTAATTGTTTTTATTGGCATGCTATTTTGCTCCAAGATGGACCTGAGTCAATCACAGTGGAGGCTGCCAAATGTTTCTTAAAATCTCTGACATTTGCGGCATGTGGTTTTTGCTATTTGACATTCTTGTTCATATTTATTTTTAGAGCAAAAATGTGATTGACACATAATCTTTTGGGTCTAAATTCAGCCTGCTCTTCCCTTAGGTTTGCCTCAATTCCTTCCTTTGTTCTATTAATGAACTAAGTGCAGAAGGCTTTGTTTATCACTGAAAAGAGAGTAATACCTCACAAAACATAGGCATCACTAACTCATGTTTCTTTGGTCTTATTTTTCAGTCTTCCCTCACATAACTTGTGGTCTCCTCTGATGTCAGGGTTTCCCTTTTCTCTGAGCTTCTGGAGATGATCCAGAAGTCCTTCCAATACACAAAGGATCAATGTGGCTCTGGGGGAAACCGTACTGGAAAATCTAAGTAACTTCCCAGATAACTTTGTGGAGGAACAGCATCTGCTAGTTTTGCAGTGGGTAGGGAAGAGCTCTCTGAGCGTGCTGATTTCCATGCTCCGTTGCTTTTGATCTCAGGCTTTCCATAAAAGTCCCTCACTACTAAGTATATGTTGAAGAACATTATGGGTGCTACAGTTCCCTGCAAACTCTGAGTTTTGATCATGCCATCATAACTGGCTGTTGATATTTAACACTGTAGATTCATGATTTTCATTTATCATGCTTGAAATGTAGCCCAGAGCAACTGATTGTTTCCCAATGTGAATGACTTCTCTGCTTTGGAAGTCCTGACTTTGCTCTAGTCCTTTTACTGAAGTCTTTTTAGGATGCTTGTCTCTCAACTCTGAACTCTGTCTGTGTGAATGCAGAGTCTTTCAGACTTCAGAAATATCTGCTGGAGAAGAGGCCTTGCAGCAAACACTGGACTAGGTGGATTTTGTGGCATGTACAGGGAAAGGCTTAGAAAGGCAGCTGTGTTGGATGGGAAGGGAGCAAGGTGAGTCCGGTCAGAAGGTAAGACCTATTCATGAGATGTCTTTTGTGGCCACTGCAAGCCAGTAATTGGGATTAAATCTCTTGCCCTACAGCTTCTTCCTCCTCTACTTCTTCTAGGGAGATGCAATGGGAGATAGCCTACTGTTTATCCTTGGGTTTGGGCTGGTGAAAGACGATATCTTCTCATTTTGCAAAAGTGGTGGGAAATCTGGCTCAGTGGGTCTAAGATCTGGCACAAAGACTCTTTACCTCTGTGCATTGCAGCAGGACTTCCTTCTCCACTAGGCAAAATCCTAAGGGGATTACACCAAACAGGCCCTTCTACAGCTTTTTCTTCCCTCAGAAGTAGCTCACCAACAATTTAGGAGGGAGTTCATCTGTCTGTCCTTTGAATCCTGACAGCTATTAAAATGGGGCATGCACAATGAAGACTTTAATAGTCTCCATTTGTCCATCCACTAAAAAAATATTTCCAAGTGCAGAAAGATTCTTTTTGTGAATTAGCTACACCAGCAGAAATCCTTTTATTTGTGCATGCAGGTGACTTAGGTGCTACTGAAGGCTGGTTTTTCTTTCCCAAATATTCAGAATTAGTTAAATCAGTCCTGGTGCAGGTTAATGGATTTCATATACAAAGTTGTAATTTTAGAGAACCTTAAGGCTTTTTCTGTACTGTAGTTTAGAATCAAACTTATTTTTCACAAAAGCTTAATTTTAGAAGATAACTTCATTTTTTTCTATTCAGCAAAATGTAAATTGCACTAGGTAATAACAATAATTGTCTGTGAAAAAAAAGCTTTTTCATTTGGCACAGTTTACCACATTCTAATGAATTGTGGTAATAAAGGCATCTTTCTTTTGCTTCATAGTATATGAAACTAATGCCTTGAAGGGACAATACAAAGAGATATAAAATTCGTTGCAAGCAATATCTTCTGTAAACATTTTTAAGGTAATTACACAGTAGATCATAATGAATATCAATCAAAAAGACAGATACTATGTTTTTCCTCTTAGATATGATTAAGACATGTTTAGGTTCTAAATAACCATAAATATTTTCAGGGAAATATTTTGTATTGGTAGAAGGTTGAGGTTGAACAGCTGATGGTACTGAGCTTTCCACCTCTAAAGGATTAAAATTAAGAATCCTAAGTCAAGTTTTATAGCTAATAGTTAATGGGAACACAGGGGAGACTCCAGATATGTAAACTGTAATATTTTTTGCTTCCTTGTTGTATATTGTAGTGGGAAATATTAACTGGGGGGGGAGCGGTACACATGACCTAGAAATGAACATTTGTCTCAGCAGGATGAAAGGGCATAAAAAGCATAATGAGCAGAGGAGAAGCAAATGGATGAGGTCAGGATCTCATTCTTTATTTCTGTACTATTATTTTATCAATAGACAGTATTCCATGAGGTATTGAAATACATCTTGAGTCAAAACCTCAGGAGTATGCAAACTACTTGCTTCTAAAGTTCTGTGCACTGTGCAGCTAAAAAATGACTGCAAATGTTTTGAGTGTCTTGAAGTTGTTTACAGTGATTTTAACAGTGTAAAGACTTTTTAAACAACTTACAGTCCCAGAGTGTGCTCAATGGGTACGTATGTTGATAATATGTCATTGGGAGAATATTGCTCAGTGGACACAATAGAATAATGTTCTATTCCAAATGAGAAAACAGAAAGATGGAAATTGCCTTAGGGGATCAGACCATCAGTCCAGTATTTTGTCTAAGAGTTGTCAGTGCTAGCTGATTAAGTGCCTAATGCTCTCTCTACCAACAACAGTGAAACAAAAACATCAGAGAAAAACTTGACTATGTATATAATTTTTGCATAACCACCATTACACAGAGATTGCCTTGAAGTACATACAAATTGGCATTATATTCATGGCACTGTCATGAAATCCTATAGTGGTATTAAGAGGAGCCCTTTGGGAAGATGATTAGATTCAGCAGTGCAACAGAAGAAAGCAACTGAGCAGCTGTCAGTGGTGGAGATGCTACTCAGCTGTGAGGTGGGATGTGTGGCCCGTCTTCAGAAAGAGAGGTTGGAGCAAGGAGTGCGAGGCAATCAGTCTGTATTAGTCCCAAATTACTCCTCTGTTATCCTTGATTTGTTTTAGAGTGGTACATTGGGAAGCTGTTCTGAGGACTAATGTATGCATAGTGACCAATAGTTCAATTCTCAGTTAGAAATCAGTGTATAGTCATTATCCCCTTTTTAACAATGGGCTTCAGACCAACAAAGACCTACAAAGATGCAAGCTGTTTTGGATTAGGATGCGGAATCTGCACTACAGGGACATTACTCATATTTACAGAAGTTGCTGGCAGCTCTAAAGTATATATTCTATATTTTAACAAAGAAGTAGAACTAGCAAAGAAATAGAACTAAATTAACATCATACTTTCCTGGGTTTGAAAATTTAATTTTTTCCTTTTGTCAAGGTCATTTCCATTACTGACATTTTAGTTTAATGCAAAATTGACTGCATCCTACCAAAAATTCTGTATTTTATAATTAAATCACCAGTAGGCACAGTGGTGGTTGAATATATTTGGCAAGGAATACTGATGTGGATTTCTTGCTGCAGCAACATGCATGTGTATAAAGTTCAGCAACATGAGTTCTTTGTCTCTGAACATTGTACAATCAATATTCTATTACTGCAGTGCGAGTTCTGCTGCATTGTAGCTAAATTAGTGTGTAAGTCTCTAGAACACGATGCAAAGAATTCTAATTTCTAGATATAAAATGCATGTAAACTGTGTATTTTAGCTTTAACAACTCTGCTTTTGTACCTGTTGCTTCAAGTTTTATTTACTTAAATTCATTAAATAGGAGTGTGGGAAGTTTTAATTTTTTTTTTCATTGGGATTTTCTTCAGTAATGACAATTTCAAAGAAGCATCATATTCTTCTTGATGATTTTGTCCCAGTTTTGCTTGCGTGTTTGTTTTGCTTTATACGAGGAAGATGCCTATAACACTGGAAGCTCCATCATGCAGCCCTTTGCTACAGACAGACGCTCTTTTCTGGTTAAAAAGCAAACCAAAATTAGTGTTTTGGGAAATGAGGACTGTCTTTATGAGAGTGAGAGAAGCTGCTCCCTGAGCACAAAGGGAACGACGCAAGGCTGTTGCACTGCAGAGCCTCTAGGCAGCAGGTACAGTCTGTGGGTTGCCTCCATGGACAGGTCAGGATGGGCTTTCTATAAGTGCTGCATGGGCAGCAGCCTGCAGGAGCAGCCTGCTGGAGTGGCAACTGCTCACCCAGTTTCTCTCTCCTGCCTGCTGGGACCATGTCGCTCCAGGCAGCCCAAATTCTCATTTCTCCCTGCTTCCTTCCCTGCTGCCCTCGTCCGAGCAGAGCAGTGGCACCCCCTGCCCAGCCTCTGAGGCCCGAGCAGGTTGGCTGGTGGCCCCGGCCCCTTCCTCGCCCCTGGCCGCACTGCGAGAAGTGCAGGAACTGGGGGGACCTTCCAAAAAGCTGGGGGTGGTGGGAGTGGGAGCAGGAGGGAGGCTCCTGGGGGAGGAGGAAGATGGAGAATCGTTTGGGATTGATGGGATTTCAGAGGCCAGTAAGGCCTGATTTAGCTCTTCTTGCTTTAGCTAGTTAGTGCAGGTATTTCACAGGTGTCTTTCAAAACATCAGCATGCTCTTCTGCTTTGCTCCTTCCTCCCTTCTAAATCCTGAGAGAAAATCTGAGAAAAATATATTTTATTTTAAATCAGGATATACAGGCCCATCTCTCTTTCAGTGTTAAATTGTCCAAATGCTGCAGCCATAGGTTCAGTATTTGAGTGGCTTTCCCTTGTAAGCCCAGAGCTCCCAGAGAGAGGAGTAAAAGGGTGGTTTCACTGGGCATGCTGTTTGGAGGATAGCACTTGGTGTTCTCCACTACCCTCTTACAGCCTGGAGAGCACAGGTGGAGGCAGGGCTACAGCTGCAATGTTAATTTGTACTGATGAGTTTCATTGATCACAGAACTGATAAAGATATGGTTAAGAGAAATTGAAAGGCCAGGTAGTACATTCCCCTGTTCAAAGGTGGATAATTTCTGACAGATGCTTGTCTTTCCTAAAGCTTCCAGTGAGGAGATTTAAGATTTAACATATGCTATATTAGTGCTTTACTGTCCTACCATGGCTTAACAGAAGAATTTCTTTATGCTGATAGCTGATACTCATGTTTATAGATCCTCGGATGCTATTTGCCTTTTCTGCAGTTTCACAGAATCACAGAATCGCTGAGGTTGGAAGGGACCTCTGGAGATCATCTAGTCCAACCCCCCTGCTCAAGCAGGGTCACCTAGAGCACGTTGCACAGGATTGCATCCAGGCAGGTTTTGAATATCTCCAGAGAAGGAGACTCCGCAACCTCTCTGGGCAACCTGTTCCAGTGCTCTGTCACCCTCACAGTGAAAAAGTTTTTCCTCATGTTCAGATGGAAGTGTCTGTGTTTCAGTTTGTGCCCGTTGTCTCTCATTCTGTCGCTGGGCACCACTGAAAAGAGTCTGGCCCCATCCTCTTGACACCCTCCCTTCAGATACTTGTACACATTGATAAGATCTCCTCTCAGCCTTCTCTTCTCCAGGCTAAACAGGCCCAGCTCTCTCAGCCTGTCCTCATAAGAGAGATGCTCCAGTCCCCTAATCATCTTTGTAGCCCTTCGCTGGACTTGCTCCAGTAGTGCCACATCCCTCTTGTACTGGGGAGCCCAGAACTGGACGCAGTACTCCAGATGGGGCCTCAGCAGGGCTGAGGAGAGGGGGAGAATCACCTCCCTCGACCTGCTGGCAACACTCTTTCTGATGCAGCCCAGGATGCCATTGGCCTTCTTGGCCACAAGGGCACATTGCTGCCTCATGCTTAACTTGGTGTCCACCAGCACTCCCAGGTCCTTCTCCGCAGAGCTGCTTTCCAGCAGGTCAACCCCCAACCTGTACTGGTGCATGGGGTTATTCCTCCCCAGGTGCAGGACCCTGCACTTGCCTTTGTTGAACTTCAGGAGGTTCCTCTCCGCCCACCTCTCCTGACATTATTGACTCAAGTTTAGATGGTAGTTCATAATAGCCCCAAATCCTTTTCTCCCCGGTGACTGCTTATATGGTTATTGTACACTCTTTATTTATGTAGTGGATTATGCCTACTTAGGCACAGAACTCTATTTATTTGTCCATACTGCAGTGCATCTTTTTTCTTCCTGACCATTCTTCATATCTGGTAAGAGGCTTTCAAATGTTAATCCTGTCCTTGGGTGTGTTTGCAACTTTTCTAGCTTGGTGTTAGCTGCACATCCTTCATCCAAATCATTGGGGCAAGCATTAAGTTGTGTAAGATGCAGGGCAGACCCTTCTGGAACCAGCTAGATACACCTCTTCAGTGTGGTAGCACACCATCTAATCCATGCTTGCCTATGAGAGCCAGGGGAGGCAATGTCAAAAGCCTTACAGAAATCAAGGTGTTTCATATGTAGTGCCTGTCCCCTGTCTACAAGAACCATCACTGCGTCATAGGAACAAATCAGATTAGCTTGATGTGATTTTGTTCTTGATGACTATTTATCCCACTATTATTTTCCAGGTGATTACACACTGATTATTTCCTTCATTTTTTTCCAACGAAAAAGCTGTTTATTTTCTTCTTCCTTCTCGCCCTTCCTGTTTAAATATAGGCATTGTATTTGCCATATTTTCTGGAATCTCTCTCCATCCTCCATGAGATCTCAGTGACAACTGCTAATGCTTGTGAGATTGTTGAGATAGTTCTCTTTCACACATGAGAGTGAAATTCATTAGATCCAACTGATGTGAAAAATGCTAATTTATCAAAGTATTTTCTGGGCTGTTCTTTCATTGCTGTATCTGAGTTCTTAATCCTCTCTCACTGGTGCTGGTTATATTAACTGCCTGACACAAGAATCACATTTTTTCTTTCTTGGGAACCCGGACCCCAAACGCCTGCCTCCCACAGAGTGGGAATCCTTTCCCTGGGCTTCTCTGTCTGCTGTGCTTGTGGCATGTTCCTCAATATGCTTGTTTTCTCTTGCTAGTGATATCTCATTTTGGACCTTGGTCTTTCCATTTTTTCCCTTTGCTTGTGTGTGCTATTTTTCATACTCATCTGTATCAGTTATGCCTAATTTACATTTTCTGTGTGATTGGAAATGAAGATCACCAAAGGATTAATAATTTAGCCACTATCCTTATTCAGTTTATTCTGCACTGCAATTGTATCCCTTTCTTTAAGGAACTTTAGATTTATTGGTTCTTAGCCATCGGTTCTCAGGATTTCTTAAAATTTGCCTTCTTGAAGTCTGTTGGACAGATGCTGGACAGCCCTGTTTATCTATTATTTTTTATATGCTCTCACCCAGCTTGCATTTCACCTTCCCATTCTCAACCAGTTCCTTCCCTACTGCTTAAAATCTAATCTATTGACACCTCCACTTCAGTTGCTTTCTCTGTTTTCTGTATACAAAATAATTATTCCTGTTCTATTTCAAGAATATGCTGGACTGGCTGTGTGTTGCTGTAGTTATTAAAATTCTTAAACCAAATCTTATGGTTTGGATAACTCAGAAAAAAATGCTTACCCATCCTCATAGTCCTGATTTGGTATTGCAAGACCTTGTGTATATTCCATTATCCTTATATCATTTCCTAGAGATCTTCCATTAGTCTACTCCTGCTTTCTGATTTCAGAGCAAATGTATACATTCAGTATATGCAAGGTAACATCTATTGCTCTTTTTCCCTGCACATTTATCTTACAGAAACTGTGCTTGTCTGTATGTTCTAGCCAAGTGAACTAGTTCACCAGGTCTTTTGCAGCAATTAAGTCATAAGCGTAATCATATTTAAACTTCCTCCTCCTGCTTATTTACTGCATTTCTTGTATTACTGTATAGACATCAAAACTCATTCCTCGCATAGCTTCATTATGAATAATCCTGTTCCCTAAATTATGAGCCCTTCCCCTGATTGCATTTGTTTTACTTGCTCATAACTTTCATTGCAGCTAATAATTCCTTTATTTTTGTCTCCTTTTCTTTGGACTGGAGGATGGCATGTATTTCTATGCTCTTCACAAATGTTATTCCTAGAGCCTTTTTCCTAATACAAGGTGGGATTTCCATGAAATGACCTGACCAAAGTTCTGAGAAACATGCTACTTTTGTGAGAACTGCAATGAAACTGTGAATTTCAGTAGCCCTGTGAGGCTGTAATGAAAGTACCTAGGCTTAGAGGTATATCCTGAGGTTCTGTTGTATACCGCATAAGCCAATTACTAATAGGTCAAGAGTCAGAAGAGGTACTGAAAGTTTTGTTAACACTTGTTTCAGGTGATCTGACTAAATAACTTCATTTCACCCCTCCCATGTTCATGCTGTAGATAATGCCTCTCTACCATACCATTATTTATTTATTTCTATTGATTCACTCACTTCTCACAGTTCTCACCCAGTAATTACTGTGTGAGAGAAAAACACCTATGTGCAATCTAATTAAGCAAGCAAACATAATTATAGCTACCTGCTATTTCCTTGCACGCAGTTGTCATATCTATCTTTGCCTTGATTGTTTTCTTGTTTGCTAATCATAAATTCAGGGGAAGTGAGCTGTAATTGGACCCCCTCCCCAACCAGATGCTAGACTAAAACCTTAACAAAAAAATATAACAACTGAGACCAAAAATCATCACTTGTCTTTATGTTATATGTCTACACAATCTGTCACAGGGTCCAGGCACCAACCAATCGACAAGCACTACTACAGTAAAGTTATTTTTTTATGTAGATTTCAAACAGCTATTACTTAATAGACTGGTAGCTTTTAAAACTACTTTGCATGGACTCTATGACTACTTCTGAGCTATTTAATACAGCAGGCCAGGGACTGTCCTCTATCCCTGAGACCAAATTCACAGCACAGCTCTTCTTTCCATTTTTAACCTCTCTTCCTCTCCAGAATGGGTTGGTTGTTGAGTCCAAAGTACCTACTAGAAATAGTTCCAAGCGTGTACCATCCTCCAAACCATGTCTGTGTATTACCTAGGAGAGTACTAGCTGGCATGGGACAGAGCCATGCCAGAGGGCACTTGAATAATTAACCATAATAGACACTCACGGGATAGGAAACATCTTATAGGAAACACTACTTTCTTTAACTTGAAAAAAAAAAAAGTTTTTGCCATGTTATTACTGAGAATGATGAATTTTTGATGCAGGGGAACCCAGGAGATATAGACCAAAGCTACATATTGCCTGGTGCAACATTTTGGTCTCAGGAATTGTTTTGGTTATGGGGCACTTTGCCTAAAGCTTAACAATATTGATGGAAATGCATGCAAGCCTGAAATGAAGCACAAACTATTAAAATACCTCTTCCTCTGCTTTAGTTCTTTCTCTTGTGGTATATCAAGCCAAACCATTTTTTTTTGATTAAAAAAAGTTCTCCCCAGTTTGGCACCACTCAGTCTATTTCTCTTGCCAGTGTGACATTAAACCCTGCCTTGTTCTGCAAGTGGTGTTAACTCTGATCAGCTGCTCTTCTTGCTTTTCCCTGTATGTGAATATGTGTGTACTTGGTGCTATGCTGTCCCAGCACTTAAAGGAGAAAAATCCCATTATGATTTTGTGATTCCAATGCCATATTCACCTTTGTCCATCCCTGGAAATCTCCATTGTGTCACTTGCTTGTGGTTAGGGGCATTATGAATTTTGATTGCTGGTTGCTAAGGATAAAGCCATGTGACTGGGCTGGAGCCAGTCCAGAGGTTCAGTGCTGCCCTTGGGGCAGTTTGACCCTCTGGCTCCCTGCTTTGTCTTCCTCCCTTCTACCCACTGCTCCTCACAGCGCAATCATGACCCCTCTGGTGAGCTGGCTCTGAGGTTCCTCTGATCTTGCTCCAAGCCAACACAAACTGGCTAAACTAGTAGAAAATCAACCTAGTGAAAAAGAAAAATAAACATTTTCTCTTGTGTTACTGAGTCGGTTACTCATGAGATGCGTGCTAGAGGTAGCTTGGTGGGGGCAAGAAAGACCACTTAGCCAGGAATCAATAAAGGAAGTGTGTATTTTTGCTTTGCACTTCATTTTGGGTGACAGCAAATATTAAATAGGCTCGCCTGTATCATGTAACCCCACCCTCAGCACTGACTCAAACATACAGGCAATTTACTTAAGGGTAAGACATTGCAGTGAAACAGCTGAACTGCAGTAAGATAGGATAAACTTAGCCATGGATGAGACCTTTGTACTGGCTCCCAGTTATTTAAATAATAACTCTCTGATAAGTGCATCACTTGAACTTTGGTCAAATTCCCTGGATCAGTAGGTTATTTGGAGTTGTAGCCCTCAGTCAGCAGAAAAATCAATGGATAAATTCCAGTCTATGTAATTTAGCTAACAACCTTGTGCTTTAACTTAGGTGTCCCTAATGCTTAGGCAGATAAAATTTGCTGCAGGAGGCATTAGCCTCTTTCCATTGATTAGAGAGGGAACTTTAACCTTTACATTTGGAGGACTGAAGTAAGTGCAAGGTGGGTGCCTAAGGTTGGGTGTCTGGATCCTACTCACTGAGCATTCAGATAAAAATAGTTCACAGAATCACAGAATGGCTGAGGTTGGAAGGCACTTCTGGAAACTGCTCAAGCAGGGTCAGCTAGAACAGGTTCCCCAGGGCTGTGTCCAGTTGGGTTTTGAATATCTCCAAGTGTGAGACCTCCACAACCTATCTGGGCAACCTGTTCCAGTGCTTGACCATCCTCACAGTAAAAAATTTTTTTCTTATGTTTAGGTGGATTTTCCTGTATTTTCAATTTGTCCTTTCACTGTACACCACTGAGAAGAGTTTGGCTCCATCTCACATTTATTCTGTGATTCTATAATGTCCTTTACTCTCCCCCCCCTCCCCAATCGGGTATTCAGGTCCCTGAACGGTCCAAAGCCTGCTCTCCTGAAGTCCAGGGTTGTGATCCTGCTTTTTGTCTTGTTCCTTCCTCACAGGATCCTGAACTCCACCATCTCATGATCAGTGCAGCAAAGGCTGCCCTCGACCTTCATATCCCCAACTAATCCTTCCTCATTTGTAAATATGATGTCCAGCAAAGCATCTCTCCTTGTCAGCTTCTTGATTGTCTGTGTCAGGAAGTTGTCATCAGTGCACCCCAGAAACCTCCTGGATTGCTTGCGTCTTGCTGTATTCAGCAGATATTGGATTAGTTCAAGTTCTTCATGAGGACCAGGGCCTGTGAACGTGAGGCTTCTTCCATTGGTCTGAAGAAGGTCTCACCCATTTCTTCCTGATCAGGTGGTCTGTACCAGACATACACCTCAACATTAATAATTTAGTTTAGATATTAGACTGAATTTAGATATTAGAATTTAAAAATAGTTAATTTCAGTGCAGTATGGAAACATTTTATGTGTTTCTAGGAAGCATTTCATCCTCTAATCATCAAAAAATTTATAACAGGCAAATTGAAGAATGAAACATGAGTGGCACGACTGGACATGAGGCCCCTAAGAAACCCACTGATTTGAGCACAGGCTATTTACTGTATGTTATGGTAATATATCCTTAGTATATCCTAACTATATTGTTGATTTATAATTTTAAAGAAAACTCTTCAGGGCAAGGAACAAGTCTTCTGTTGTGTGCTGTATGGGATGTGTATTTATGATGTAAAATACTAATAACTCTTTAGTTGCTTCTGGAAAAAATGACTGAATCTGTAAAATAACTTTGTGCAAACTCTGCTTGTCCTTGAAAATTTTCTCATTTGAATATTCTATGTATGCAAGATACTCCACAGAGGACAATGCAAATACATGTATAGTGCATAAACAGTTTGATATAATAGAAGCTAAAGGCAGGAAACTAGGATAAAAAACCATAGAATTTAATAGAAGGTGGTAAGCAATATAACACAGGACAATAGAACAAGGATGATGAAATACTGTGCTAGGAAGGTAAAATAATCTGATAGGCAGGATGTGGTTAATGAGGAAAGGCTTTATAACTGCAAAACTAAAATAATAGGAGAGGGCAATGGATAAGAAGGAAGTAGGACAGCAATGAATGAGAAGTCTTAACAATAAGGCTTTTAATTCTTCACTGTGGTACTAATAATCTTTGATAGATGTTGCTCTGAGGTTCATGCATATTTGAAAACTTGAGCTCTAATTGCTTGATTTGTGTGGTTTGCTTTCATTTAACTCTCCAGAACAGTGAAATTTTGTTAAACTGGGAGCTCAATGCCATGACAGATTGGCTGTGGCAGATCTAATTGCAGTGGTTTAAGACATCACTGTGCCCAAGCCCTCCGCTGCTCTGTGAGCAGTTCCTTGCCTCTTTCTGCAGCTTGAGAGCATCAAATGTCTGTAAGGGTGGTCACTCTGTGCCTGGCTGGAGGTCTGGCTGTCTTCACCTCCTCTTTTTGGCAGTGGCCAAAAAAGCAGAAAAGAATGTGTGCCCGCACCTCACTATCCCTGTTCATGTCCCAGTATGTGATCTGGCATAGCTGCTGGAGACAAATTTGCATTCGCACATCAGGCTTAGCTGCGGCAAGGAGCACAAGCTCCTGTGAGCACCACTGTGGGCAGGGACATCCCGATGAAGGGCAGGCAGGATAGCACAAGGAGTGCCGGTAATGTTTTAAAACATTGCAGATTCCTTTAGAGCACAGGATGTAGAGTGCCCAGATAGAAATGAGCCTGGTTAACACAAGGGTAGCCTATGCTGATGAATCTTCTGTTTCAAACTAACAAGAGATTCAAAACCAAGCCTCTCTGAGGAGAGCCGATCATGAAAGGTGATATTACTGCAAATGAAATAGTATGGGTGACATCCTGTCCCTGCAAAAGTCAGTGATAAATGGCCTTCTCCCCACCTATAAAATCTATAAGGAGGATATACTAGCATGCAGCTCTGGTTCTGAAAACATGCAGGTGAAACCTTTTAAGTACATGATTTTTCCATATAATTCAATGAAACTGGTTTTCTTAGATGTGTAAAAGTTTTCAGGATTGAAGTCCAACTGTTTATTATATGGGATATGTGTTAAATTAGTAGAACAGTGGATTTAATTTTACACTTACATTAATGTCCATTACAGAAGTGTAGGAGAACTATGTGCCTCTAAAGGTAAAAAGGGATATGAGTACCACAATACTGTGTAATGATAAAACAAGAAAAGCTGCATACAGGTTGATTAGAGGTCTAGTTAAACATGAAGGGATCTATTTTGGTAAAGCGTAAATGTCAAAAATGTTGAAGGTTCGGTTTGGGAAAACACTTAAAGAATATGAATATATTTTCCAATCACCTAAACTGACTGCAAACTCAAATTCTTGGGACTTCCTCTTTCAAAAAGTTCTGAGAATACTGTTGCTTTATTTTGGCTCTGATCTTGTTTTTTTTCCAACCCTAGAAAATACTGGAAATTAAATGGAAACTAAAAGCTGAAGGAAGGAGCTTTTTAAAAAATAGAACACAAAACCAAAGCTCTTTTTCAGTTTTGGATAAAGACTTAGGTTGTTTGGTATTTTACGTACTCTCAGTTTCTAGTTCTCTTTCCTATGTTGTCACACTGCTTTGCGCTAATTATTAAAATATGGAATATTTACAAGGAAGTAGCTTGTGTTTTTGGGGTCTGGAAGACATTTTCTTTACATAGTGGGAAAAAACAGAGAAGAACTGAAGAAGTGGATCATGAAAAGAAGCGCTGTTTCTGGTAGCAATTAGATAGAGAGATCAGGGAATATGGGGAAATTCTCTAGGAAAGATGATAGGAACCAGTATATGGTAATGATCTGCACAATCATTATACATTCATTTGGAAATACCCAGGTAGTAATTATGCAAATCCTTTATTTCTCTCTTCACAATATTTCTCCATGAGAGTACAGGGAATGACATAATTTACGAAAAGAGGTGCTTATTTATGATTTAGGCATGCCATCACAGCCCTCCATGCTGCCTGGTTCAGGAAATGTCAGTCAATAGAGGACTGGATGAGTGAGATGTGTGAGGGCATTCTCATCTGTAATTATGTGACATATATGGTGTTTCACAACTGTGTCTCATACCTATAGCCTCATGCCTACAACACAACCAGCTTAGTGCCCTTGGCATTGCTTGACCCATTTAGTAAGTTTTAGTCTTCCTTCATTTAGCCCAAACAAGGAACACCTATAAAATTGTCAGATTCTTCTCCAGTATAAACTTATAAGACGGCAAGCAAAACTTTGATCTGCATCACCTGGCCCTGGGACTGAGCACAGGACTAGCCTTGAATTTAGAGATTATGGCTACAGGTAAAATGGCAGAGGGCATGTGTTAACATATGTTAATAACGATTGCAGGAATAACTCATTCTACATGGAGTAAGGGCTGAGCCTTTCTTAAAAGCAGGGATCAACAGAGTATTTTATTTGCCCTTTCTTTGGCAAATAAATAAAGATTTCTTTGTCCTCTGATTTCTAAACTGGGACTTACCCAACACTGGGAAAGGTTTGCTGTTATAACTGTACTGGCAAATGTTCTAATGTAGGCGTAGTTTTATCAGCAAAGGGAGGCTGCTTGCACTGCTCATATTAATTCCCTGAAGAAAAAAAAAAAAGGTAACCCATTATCTATCCATGTTTTTGGTTCTATAATTAATCTTGTGCTTGGATTTTTGGGCATAGAAATGAGCACAAAGTAACACAGCTTTAACCGGTAATCTACACTGACATTTAAGTTTTGCCTTGGAGGAAAGTACCTCCTTGCCCTCCCACCTTGACTTCTTAATCTGAATTTCATACAAATATAGAGAGAGCTTCCACTGTTTTCTTGACATCTGCTTTTTTTTGATGATGGGTATTGATTTTTTTATTTTAACCTTCAGCAAGTGGGAAGAGGACGGCAGTTAGGTCTATAGCACGAGGAACAGGAAGGAGGCATAATGTTGCCTTATCCCTCCATACTACTGCTCCTAACAATTTCTCTTTTTCTGCTGCTTATATAAGCTATAATCAGGAGTGGGAACAAGATTATTTCCTGCGAAGCAGGAGCAGAGGAGGTATATTTAGAGACAGACAGACATATTTCAGAGTAAAGAAGTTTAAAGGTGCTTATTTTGGCCTACTAGTAACCAGTATTCTAAGCCTTTTGTCAACAAATTTATGTTTAGCAAAAATACAGCCATTGCCTTGAAAACAAGCTAATCTTTTATCTTTCAAATCACATTTATTTTATCATTTCTAGGATTTTACTGTAAGGAGACTGAGAGAAAGTAGAGGGACTCCATCTCTTTCTAACAAGATCAGGACAGTATGTTCTCCTGTCCTTTCAGATCAAACATGGATTAGTCTCCTGCATTCGCTTCAACCCTCTATGTAAATATGTAAAAACGCAGGCTGGATTATTAGGTTACCTTGTTCAGTCACTTCAGTGACACTGATCCATGTGTCAGGCTCCTAGAGTTCTGTAAAAGATAAGATTAGTAAGGAAATAAAGTTCAAGGGTCAGAGCTTTGGTAAACAATCAAAGCCAAAGAAAGTTCATTGAGGTGCGATTGCTTAATACAGACACGTCAAGTAGCCATCTAAATTTCAGACATTGGATTTATAGCGCAAATAGGCACAGAGAAAAAACAAGCCAGGCAATGTGCAGCTAATTCAGACATCCCAGTGAGAAAGAAAATCTTTTATGAGACTTCTAAGCTTTCCAACTGCTGTGCTCTTGAGACCTTGTTCTGTCCTTCAGCTGGCGTCCTGCCTTCAGGCTTTTAATTATAGGGACACCTCTTTTGCCTCCTCTAGTACTGACCTGAGCAGGGTGCTTGCCCCTGCCCTTATTGCCACCCTTCTCTGATTGCTGCTCTTCTCTGAGAGATTATGCTAATGTTATTGCATGCTTCCTCATTGCCTTGAGGGAGAAGCAGACGGGCTTGCAAACCTTTTCTTCTGCCAAATCTTTTTCAGAAGCAGAAGGAATTGCAGGGCCGATGCCCATGACTGCAACAGCTATGGGAGCAGGATGAGCTATAGGAGCATCTCTGGAAGTAAGGAAAGTCCCAGGGCTGGGGGAGACAAGAAGAGGCTGGCACCCTGACTGGGACTTAGCAGTTGCCATGCTCCGCTGTTCACTTTGCTCCTGATTATTTACCTTCTGCGATTGGCTTTTGAGTAACTGAGGAAAGTTCCTTGCCCAGTGAATAGCTTTCAATTTAAGAAAATGCTGAATATACAGATTTCCAAGGACTGCATCAGGTTTGAGCTTTCAGAGCAGCTTCTTTTTGAAGCTCAGGAGCATAGACAGAACTAGCTCCTGTTGCTGGCAAGAGTCTTCTGGAATTTCTAGCTAGTGATATAAAAGTAACTGAGGATCACAGGAGGCAAAGAGGAAAGAAATCCTGTCTTCCTTTCAGAGCCATACATCTCTAATTCCCTTTGATCTTTTGGTCAGCATTTGATTAAAGGTTTGGATGTAGACTGGACTACCTAATCACAGGCAGTTTGCAATAATTCTGTACTGGTGCTATGTGCTTCAGTCTACTTCTGTAATCTTGCAAACCAGAATTTAAGAAACTGGTAGTGTTATCATTCATAAGCAGGAGGTTATTTAAGGTTAGTTTCATGCTCTTATTAAGATTTTCAGAGGCAATTCTCCAAGTACAATAAATTCTATATCAGTTCATTGTACCAAAGCAACACCGTAAAAATAGTCCCTTAACATTAATATTTACAATTGTGGTTACAGGGTGAGAGCACCTTATTCTCATTAGCCAAGGCTGATGTCAGTGGAGTGTTTCAGTTAGAGATACACTTTAACCGCAATCTCAGACCCAGATAGCCTAAATCTGAACGGCTCTGAAATGTCAGGATATTTAATCCTGGTATAACTTTCACAGTTAGTCTCTTTTTTGTAATGAGTCAGACAATTGTTTTAGCTCCACATATAGCCCATATATAAAAGTCCCAGATGCAGCTCCCTGCATCCCCTTACTTCCAAGAATTTAAAATCTAGCCCTGATTTGTGAGACTTAGGCTACACCTGTACCAGTGAATTAAACAATGCCACAATGTCCCCCTCACTTGCTGGAATAGTCTCTGATGCTCTTTTTGCCCATGCTAATTAGCATTTCCCCCCCAAATTTCCAGGCACAGTGTGGGAGTTAGAGCCAGCCAGGGACTGCAGTCGCAGTGGCACTTTGGATGACCCTGTTCTGGAGGCTAAGAGAGCTTAATAGCAGAGACATGGCTACATTGTGCCAGCTGATCTCAGAGCCAGAAAACAGGCCCTGGCATGTTTCCTTTACTAGTATAGATGTAGCCTTAGGGTTTTTATCTTTGGCTCTGTGATTTGTTAGGAAATGTTTTCCTTCGGATGAGACAGGAAGATGAATAACCTCCTTATGTGTTCATTTATGACTCGGAACCAGCCACAGATTTCACAATACTTTTCAGTAGAAAAACAGGAACATCCCAAGTGTCTCAGCTTATTTTTGCTGTCTCAGTTGCTAGTATCTGAAATGTGAACTACTTTTCTTTGATCATAGTGCTGTTACTATTTGTTTTTCTGCTTTTTGAGGTGATTTGCCATATTAGAAGCAAGGCAGGCCAATGAAAAAAATCTAATAAATTCTCTTCAACTCTGTGCCCACCATTTGTTGTTTTCATAGGAAATTTAATTCCAAAATGGATATAACAATTTTACTGAGTGATCTAATGAGAACTGGTCTTAATACCCAGTGGATATGTTAGAAAAGAGATGAAGATCCATTTTTTCTCATAAAGAGATACTACTGCTATACTGGAATGGATATCTGTATTTGTACCTCTGAGAGATCAGAGGGCCAAATAGAAAGTTTTAATGTTTATGGAGGTGAGTGGGGCAGGCAAATTTAAATTAATCTTTCGTGATCCACTGTGAATTGGGGTAATATCATTTGGCTATTTGGAGAGCCATGACAATCTCACCGATTTGAGGAGAGCACAGCACCGTCTGTCTGGAGACACTGGAGTGGTCTGTTGCTATTGCTTGAAGCTGATGAAGGACATGCTGGGGAGGAGGTGACACTTTGGCCTAAGTCATTTGACAGCGTAGGCTGAGCTGTGGCAAGCTAATGTGAGCCCGAGGTGTGTTTCCTGTCTGGGGGAATCTCAGATGATCAGATTACAAGGACACATAATCTGTCCCCTTCTCCTCAGTTACAATAATGCCCAGCTGAAAGGTTAGGACACATATACTAGTGTGCAGAGGGAAAAAAATGGCCCATAGCAAAGGGAAAAAACTTTTGGTCATATAGCCCATCATTCTGCCAGTGTAAAATTGTTTCTCTTGAACATCAGTCTTGAATAGATTAACTGGCTCAAATAATAGGACTTCTGCTCCTTCCTTTTGGGGGTTATCCCATGGTCAGAAGAATTTATTTGATAGCTTTCATTTGATCTTCTTTAAATATTAGCCTGATTTTCTTAATTGTATGCCCTTATCCTCCATAACTCTTTCTGCTCTGTGCTCTCCAAAACAGAGACAAGGGATCCCAAACCAGCCCCTTCCCAAATCTGGACTCAAGACAAGATCTGTATTTCACAGGTTAGTTTGAAATGCTGGGATGCAATTGCATCCTAATCGTGTCATCACACAGCTTGGCAACGCATAGTTAGATTTTTCCCATCTTCATAATCTTTTCCAGTTCCCTGTTACTTACAAGGAGAAGATAGAACATGTGGGTTGTTAGAGCTGCTCAAGCCTGTTTGGTGTTATTTTAATTTGAATTTATTTGGGGGAGGGGGAGTAAAGAACATTACTTTAAATCATTAGATTAATAGGAATAGTTATGGAAGTTTCCAAATTGAATTCCACAGATTCTCCCCTTCTTTATTCTAACAGTTGTTTTTCTTTTTTTAAGTGCATATTTCTGAATGGCAAGGATAATGTCAGGCAAACCCTTCCTCATTTAGTGAGGCGAGCAAGACATAATTGAAAAAACTGTCAGTTTAAGATAATATACAAGATTAGTGGAAAGGTCTGTACTGCGAGTTAGTAATCTGTCCATGCTTGAACTTCAAGACAGCCTTGCGCTGAGCACCAGCGATCCCATTGCAGAGCTGAGACCTTCAGTTTTCATCAGCACTCTGATGACAGAGGATGGAGTTTGAACAACTGAAGCACTTAACATATGTTTTATGGGAAATAGTCAGTCGTTTAAAGTGTCATACTTGTCTGGTCTATTTTACAGTATTTGCAGTCTCCCAGTGGAAGTTTTAAACTGTTAACTATACAGTGGCAAGCCAGGGATGCTCCATGTATTGATAAAAGTATAGTAATGAACCAAGGGTATTTGATTTTTTTTTTTTTTTAACCCAACAGGCCTGGTTAGAGCAGTCTTCTATTGCCTACAAGTGTTAAATGCACATACTTAAAAAATAGAAAGGTGGCAGTGGGTTTAAGACTCATGGAGTTGGGACACCTCATGCTCTCACCTCCCAGTGTTGCATGCTTGGGCACCTAGAGGTGACTGGTGTACCACCACACTCATTGCTGTAGAAGGAGCTCTTATACATGATTGTGACTTCAGTGTTATATCTGTTCCTTTCCTGTGGCCTTGTCTGCACAACTAAAATGTTTTTTGTTTTGTTTTGTTTTGTTTTGACCTGGGGGTGACTAATGCACTCAAGCTATCCTAAGGTAGAAATGCAACCCAAATCAGGTCCTTTGATTTCATCTCCAGGAGTAGTAGGTAAGGTCACTGCTCTACATCAGTTAGCGCATTGCACCTTGCATTTCTGACTAGGTTGCAGGCACTTGCAATTCCTTGCTTCGGAAAGACTGTGATTTCTGACCAGTAGCCTTCTTCATACAGAGCCATTGTCATTGCAATAGAGAAAAGCATTAGAAAGAAGATTTCTGAAACAACCATGTGAATATTTTGTCTAATCTAATCTCATGCTTCACTGCGAGTGGAGCTAGATAAGCTCCCCCTTAAAGCGGCAGAGCAGAACCCACTGGCAGTCTCGGAGAGGAAGGAAAGGGTTTCTGCATGTGAGAGAGAACCTGACCTCTCTGAAAGACTCCTTTGCCCTCCCGTTGTGTTTTTAAATATCATTTTACTCAGTTTACCTGTTTGCTGGCTCCCCTAGTTAAGCTGTTTTAGGTGCTGCTAGGGCCATAATGAATGAAAGAGGCTCCCTGTTTTTGCCCTAGGCTCTGCTGCCTAATTAAGACAGCCCATATGCAAACACTGGGAGACTGATGGCTCTGAAAGCTGTATGGCTAGTTATTAATGGACCTCCCCTGGCAACATTACTTTTCTTCTCTAATTGAGATGTCTCCCAGTGTTGAAACTTTCAGGTTGTTATGGTAGGTTAGTCAGTTCAGAAAGTGTCCAAGGTGAAGGCATGAAGTGTCGGTTTCAGTGTTGTGCAAGACATGCACAGTTTTCAGGAACACCTCCCAAAGCAGTCGGTGAGCTATACGTTGCCAGTCTGGGTGGCTCTGGACATCACTAACCTTATTTTTGTGAAGTCAGATGCTGACAGTCTCTCCTAGATCATGACATGGGGTGAAAAGAGAGCAATTGTTTCATCCTTTCATCTGTTTTCTTCTGTTTAGTTGGTTTTCCCCCCTTAATGTTAGGTGACAGAAATTGACAGTCTCTAGCAGAAAGGTAAGAGCATCAGGTAGTAGTAGTATCATTTGATGCTCCCAAAGGCTTTGATTATCTGGCAGCAGTTTAAAGTGCAGCTCTGCTCTGAAAAATGATTCTAAAAATGGCACTGTGGGGTTCTGTCCCTATCATCTCTTAATGATGTCCGTATCAAATGTCTTCAGTGTGCAGTGAAAAAGATGCTTAATTTTTTTTCCTGCCTGCCAGCCTCTGTGAACTCAACCTGGACTTGAAGTTCACACTGGGTTCTTTCTTTCTCCCATGTAATTGCCAGTAACAAAGCTCTCTATGGGCCAAATTAAGCCCTCAGTCACACCACAGCAAGCCTGCTGTCTTTGAACTAGACATTCAGTGCCACCTGTAAAGCCCCATGTTTGCCACAGTTTTGTTCAGGTGACTGGAACCTATTAAGCAGTTCTGTTGATGCATAGCAAAAGGAAATATAAATCAGCTCCCCGTGTCTTTGCTGCTTTTGGTATGTGAAGAGCGGTGGAAAGCAGAAGTTTTATATCTTTTGTCTCTAAAATGGAATGCATAGGGAGCAGGTCTGTGTGGGAAAATGTCACAGTTTTTTGCATGGCATTTTTCAGACCAAAACTGTACACTAAAGAAGAATAAGCCCACTTCCCATATGATACGTTCTTAACTAAGTTTCTTTGCTTTCTTTCATATTTTGCATATATCATTCTTGCTCAGCAAAATTACTCAGTCTTGTTTTTCCTGTTATTCTTGTTCTTTTGTACTCTTTTTTACTCTTTTGTAGTCCCCTCCAATCTTGTCACAAAATATACACCCCATTTGATGAATACACCCTCCCCTCTCCCTATGGGTTGAAGAACATTTGGTGTTCAATCTGTCCTGCACTTTATTTCCTTACTTGAAGTACTAAAATATGCTTTATACATATATATATAATATATACATACAGCAACACGTTACACATGTAGCAAAAGTATACATGCTGCAACATCCTTTTCAAGATAGTTGTTTTCACAAACTGAAGTCCCAATATTCAGAAATAGTGAAATTGGCAGCAGATTCCTGCAGGAGTACTTCAGCAGTCAAAAAGAGAGATATGACAGGAACTGTATGCAATTCAAAATACTCTTTCTTTATTGGTCAATAGTTTGACCAGATAGCATGAAAGAGAAAATAAAAAGCTCTTAAAAATCAAGTAAGCCCCATTTTTGAAAAAAGACTTCGGTAGCCCTCATTGGGCTGCTGACTTTCCCTGTTCAGGATGGCCAGATAGGCTAATATATACTGAGTAGTTCTCTGCCAAATTGCATATACTTCAGGACATGTGGAACAGCAAAATGCAACCTGAATTCTGGCCCTCAGAGAAACCCACCAAACTACTTGCACATAAAAGAGACAAATGCAAAGTACAAGCATAAAAGAAAAGATGAAGCCATCTGAGCAAATCATGCTTGCTTTGAACTCTAGAGGTTTAGTTTTTCTTGCTTCAGCTAACCAGCTGCAGTCCCTCCATGGTGGCCTCTAGGCTGGCTAACTTCCCAAGCAGTTCCTTGAAGGTGGCAACTCTCCTTTAACATAAGAGTTAATAGTTCCTGCGTATGTTTCATAGCACTTCCTTTTAAGTAGTGCTTTGAGGAAGTGCCTGAATGATAACATTGCCCAGTGGAAGGTGGGGAAGGGGACAGAGATTAATTAGCTTCTATCAAAGTCACTGTGTAGCCATGGAGCCCAAATTTGTAGAGCGGGCAATTTTGTCGTAGTGAGCATGCTTTATATTGGCTGGATAACATGATATACAAAAAAAAAAAAAAAAAAGAACAATCTCCCCCCCCCCCCCCCCAATCAAAGCACAGAGGTTGTCAAAAAGAAAGCAGAGAAATGATTTGACCTCCATTTTGCAATGTGCTCACAGAGGTGCAAGAGACTATGGGAGAAGAGGCATTTAAGCCTTCCAGGATAGCGGCCACTGTTGTCTTCCTTACCTCTCCTGAGCACATGTCCATCACATCTGTTGGTGGCAATAGCTGAGGCATCTGTAAATCACATTTCAGCTGTACAAATGGAACTGACTGAACTTCATTATATAAATGGCTGCTATAGGGCATTGTTGATGGAAATGAGTTCTGCCGTTCCTCATACAACATTGCTTCTAACCACTGCACTTCAAAATGGACCAAAAAAAAAAGGGGGGGGAGAACTGAAAAGGTCCATCCCTCCAGTTATTATATGAGTTGGTGTGGAGTGCTATAAAAATGTTTATGGTCTATGCCACTTGTCTGCCAAGACTTGCATAACTCACTTGTGGCTCCACCACTTGTGAGCAAAGCACTCACCCCAAATGCATGGCCATAAAATCTTTATAGTGCCTTACAAAGTGTGGTGTGCTATAAAGTTTTTATGATCATGCATTTGGGATGACCGCATTACATCATCACATATTTTCCCTATAAAGATGTTGGCTTACTGTTGCTGTAAGCCAACTAACCTTTACAGATGGTTCCTAGAAAAAGCTGAGAGTTCCCTGCTTTGTTTTTTGTTGTCAGCATGAATTTAATGTACTCCTTTTGTTTCATTAAGTCTCAGAGTTAGGCTGCAGGGGAAGCGGAATAGCGCAGTCAATACATGACTGGATTTGCTTTCTAGTTATATCAATCACATTGTCTCACTGCATTATTAAACATTCATGCTTTGGTAATGTTTGTATAGTACAGCCGATATACAAGCCCAGACGCAGCTGCTGTGTGCATGGGGTGTGTATCATGGGATCCGGTTTGTGCGCTCTCAGCCCTTGGGGAACATGTGTCACTTGGAGATTTCATTGTGCCAAGCACTAATACATGCTAAATGATACTTCCTGTCTTAATTTTTGTTTACCCTCAATTCTTATCTGGGTTAGTTTTCAGTCAGATGAGTTAGCTGCCTCTCTCTGTGCCCCTAATGAGCTCTCACAAACAGGGAAGAACCCAGGAATATACGATCTGGAGTGAGAAAAGAAATGAAGGAGCCCTACATTCACAGGCAGCATGAATTTACCTGGGCTTAGCCGGTTGTGAAACTGCACCCTCTGACTATGTTTCACCATCTATAGAAGGGAAATAACAGTGCTGAGTCATTTTTAAAAGTCAGTTGAGGTAAGCTACCAGAGGGCTTCTTACCGTCTTGAATGCAGCAACACGTATGCAAGTTTGAGCTGAAGCATGGCTTTTGGACAGCAGGGTAGTGATATGCAAAGGGGTTAAGAATTATGTAAAAGAAATGTGCCTATTATAGCAAGTGTGACATACTTAAAAGTTCGCACAGTGTCTGAAGCACTTTGGAAAAATGTGAACTAGGTGTTGAACATGACAATTTTTAAGTGAATAGATTAAGAGAGGAAACCTTGAAATATAACTAACTTTAGAGAATATCTCTGTGCTTAAAGTAATTTAAAAAGTAAACTAGGTTCTGTATTTTTTTAAATAAATAACACAGTTCCAGAATAACTACAACAACAAAATAAAAAGCTATGCACTGAAGATTTAGAACAAAGTGATGAAAAATCAGTTTTCACATTCAAGGCAGGTTATATCAGAGAAGGAAACAATCTCTGTATGAAAGTATTTAGACCAGTATCCTGAAATAATAAGCCTTCCTCAGCATTTACCCATAGTCTAATGAATGATATTAGTTTAAATTAGTCCTTACTACTGACCTAGGAGATGGGGAACTTTATAAAATAGTGCCAAAATTCACGAACTAGATAGGGTAGAATGAAGTTTCAGTCTGAAGTTCTGCTCCTTTCTTGGAGAATTTTATTATTTGTTTAAAACTTTTTTTCTTGGTTATTTACTCATGGTTTTGTTCCCCTGTTATTATGGGATCAGGTCTATAGGCAGCTGATTACTCCTGGTTTCTTAAGCACTCTTCTAAAGCAGGTTTCAGCAGACTTTTAGAAGCCCCAGACTAACACAAAGTTATGATTTTAATTTTGATGATGTCAGCATGTAAGAAAAGGGAAAAAAAAAAAGTCACCCACTGCCACCCATTCATTGCTGTCTGTTTCTGACAGCAGGTGGAATCTGTCTGAGTTACAGCCATAAATTTTCAACAGCTGAATGAATGGGAGACTTTGATACTCTGCAGTGCTAACTTACATATGGAAACAGTGTCAGCATAGTCCCCCAGGCAGAATGAAGAGCAATGTATTTGTACATGATGGATTAAATGACCACCACCTTCTCATGAGGAACAGCTCTAGTCATCAAGCAGTTAACATTGAATGTAATTGAAGAAGCTGGAGAAGGGAAAGTTTTAGACTTAACTGATCTCAGGCAGGAAACTTGCAAATTTTCCACAGAGTTAATAACATAGATCAAAAAAAAAAAAGGTCATCCTTGGCTGTATGCACAGTGCTGTCTGATGCTGAGGACTTTCTGTTATCAATGCTTGGGTCTTAATGAGTAGCTTCTCTGTATGTTTATTTATGCTTTCAAGCTACTGTTTATATGTGTCTTGTAAAGGTGAAAAATGTATTCCAGGTGCAGCATAATGTAAACATGAAAGACAAAGCTCTGAGGGAGAGAACTGAGTTTTGCAGCTGACAGCTGTACATGTGATGTCCCCTGCTGGAGCCGTTTAATACAGCCTACAATCAATTAATTCCGTTTATAGTTTGTGGAGAGCATTGCAAAGACTGTCAGGTGCAGTAAAGAAAGTAGTTTTGGAAAGGCATAGGTGGAAATATATATATTCCGTTCTTAAAATAGCTGCTACCTATATCATTAGGATCTTAGATTGTCAAAATGAAAAGAAATGATATGACCTCATGTACTCTTATGCATCTTTGTACTTTTGACATTTAAGTTGGCCCAATCAGTGGAAATACTTTGAGTGCAGTTCTTCTCTGAATAATGTCCGGATGAAAAGAGCATTTTAGAGTTCACTGCTTGTGTCAGTGAATTCCACATCAAAACCGATCCAATTCATACAGAAAGTTTAACGACCAATTAATCTGATGTGGGTTACACTATTTATTTTCAGATGGACATGGCATTACACATCCCTGTAAAATGGAAGGACCTTAATCCTGATCCTGGAAAAAGTCATTCATATGTGGAGTAGTATTCTTCCTTTCCCCACAGTTTTCTATTTTGCCTGTCTATCAATGTCTTTTAGCAAGGAATTTTGCAGACAAAATGTCCTCATCATTCTGATCCGACTTAGATAACTCTTCCGACAGTGTTGAAAACAAGGGAAGATGCTCATTCTCTCATAGAGTGTTAGTACTAATGTGTTAAAAGAGGTTTAAACTAATACAAACAACAGCACCCAGTTTGCAGGCTTTGCAGGCACTCAACTGAGCAACTAAGTCTCTAAACATGCATAGATTTACTCCTCTTTTTCAAACAATTTCCAGCTATATATGGTCTGACAATAATTGTTTTCTCTCAAACCATTCATATGTCAGTCTATATACAGGAATTAGGGGTCTGAGACTCACTTGAAGACTCGTCTATGTACAGAAAACAACCCAGGTGTGCTGTTTTCAGAATCAGCTGGTTTTTGTTCAGGGAAAGGGGTCAGAGCAAGGGGAATGACCTGCAGGGATTTGAATTCCCCACACAGGGACACAGGACTTCTCAGTTTGAACTCAAGCAAGGCAGAAAGCAGGGAATGCCAGAGGCTGGCTCACACAGCTGATTTGGATATTGGCTGTTGTGTCAACAGTTGGTTTGGCCAAACTGGCTCCAATTCAGTTCTGGCCTTGAACAGCTATTGTGGAATTGCTTCTTTCAATTAGCTCTCTGAAGGAATGCTTCATCCCACACCGAGAACCCATTTGTGTAGTCTAAACTGCCGCTCCTTCAACACTCTCAGTGTAGGAAAAGCCCAGAAATAGCCTAGAGTAGCTGTTGTGCTTATAATTCAAACCCAAACTTATTTCACTCTAACTTCCTGCCTTGATAGCCTTTCAGCTTAATCAGAAAAAAAGATGGGAAAGGAAAATCCATTTTACAATCATTTATATAGTCATTATATGAAATATAGTCATTGCAAAATATAGTTTAAATCAATATCAAAACACAAATAAACAAATAAAAAAATAAAGACTCTCCAAACCTGCAAACTCGTCTGAATTGCTGTTCTGTACAACACCACAGTCAGTCTCCAGACTTGTTGTGGACTATCAGGTCCAAGTCCTTCTCTTGACTTTATTGAGCACTTTCATCATTCCTATTTTACTTTTTCCCCATTCATGCTCCTTCCTGTACCATAGTTTATACTTTTGTTTTTGAGGATATTAGCCTTGCTGCTCAGTTGCATTCAGTGGAATACTAACACTTTTCATCTATTCAGATCTACGACAAACAGAATTGAAAAAATGCCCACAAACAATTACCTGCAATTTCTCACTCACTGTTCACTGCAGTACTGCATTCCTGCCACTGCGTAGCATTATGTGAGACTCTAATTTAAACTAATTAATGTGACTTAGGGTGATGTCTGTTTATCAATCAGCAGTCACAGCCAGCTTCTTTCATCTGTCTCCAGGAATCTTCCTTCCTTCCAGGTAAGTGTCTCTTTAGTGCAGTGGGCTGGAGAATAGAGAGCTTTTCACTGTGCTTTCTGTAGCTGTGATAAGACAAGAGGAAGGCAGTTTGTTGTTTTAAGTGCATGTGATGTAAACCTGCCTTAGGAATCTGGGAGGCCCTGGGCACAAAGGTAGTATGTGAGCCAAGACTAGTGGTTGCTGGTTGGTAGGGCTCCATAAGAGCTTGGGGCTTAACAGCCTAATGAGTTAGATGGGCCAGTTAAGTTTATTGACAACTATTGATCTGAGAGGCCTTCAGGCACAGGCTTTGTTTGCACCTGTTTAACTGTGTTTTTTTTTTTTTTTAAGTATTTTTGGAAGAATCAAGGAGCTGAAAGTTCCCTTTCAATTCTCTCTTCTCTCCTCAAAGAAAAGCTGTGTTTCCATTAAGTTATATGCTTCCTTGGCCTAGCCCTATTGATAACAATTCCACTTTCTGATTCTTCCTTGGAGCTCTTCTTTTACTTTCTTGGGATGCCTTGGATATTCTTTTTCTGGTTAAACTTATCACACCCTCTCCATTTTAGGTTATCCTTTCCTCCATGGGAATTCACCCTATCAGTATTTGCAGTTTGGGATAAGTAAATAAAGTGTCCTGGAAAGTCACAAGGCAGTGTCAAGCATTAGGTTGTTCTGCTTCATGTGGTCTGTCTTTCTTGTTTATATTCTGTTTTGAAGGTCTGCAGGATGAGGAATTAGTCTGTCTGAAAAGTACTGTGCTCACCAATGCTTCTTTACAAACAGAAGCAGCCTGATTTGATTTCTTGAAGTTCCTACAATTGGTTTCCTGAGCTTCCTGCATGAAGCAAAAGCTTCTTATACTTAGATTTTTGAGCATAGTGCAAATGAATCTTTAAATCAGAAACCACTCTGTCCTTACTAACATGGGTCAAACCAAGAAACTACTTTCTTTAACCCTTTTAAAGTGGGAATGGATGTAGGACCTACCTTAGTGGAACAGTAAGGTGCAGGGATGTGTGTGAAAACAGAGTGAGCACAAAGTGATAGTTGTCCAGATTATGCCCTCAACCTGTTCCGGCTCATGCACTTCTTGGGCCACATGATGACTCTGGGGTTTCTTCTGTGTCCAGTTGCTCTGAGAGTCAATGTGGACTTTTTAGTTTTGTGCATTCTGCTGCAAGGACTTCCACAGCTTTACTGCTCTTCCACAGAGACGGTTTCTGGCATGGTTACTTTTAACCTGCCACCTGCTAGCTTCATCTGGTGACCTCTGGTTCTTGTACTGGAAAGACAGCGGACCCTTGTTCCTTGTCCACCTTTTCACTGATTAATAGATCTCTACTGTAGTCCCCCCTAGATGGACTCTGGATTAAGGCCTAGTAATTTCAGTTGTTCCTTATACAGAAGCCATTCTGTAACTGTGATCATCCTTGTTTTCCTTCTGTGTTATCTTTTCTCAGCCTCTGTCTGATATGGGGAGGGGGACCAGAACACCCCAGAATACATGGTATTCATGAAGACTTCTATATGGTAACATAACAGTGTTTCGGTTTAGTTCTCTCTTACTTTTCTAATGACTCTTAACATCTAGTTTACTTATTTGTCTCCTGTTGAGTGTCATGCTAATGTGTTTTTTTTGAATGATTACATAAGATCATGATCTCAGTCCAGTTGGTAGTCAGCTCCGAGTCTATTCCTGTAAATGTAAAACTTAGATTGTTTTCCGCACTTGCATTATTCTACATTTATCTATATTGACTTTCATTGAGAGTTTTTACTGAAAGTTTTATTCAAACAGCTTTAATCATTTGTTAACTATTAAATCTATATATATGTGTGTGTGTGTGTGTATCCATATCTGAACCTATCTTTCTTGATGGAACCTGTTTAATATCAGCTTGCATAAAGAGGCATGAAAACTGAAGAGCAGTTTAACTGTGCTTACATAATACTAATAGTGGCCTACATGAGGGTTTCAGGCAGCAGAAACTATTGAAATGTGGGATAGAGGTACAAGAGCCATTATAGGAGAGTTGTCATGCTAGGAATATGGATGTGCCACAGGAATATGGAGTGCCATACAATTTGCTGGAGATCTGAATGCCTTCTACCTTATTAGGAGAAAACATAGCACTGATTTTGTGTTGTTAATTCTCTTTTTAAATATCATCTATTCACACGCCTTCATTATGTGACTCAATGTAAGACAGGATGGTGGCTCATTGCCAGCAGACTGTGGGAATTGCCATGCAATATTAAGGCTATATGACTGACACATGTGAATGCAGAGAGGTATGTTTTGAGGCTCTGATGGTTTCAGAGGCTCAGAGTTTAAGTTTCTGTTTTGAGCCAGACTAATTCTCCAGAAGCGTGCAAACCTGGGGGATTAGTGGCCTCCCAGTTTATTGGACAATAGCTTGAATAAACTTTAAGATGTTAAAAGCTATTTCTGTGTGGCTGAGGCTTCCTGTATGCCTGAGAACACCTCTGATGCTAGCAGAGTGGCATCTGGCCTTGGAAATGTGCACAATAAATTGGAGTTTGTATTACTGACATGGTAACAGCTTAATGGTGTACAGACTGACATGATTTGTTGGTACGTTCTCAGAAGGAGCTGCTGCAGATATTGTGCTCAGACCTACTTATTAGCCTGTGTCTCTCACTGATGCGATGCACAGTAAGCAGTTACAATATCTCATGTTGGTGCCTCTGTTATTGGTGCTGTGAGGTCTTTCCATTTCCGTCCACAGTGCTAGGATTTGAGAGTGCATGCAGAGAAATGAAATCTGGAGCACAGCAATATATAGTAGAGTAATGAGCCTAAGCAGAAGTGGGAATGTGGTAACGGTCTAACTTGCATGTGGTGCTACAGATATGCCTGCTTTCACATGACTGTTCAGATAAAAATATTAAATCATTTGGTTTTAAATGTTAGACTGCCTTAAACTGACAAAGGAAAAGCTCTGTCACAGCTGCTAGGATAGTCTCCTGTTATACTCTCGTGTCTAGTTGCTAGTGCACAAGAAAAATCACAAAAGTACCTAATAAAAAGAACAAAACTGGCCACCTGTGGGTGCCATCTGGTGGTGAGCACTCTGATCCTGATCCAGCAATGTTTTGGAATGCATGCTTACCTTTAAAGGCATGAACGTTCTTCTGAAGTGTGTAAGCTAAATCACGCACAGCCTGCTAGGCACGTTGGAAGAATGAATCCTAATGCAAGTCCTCCTGTGGAGATTCATTAGAAGGGCAAATATTTTAAGAACTAAGGCTTGTAGCAACCCTGAGAAGGAAAAAGCACTTCTTGCTCATGGGAAGACTGAAGAACAAGGCAAGGAGATCTGTTGTGATGTCACAGGACACATGAGAAAGCATGGAAGGGCTGGGAACAGAGCTCAGCAGCTATCTTCATTCTGCTGCCTTTGCCACAGGTACGTATTTTTGTTCTCATGAAAACTCAGAATAAGATTTGGAAGTGTTTAGGTTGTAATTACACACACGTGCAAGACAGGGCTGTGCTCCAAGCTGCATTAGCACAGTGTTGTGCCAGGGCTTGTATGTCCTTTTGCAGTCCATGAGCTCAGGCATGTACTGCCTGGGAATGCAGGTTGCTCTCGCATAGACTCATAGTTTAGGTCATAGGTGGTAAAGCTCAGGTCTCTCTGCACCTGTTTGTGGAGTCTTGAAAGCCAAATGAAATACCTAAGTGTCTACAGCTAGCCTTCTCCTGTCTGTGCTTACGTTGGATCAAATGGAGCTGGTGGGAGATGCTGCTACCTCTTGTTTCTCGTCAATCTCCAGTGGTGGAGGGGCTCTGCTTTCGTAAGTCTGCTCCCGGAGGAGGTGAGATGCCATCTGCAGCTGCTAAAGATACCTTACTGACTTTGCCTGAAGCTATCCTACCATCCCTTCTGCTGGCAGACCTTAGGGACAACAAGATCCAGTGAAAGGATTGCAGCCCTGAGGCAGGGAGAGGGGCCGTGATGTCCTCAGCGGGCACAGCAATCTGTGAACATCTGTCTGCAGCATTCTCCTTAGTTCACAGCTTAGTTATCCATTGCTTGTGAGTTCAAAGGCTGGTGTAAAGTGCTACCACAGACACTGTAATGGAGATCTAAAACAAGGCATGAGAATTCTTACCTCATATAAAGCAAGCAGAAAAGCATGGGATAAGATCAGAGCTGAGGAAAAGACTCAGAATTTCTTTTCTTTCTCTACCAGTAAAGCAATTTTTTATCTTAATTTTAGCTCTACATGCATATGAGGTTAGTATTCAAGCAAATTGTTTTCCTGAACTATTATCTTGGTGCTGTTCAAAATCCTGTAAAACAGAAAGTACTAGATATTGTTCCCCCACAGAAAGCACAGTGGGGAATAAGCAGATAAAGTTGAAACAGATAAAGATCCAAGTATTGATCTCTGTGTGTGTTTCCTAATAGTGAGTAACTCCAAAGGAATATTGTAGTTATTGATGGAGGAGAAATCGAAGTGATCTGGCTACTGCTTTACATGTCTCAGTGTTAGAAGGGTCACGTAGGCTAAAGAGTGCTAGGGATTTACCCAAAGTAACAACAGATTTTCATGAGATATATAGATTTACAGCAGCCCATCAGGACCATCTTAGGAGGAGCACTTCAGCCTCTTTACCAGTGACCTCAAATGCACCAGCTCAACTGTGGTTTTATTACGAACTAAAGCTCCATCATGCTTCTCTGCATACTTGAAATGTGCTGTTATCTCACAGCTACCAGATGTTGGGTGTCAGTGTTATGTTTCCCTCCTTCAAAATGATTATGTTGAAGTTAATACCAGGACTTTTCTGCTTATTTTTAGTGTGAAATTAGTACCAGAGACCACACGTGAAAGACAATATTTTTCTAAAGCGACCATTTCACAGTATTTTCAAATATTTATTTTAAATTATTTGTGATCATCACCTTCATTACGCAATTAGTTCTTGTTAGTCCCTGGAACTGTAGCTTAACAGCAGGTGGTATCTTGAGAAATAAGAATAGAAATGACATTTTCTGACTCAGCATTGATGGTTATCACTCTCGTTGATAAAAAGGTTTTATTATAGCTTTACTCCTGCTCAAATCACAAAACCTATAGTTATAGGAAGGCAAAATGGATTCCATCTGGCTCATACATTATCAACAATTGTTAACTGAGCTTCAGGTACAAGGACAAATTGCCAAGGCAGAAACGAAGACCTTGAGGACAAATGCAGTTTCATACCTGTAATTTAGAATGCAGTTTGGCTCACAAAATCTTTGCAATGTGCAATAAATGGGAACCTTGCTTGACTTTCAGATGAACTTTCAGTTGAAGTTTTCAGAGCTAGCAGCAAGGAAAAAAATCATTTTGTGCTTGTAAACTAAGAAAAATTTTATCTGAAAGCCCTCTGGACAGTTTGAATACATGGTAGCATGATGCAGTTGCTTTTCAATGTGCACAAACATCACTCTCATGGTTTATATTATTCATACAAACAAGATGCTGTAAATGCTGTGTCCGCTGGAGCCTCTAAGCGAGGAGGTTTCAGTTGTGCCTTGAAAACCCTACAGCCTCCTGTCTTGGATTTGACTTGCAAGGAAATACTAAGAGGCTGCCTCTGCTTTCTGAGGAGGGAAGACATATTCCTGCAGCCACTTGTAGGAGCCCTGCTGAAGGCACAGGAATTCAGTCTGGGCATGAAGGACTACCTACATGTATTGGAATAGCATATCAGGACCTAAAAATATGTCCACCCTTATGGCAACAGAAGCTGCCTGTAGGATTGCCTTTTCAAGCTGAGAGGCATTCAGGAGAAAAACTTGCATGTTTTATAAACTGAAACCTGTAATAAGTGCAACAGGTTGAAGGTGTGCATGATAGGTGAGCTCTAAATTGATCATACTGGATTTCTACACCTTTGTTATATATTTGTATTTTACTTAGAGCACTGGAATGTCACCCCCATTCTGAAAGCTCTACTTTCTAAACTGAATATATGTGTGTGTGTGGTGGGGGGGCAAGGGGGTCAGGTGAAGAAGGGGATGGATCAAACAAGTAGATCTTAACCTACCTCATTAAGTGCGAAGGCAGAAATAAATTTACATCTACCAATTCTCAAAGCCCTTTATCAGGGAAATTATTCTTTCCTTTCTTTTCATTTTGTTTTTAATTCATTCATTTTTCCATGCCAATTGCAACAGCACTTGAATTCTGTCACTTCCTCTGGACATTAGCAGCCCCATAATCCCTAAAATATCTTCCTATTCCGTCTTCCTCTTCTCAGTGTTTTTTGACCTGGGAGAAAACAGTGGGCCTTAAAGATGAAGTGACTACCGCACCAGGCCCCTCAGGAAAACACTTTAGTGAAAGCTTAAATTTAAAATTCTGCTTAAAGCTCGTTGATTTAACGTGTTAAATTAGGGTGTTTCCCTGCTTCTGGCCCTATAAAACAATCTGTTACTCCAGTAGCCCTTTTCTCCCTTCTCGCTTTAGACGTGCACTGCGATAGTGAAGTCTATTTTTTTTCCTAAACTGATATTGAAAGATAGGTTATGGAATAACCAACTTTTAAATTGTATTTCATACACCATTGACTAGAAATTCTCATGGCTTCATTGCAATCCAGATCTCTTTTATTAAAAGGCATTCTTTCAGTCCCAGTGTGAGATCCCTCCATACTGTGAGTTATTATACACTAAATATGTGTGCTAATCCAAATGAAACTAACTTCCCTTGAGTATTTTTATAGCCTACAGTCAGCTGAATCTGGGCAGAAGCTACAGAACCATGGATTAATGTACCACTGTTTAGACTGACATAAATAATTTACTTATTCTGCTTCAAAACAAAAATATTTATCCTTAAAGGAGGGCTAGAAAGGACTGCTTTTAATGAAGTTGCAAGCTTTTTTCTAGTTTCCACTGAAGAAAATAGTGATTGAATTTTTGTGAACATTTGCTTATGTTCTATGAAATGGTGATGGCATACTGTTGTCCTTTACATACTGTAGCGAGATTTCTGTACCTAATCGGAGCCACTAAAATGTTATGGGTATTAAATTAGTATTAATGATGCATTCATGAATGCAGGGAAGAACAATAGCCTGCCACTTCTTCATGAACTGATCTGACAATTTGCTGTGCTTGGGGTATGAAACAAAAAAGCCGTAGAGATGTTGTCATTAGTAAGATTTATAGCAGCAAAGGCTATGGTGCCATAGGTCTGTTAGGATTACAATTAGATGTAAAAGATCATCCAAAAGACCAAGATTGCAGGCAATTTATTTAATCAGATATGTGGAGGTGACATTTTTCAGAAATAAACTGGGGAAAAGCAATCCTATTCTCTTGTGGTATTGTTTACATACAGCGCTGGTGATCTTGATACTCTTTCCATAAATACAAATATACTTTGTTCTTCTGCAGCATAAAATTTCTCCTCTGTGATTTTTTTTTCCTTTAGCCTGTAAATAAAATGGGTGTGTAAATGTTAAGAGTGCGTGAATCAGTTTATGCTGGCCCTTACATTTCTAGATATGTCAGCCTCACGCTTGCCCAGAGTCCTTGATGAAATAAGGGAGTCCTTTCTCCTTTAAGAGTAGTTCTGCAGAGTGTTTGTTATCTTGCTTTTGTTCATAAGGATTCTCTATGACCAAAATTATGCATGAATGTGGATTCTAGCATGCCGACTGACAGTCCACTTCCCTGAGAGCTTTTCAGAAGGGAGGTACATTTTACATCAAAAACATAGCCTAGTCTGGACATCTAATTGTCTCCGAATATTGAATATTGAAACAGTTATTGTAATCCAAGAAGGTTAATTGCTTCTGCGAATAGGCAACTAAAACAACTAAGCTTGTGTTAGAAAGAATATGGGGATTATCTTTTTTCATGCTTCAGGGCATGGACTAACCAGTTGGGGGAAAAATATCACTCAGTGACATACTGATTCATAATTATTTCCACTTTGGGTAGTTTATTTTTTTCATTGGAAACATTCAGTAATTGTCAAAGCTGGAAACAATATTCTAGTTAAACTACTGATTTATTCTGGTGCATTTATGTTTTTTACATATAAACTCGATTTAAAGGGACAGCGTTTCATCATGATGTTGTTGCATGAAACCTGGTTTTGTATCCTCTAGTGTAGGGAATGCATATTTCTCACTGAATGTACATCTGAAAGGTATGGGCATATGAATATTGTTTTTGAAATAGCCTTTTATAATAAATAGTTCTATGGATTTCTGGTCTTTTTAGATTAAAACAAAACAAAAAAATACATATGGGCTTTTGCTACCAAAATCCAAAGACTGTGTAATAAGTGACTGGAAAGCAGAACACTGGACTATGATCTAATTCAGCTTTGATTATAGTCAGTAAAAAGTTTTTCACTGTCTCATTGCCATTACCTTCTGTGGTAAGGAAGGGATATGAAGATATTTCAGAGTGAAGTACTGCAGTCTGTGTTAAACGGGACACCAGATATGAGAGTGTGAAAATTTAATCCACATTCCATTCAGAACTGGGTAGAATAAAGACATGCAGGTCTGTTTTCTCACCCAGCAATAAATTTTGAGGACCCTGTCTTAATGCTTTAGTCAAAGTACTGCATAAGACTGCGCATAAGACTGGTACTGCATCCCTAGAGGGGATAGATTACCCATGATGAAGAAGCTTCTTGAGGCATCTATCAGGAGTTTCAGTTTTTGAGAGCTTCAAGTTACCTTGGAAAATATATGCAGATGTGATAAACTGTGATTTCTCTCCCTTGAGTTGCTCCCATCTTTTCTTCAGACCTTTTCATTTTTTTTTTAAACAGTTATGCCAATGTCTTTTTGATTTCTTGTGTGGCTGCTCCTCCTTTTCTATAAGACTGTCTTTCTTCTTCTTCTTCTTGTTTTTTTTGTTTCATTTAAAGCTCTTTGGAAGTTGGATAAACTGCAGATTAGCCATTTCTAACATTAGCTGTCCAGAGGTTGGATACAACTTCTTTAAGGTTGTCTTGAGGTGTTCTTTATGGGGGAAGATTGAATACTTTCAGAGAGATGTTTATCCCATTTATTTTGGGGTAAAATGAGTCACCATTGGGCATAGACAACCTTGGCCCTGTCTGAATTATGAAGAGACCATTAGCATCCACTGTGTGCCTACATTTTAGATGATTGCAAAATTTAGCTGAGAGGAATCCTGTCCACCCAGTCCATGTGCTTCCTAAGGCACTCAGTAGGCACTCTGACTAGAAGGCCTTATTTTTCTTAGGGTTAATGCTACTTCAAGACTGTAATTTTAAACCAGGGTTTTGGATCACCTAAAAACAAAGTTAATAGCAGTTAAAGTTGTTGTATTGAGATATAACCTGCCCTCAGTGGAAATGTATGGGAATCACTGGCAATGTAAATTACTACAGATCAGCATTTCATCTTAAAATCTAACTTGGGCATCTTGCTTTTACGGTCTGTGTAGTAACACCCTTTCGGAAAATACCTTTTTATTATGTGCAAATGCCTCTTTTGACAGTGATGATCGAGAATAGCCACCAACTTAAAAATCTTTCTTCTGTCTTCATTATTTTATACTTGATATTGTTACAGTTGATATGTAAGACTGCTACAGGGATGTGATGAGAGAGGGATCCTTCCCCTCTTTCCCTGCACCCCCTTTCTTTTGGTCTGTGGTCCCATTGCCTCTACATTATCATTTTCAATGCCCCCTCTGCGTGGTCAGTTATATCCTCAATCTCTAGCAAGCTCCCTGCAAGCTTACGGGTTTGTCTGTGCAAAGGCCTATTTGCACGATGAGAAGTTTAGGGATCAGACTGCTGGGATCTGTTTGATTTAGATGGCAATGCCTGAACCCACTATTATTAAATGTGACAAAGCCTAACAGAGCCTTAATCAATTTCTCCTGTTGTCTTTTTCCACAGTGATCAGTGAAAGAGAAAAAAATTAATTGAAAAATGTGGTCATCAAACTCATGGAAAGTGGCAAGATGAAATATAGAGTGTGTGTGGTATATGAATTTGTTTTAATTCCTGTTTTTAAGTGTAGAAGTGATCGCGTTTCAGATCAATGATGGTTCTTTAACATTATTTCCACTGCATGGGTAAAAATAAAATAAAAATGATGGCCTTTAGATGTTCTGTATTATAAAATATTACTCTTCATTTAGTAATACATATAATAATAATTCAATAAATAATATATTCACCTAAAACTGTTGTGCTTTCTAATACAGCTCTTCATCTTTCCAAGTTATTTATCCAAATTATTTGCCTGATGGATGAAAGTGTTTGACTGTGGCAATAAATATGTTCTAAGAAAGTTATCAACAGCGTCCAGCCTGACTACACTGATTAGGCACATGTGAGAGTTATGATTGATAGGTAGGGTTTTTTTTAACATGAACATATTTTTAAGAGACACGAGTCCTGTGTTGCCAGCAAAGTTGCCAGCTGTGGGACCAAGCAGTGGAGCATCATCCTGTGTAAAGTTTATATGGAGTCATTAAAGACAGAGTTGGTGAAAGCCTGTTTCTTTATCTTTGGTCACCATGCAGGTCAGGGCTGCTTGCTGGAGACTAACTCACGAACTGGTACTCTTTTCTTGTAGGGAGGCACTCAGTAATCCCCAGCTGTCCATAGGAGGAGGGAGCCAGTAGCTCTCAGAAAAGCTTTGCAGCCTTCTCCAATTGCCTTTCATGCATGAAGCTGTTCCATGCATGCACATAGGTTTTTATTTTTGTATCTGGAGTAGCTGTGGGCTGGAAATCCTGTACTTCAAAAATGAATTGAACTGCAAGAAAGCCCGGTGCTTAAGATAGTCTGTAACGTTTGTCATAGGAAGGACCAATTTCCAGAGTGGTATAAACCCACTTTGCCTAGTGCTCCAAATTCACCTGGTCCAAAAGATCATTAATCAGGTGAGATTCCCAGTAGGACTTGCTTCCAGAAATGAATGGTGCTTGATTTAATTTATGTTCTGTTTTAGGAATTGCAATTTCATTTTCTTCTGAGGCACTGTTAGATGTGTGGCACTAAGGAAATCCGGTTATATCGGTGGAGAGATGCAAAAAGTATTGCATGGTGTCTTGGGGCATGGCAGTCTAATTGACGCTTAGGATGACCTGTAAAATTTGCTTGAGGTTTTGTCACTCATGAGTAATGTAAGCCATTTCGAACCCAAGCCTGCCAATTCTTTTATATGCATCATAGGTCTTTATTTTTTATGCTTAGCTTCCATCACTTCAATGAGCAATTAACTCCTTCTCTCAGAAAGGCTTTGATGCTCATAGAATGACTGTTAATAGGAAGAGTGAAAATAGGGATCTATAATACAGGTTTTAAAAGATCTTGGGGTTGGTTGTCTTTTCTCATTCTAAGCTAAGGTTTTATCAAAAATATAATACCAAAATCTAGTTTCTCCTGAAGTGTGGCATGTCACACTTCAGAAGTGTAGTCTATTTCTGTAGTTGGTGTATTTGAATATCTCCCCCAGGTGTAGCTTATGTATTTACTGCCCTGTGAATGTTACTGTCAGATTGTTTTAGCTGCAGCATCTCATCTCACCTCAAATTAGGAAGGCTCCTCTGCGGAAATTTGAAAAGACTGTAAGGCTGATGCTTAGAAATAAAGAACATAGAGCAATCTTTTTGCAGTGATTGCAGTGACCATCAGCGCTGTGTGAATGAGAGCAGCATTACTAACTGCAGCAGCGAAGGCTTGTGCTAAGGACACAGCTTGTGGCAGGCAGATGGGCTACTTCGCTGATGGACAACGCAAGGTTGGGCACCCTTGTTGATTGTCCCCTTCCCTCCCCCCTCCCCCTTTTTTTTTTCATCATAGGGGTAATGTTCTCCATAGCTTTCCTTTTCTGCTAAGCTTGTATCGTGCCTGAGGCAGAAGGGAACTCCGGTAAAGCATGTGTAGTGCAATGCTGAAATCAAGTAATTTCTCTTTTACTCTGCAGTAAGCGATAGGCAGCTGGGCAGGAAACAGGAGAAAAAAACTTTACTGGCAACTATGGCTATTTTTCCTAGTTTTAATTCAGGGAGGGGGGGCAGGAGAGGGGGCTGGATAGTGTTTACTACTCAGCAGTTAAAATGCTCCTGTCTGTACTGATAAGAGCTGTTAACTATCACAGCTGCAGCAGAAAGAGTCCCCGTCTTGGACTGCAATACCTAAGTGAACTCGGTTATCGGTAGCTGGACTATATTATAAAGCACTCGTGTCAGCTCTCAGAAAGAACGTGTTTCTGATCTGCTTTGAAAAGTCTTTTGTTTTCATTGTTTGAGGAGGATGATCCCCAAATATTGTGTCAGCAGTTAGGCTTTTATGTAAAGCCTAACTGTGCAAAACAAAGTTTATGTGAGATGTAGCCTCAATGACAGAACACAATGACACCCCTGATTAAGTTTTATAAATGTTAGTCTTAAAAGACTTAATACTGTCCCTAGCTAATGTCGAAGACAAAACCCATGACTGTATTTTCAAATGAAATAGTGATTGACTAAAGTACTTCAGCATGTATTAAAGAAAAACAAAATCAGTCTGAAATACTCAGTCTTTTTATTTTTAGTAGCTCGTACTTTCTTAACTTACAGTTAAGAGTTTGTTTTGCATTAACTTACAGTTAAGAGGTCATTTTGCACTATCTGTCCTGTATACAGGTGCACCAGTAAAAGGTTGAAGGAGGGTGAGTGTCATCTAGAAACCGGGGAGTGGTAAAAGACATGCATATGATTAAAATCACTGCTGCCATGACAGAGAAGGGTGCCTGAGCCCCCACCTCGTGTATAAGCTTTTCAGGATGTGTGAGCATGGTGAATGTGCGCTCTGTACAGCTCAGGTGGCCCTCGTATGGCAGGGGGGCTCTAAATTTGTTCCCAGCTCACCCTGGTGCCCATGGGCCAGTTGCTGACAGGAGTGAGTGGAGTGTGAAGTGCAGTAGCTGTGGCTATTTCATTAAAAAATGTAGCAGCTAAGAAGAAAGAGTAGTGATGCTTCTGTATAAACCCTTTTATCCCTGGAAGTAGGAGATGTGGATCAATGCCCTCCTCAGCCTGACAGTATTCAAAGCTGTCTCCTGGGAGAGTGCCAGCAGGGTGGGATAGTCACAGGAGAGAGATGAGCAGCTCCCCAAGTTCGACCTATTTTAGAATAAGTTGAGTTGCCCTTAGATCTCTTCTAATTGAGTGCGAAAGGAAGCCAGATGTGGCTGGCGTTCGTGTCTGGATTGTGCAGCCACACTTGCAAGATTTGTGAGGCAAGAGGGAGCAAGCTAAGGGGTCTGTCTTAGCCCAGTGCTAAGGGTGCTGAGTGAGGGGAGTAAGTTCAGATGCTGCTCCTGCTGTTGTTTATATATTGTACCAGTGACTAGTGCAGGAGTTGACTTAGGCTGTGACGTAAAAGGTGCATGGTACTGCCGTTATTGACATTACTCCCTTTTCTCCTTTCCTAGCAAAAAGTGACAGAGACAGAGAGCAGGAAGCTTACTTCTGCACAGAGGTGCCCTGAGCCCCTGGAGCCTCTTCCCTCCAGTGGCTGGGGATGCCCAGGACTGGGGGGACGGCGGGGTCTGGGATTAGGCACGGCCATGGCTGGGAAGCAGGATGCTGGTGGTGAGGCTCACCCTGAGTCTCAGTCCTCCGAATGATTTCGGGTACTGTGGGAGTTTTTGACCTCTTTGTAGTGGGGATCATATTTTAATATGGAAATTATCTCTTGGACTACTTGCCCTTCTCTTCCCAACCATGCAGATCACATGTGTCCCTTTGTATTAACATAGCTTCTTTGTGACAATTTTGGCAATTGTTTATAAGGAAACAAACAGCAGGAAGATAAGACTGGTAATGGGAGTGATCTGTGCTCGCATGTGTGCCTGCAGATACAGTCCAGTATTTAGGATTTTAGTCCTTCGATTTAATGAGCATAAGTTAAGAACATACTTAATCAAGCAAAGGGAACACGGTTTCAGCTGATTGCATTTGTCATGTTATCTAATCAAATTTCTAGTTCTTCTAAAAAACTTATTATCTGTATCAGCATTAAGCATGTGTAACATTATTATTTATTGTTTGTAATGATTGGTGTCCAGGGGCCCCGTTCAAGAATGGGACCCCACTGTATTAAGTGCTGTATAAAGATGCACAATTTAGGGAAAGATGTGACCTGAAAGGGATTCAAAAGAGCAATGCAATAAAATAAATCTATTTTGAGAGCCCATGCTGAGAGCACTGTTTAACTGTTGTTGTGAGTTGGTAGATGTCCCCATTTATGCCTCAAGCCAGCATTAATTATCTGATTCCTCTTTTTATAGGCAAAACAATGGAGATGGATTTTGAACAGTGATTTGGAGGAGAAAAAGATATTAAGGTTTATCTTGGTTAGGGAATTCAGCATTGAAGAATATTCCAGGTGGGAAGCTGAGAGACTTCTGGAGCATCAGGGGGCCTGATCTGCTGCATCTGATAGAACAGGAAAGAAAGGGAGAAGTGTGTCAAGACACACGATTAGGCACCCAAAGGAAATACTGATTTTGATTTAGGCACCCAAAGGAAATACTGATTTTGATTTACCAAAACACTGGGAGCCAGTGGAGGAGTTAAAGGATAAAATCCAAGTTGTTGTAAGTGGGGAGAGGGGTAAGAAAGATGATTTTGAAAGCTGATATTTTCCCTTGGGTGGAGAAATATTGCACAACACATACAGATCCCTCCCAGAGGAGTGGATGAGAGAGAAGAGCTCACAGGTCGGGTGTGAGCTGTGTTACGGTGCATGTCTAGAAGGAGGGTAGACTCAGTGATGCAGCTTGCAGCAGCGGTAGTAAGAGTGAAAGGGAGTGTTTTGAATTTTTAGCAGTCAGACAATGTGGGGACACTGAGGTTTCTGCTTTGGCTGTATGTAGCTGATGACGAGTCATTGAAGGGAAGGTGTTGAGTAGGCAAGCTAGCTGCAAAATAGTGGGGAATGTGGATGATCAAAAACAGCCATCTCAGTGCTTGAGAACTGGTATTGTATCAAAATGAAAAATGAGAATAGTGATGGCTCAGTTGCAGACAAAAACACCAGATTATTGCTAAATTTTGAGATGAATTCTGTTTTTCCTTCTGATACTCCAAGTGTCAGCAAACTCATTAAGCTGGGAAATTTATTTTGTTGCTTGCTTTTAAAACCTTTAAATGCTTTATATATTTAGATTCTGGAACTGAAAGTACTTGCAGACCAATATTAACTGAGAGCAGGGACTATAGACTTGAGTGCAGAATTTGGAAAGTTTTTGCAAGAGTGTTTGTCACCACAGTAACTGTACTATCACAAAAGGACAGTGTTTGCTCTGTCAGCGTGGCTTGATTTTCAGGGTTAATCTACCCAACAGTTTAATTCCACTGTTTTCCTACAGCAACAGAGACTAGTTAATTTTTTGCTTTGTCCCATCTTTCCTTTTGGCTCCAACTGCATCTCAGAGGGGCTGCCAAAGTTTAAATGTTTCTGGTGTTGACAGGTGATTTCTTATTTATTGCTTTTTTTCTTTTCCATTTGTCTATTCATTTCATTTCACTAATTTGCTTTTGTGACTCATTTGTTCATTTGTCTCAAAGACAGGAGCATAAATAAGAGGAGAAAACAAAACTCAGCTCTTTGAAACAGAAATCGACGGAGTGCCTTTCTGGAAATGTGGGAGAGAGGCTGAAATACAGGGACATAGAATCGCTATCAGTCTCTATCAGTTGTTCCAACTGAAGAAATAAGGCCAATATATAGAATTTGCAATAGAAGACACTCTTCTGTCATTTTAACATTTAATGAGGCTGCATCAAGCTGAGGTAGGAAAAAGAATTTTGCTGTAAAATCTACAATATTGTTGAAAACTGAAACTAGAAGCAGAGATGCAGAAAGAGCCACTGACGATACAGGAGTTCTGCTATGGCTAAACAACTAACTCCTTTTTCTCATCTGTGGCACCTAGCAGAGTAGATAATTGGCTTTCTGTATGGAAGTAATAACTTTTCCTGGAAAATATTAGAAATATCATCTTCTGTTATTTTAGATGAGGAAGCAAAGAACATTTCTCTGAGAGTGACAGTGTGTGAAGAGTCAACAGTATACTTGAAATATGAATACTGAAAAATGTAGAAATGCAGTACTCCATCAGTATCAGTTCATACTGATATCACCCAGTTACCTTTAGCAATTCAGTGAATGGGAATGAAGTTGAACAGACAAACAATTTTGGTATTTTTAAAACATTATTTGATGTATCATCTGAGATTTTTCTCATGGAAGGTCTGAAAGCTAGATTCATAAAGAACTTTGATTTTTTTTCTAATGCTTAGGAGATTGAAGTCTTCCTGAGCTCAGCAGGTTAATGTAGATTAAGGATTTATTTGTCCTTGTAAAGGCCTTTGACACAGTCTCTCACACAGTTAATAAAAGCTGCTCATCTGCACTGCCATCATGGATCACAAATTAAAGACAAAGGGAGATTAAAAGACTAATTTTCAACATAACAAAATGTTACCAATTGTTTTCCCTGGATGTCTGAGGACAAGTCAAAAGTGGCCAAAAATAAAATGTAAAACATAAATTTGTGAAAAGAACAGTACAGAAAATACAAGTGATGGTGATGCATTATCCTTCATTGTCTGCAATACTGTGTTTGGCTCTGGTAGCCTCGTTTTTGTAAAGAAATAGGAATATGAGAAGGTAAGGAGATCTAGAGGTTGGTGATAAGTGAGGTGATATGAGAGGAAAAGACTGTATTTTCTTCTTGTGTTTTAGATGTGTAAAACAAACAGAAGATGTTTTCTTAGTTTAGAAAGAAACCAAATAACGTGGTAGAAATAGCACAGTAGAGGCATACCAGTAATGGAAGCTACAGGGAAGATAAATTTGTAGCTCAAAATGAAAATCCAGGTCAGATTCATTGCTGTAAGTCATCACTGAGCAAAATGAACAAAATCCTTCTCTTCTAGGATATGTCTCTGAATAGCAGTATTGTGAAGCCTTTTTCTTTTATTTTCTCCACAAGGAGGGAGCTCTTTCCAAACTTGATATTGCTCATATATATTTCAGGGAAGGGTCAGCATTTGGACCTTGTTTCCAGGAGAGACGTTTCATCTTCTTTTAGCTGTGGGCTTTGTCCATGTGATCACAGCAAATTTTGGCATATTTATCCATACAGGGTGTCTTGTTTCTCTGAAGCATCTGGTATCAGCCACAGTTGGAGATTAGATGATGTTTCTCAGACTTGCCTGTGATGCTTTTGAGCTCAGAGGGGTAGGGGGCGAGCTTGTGAAGTCTTAGATGTCAATAGTCAGCAAGAACTCATTTCTCCCTGACTTGGCAGCAGCTCCGTTCCTCCAGCATACAGGACCAGCTGCGGTTACTGGCTGCGAGTGTTCAGAATAGGCAGCGATTGCAAAATGTATGAGAAGCACTGGCTGACATGGACAACAGGGCTGACCTAGTTTAGCAGGAGGAATGAAATGCGGGGATTTGGGCAGAGAGCTGAAGAAAAGGATTCATGGCAAGGAGGAAAGGTCAAACAAAAAGGAGTGGAAGGAATAAAATCTGGGATGGGACAAATTTTAAAGAAAAGGACAAAGAGAACCACAGAACTGAGGGAATAAGCAGTGCTAAGGAAAGGAGCATAGGAAGGGGGGAGGAGGAGAGATGATCAGAGCATCAGTCACTGTCATTGTGTGCAATTCCCATTCAGTGAACCCCTTGTTCCCCCACACTCTCTTATTTTCTAGAACTCACTGGCTGAGTGCTTTGAACATGTTTGTATAAGGTGAGGGAGATGAAACATGACCTAAGCTTCTGTTCAGATATACTTTAAAAATGTTTAAAACACTCAGTCAGCTGGATCTTAACTGATTCATCAATAGCTTCTGGCTCATGCTTAGTTTAGTAGCAATCAGTAGTGCAAGGTCTAAATTTCAGATAAACTGTTCCTGAGATTAGTTCATGAACTGTTATACTGTATTTTGTCTTTTACTCAAGAAGAACCAAATTCCAGCTTTTCTGAATAGAGTCACTCAATGTCACAAGCCTGTTTCTGAAATGATGTAGGAATGGCTTATCTGCTCACCTGTATGGTAGGATTTCAGATACTTGCTCACCTTGTAGGTATGAGTGAATCGGGTAAATAGCTGAATTGATATACATTGTCTCTGAGAAGCACTTCTTGCATTATTTACTTTGCAGTGCTCACAATTGATGGTGCTCAGAACCTGCAGATTGCTGATTGTATGCATCTTTTTCACTGGCAAGCAAACTAACAGTAGCGGTATTTAATACATATGGATGTCATGGAGGACAATTAGGCCGTGATACTCATTCTATTTCTCTTATTGATGACTCAGTCATAACTTTGAGGGAATACCTCCTGTTTAGCCCTATGCCTGCAAACACTGTAAGATGTAGTCTTTGTCATATTTTATGTACTGGTTGGTAGGTATATCCACACAGGAACATCAGTAGTTAAGGGGGAGTAGAAAGGGAGGGACAGACTTTCTGAATAGCTAATATGAAGCAATGACAGGTGAATAGCTGCTAGATGTCTTCTTTCCATTTCTTCAGCACAATGCCTTATCTTCCTATAGGAGACTCTAGGACCTGTTAGGATATCATTGCAAATTAAAGGCTTCATGTCAGTCAGAAATACATGCTTTTCAAGATAAATACAGAAGGCTGCTAAAATTGAAAGAGACGATGGAAAGCTTTTTCCATTTGCATTAAACTTTGCATAATCCCCAATTTCCTGAGCAAGGTTTTCCTCTCTTTGTGTTAGCCTTTCTTATAGGAAAAACAGTAGAGGGAAATGATTGCGATGGTATAAAAACCATGAAAATGATAGGCAATTCTGAAGTAGATGCTTTGATTCCTGCGGCTGGTATGGGGTGATAGTACAAGCTGGTATCCCCAGGTGTGGAGGAACAGGGAGGGATATAAACTAGCTGCCTCATTAAGTGTACCAAGTCCCTCGTGGCCTCTACAGCTCATAAGCAATTGGTTCATTGCCATATCAGTGCTAGCTTGACTTTAAAGCTAGCATGGATTACATGTGCTGTAATCATAGTTCTGACTGTAGGGTAAACCCTCTAGTTTATGGAGAACACTCCTAAATCATGTAATTGCAAATGGTTTGTGAACAAAAAGTGGGCTAGCTTCGTCAGTTATCTCATTCATGATGAATAAATCAGTCAGATCTAGCATTGTGATACAGCTTATACTGATTATTATAGTGCATAAGAAGCTTGCACTGGTTCTTACTCAATGACTTTTTGCCTGCTTAAATCTGTGTGAAAGAATGCTTTCTACATAACTGTAGTTAGGTTCATACCTTGCAAGAACACCTTAACAGGGCATAGAGAGAAGATTAAGTAGGAATAATAGGCTAAAACTGAGCAAAAGAAACCAAGAAAACCAAGGATGAATAACTGTAAGTATTTCCTAACAGTAGTTTCTGTAAGATTATAGATAGCTCCAAGAGAAGTGTTGGAAGAGTCACTACTTAGATAGCTTGAATTAGACTGGACGAAAAATTCATGAAAAGCAAAACTGTATTAGCAGAAGAATGGTCAAGGTAGACTATTCGAATCTTTATTCTGTGCAGTCTTAAACATATATTGCATCATGTGCATTTTCTGGTTTTGTGTTACCTTTTCTGTACTGGCATCGGTTTCCTCTTTAGGTAGCTTAAAAAGTAAAGGTTAGAAATGCTATATCCTATAAGAAGGCAAAATTAAATTTCTAGATGCTAGAATTGTTCAGAAAAAATATTTGTTATTATGTTATAATGTAGAGACAGTTGCTCAGATTTTGATTTGTTAAATGTAGATGGTAACTTGAACATTTTGTTACTAATAACTAATTAATTACTAATGTTTGCTGTCAGAGCACTTAGGTGAAATGCCATTCTTTGAACTGACAAATTGCTAGAGGCAGGGATGAGATCATTTTAGAGAGCATTAAATACTGTAATATGAAAGAACTCTGGAATATTTTTATGGGTCAGTACAAGAATTACTCTTGCAAAGGCAATATGACTCCTTTTGAAAAGAAAGTGTTTTTCAAAGGTTAAAACTGTATTGACAGCTTCTATGATTCAATAAGATGTTTCTTCAAGATAAGGCCTACATAATTTCAGATATTGCCTGATTTCCTCTGGATAAATGGATGTCAGAAAATGGAAAAGGCTCATTTTCTAAGCCTGAGTGGCAATTTTCGTATTATTCTGTCACATGGATAAAGTACTTGCCATTCTGAATTGTGCTGGCTCTTAGGAAGCAATATTTGGGCCAAGATTAATGAAATCAACCAAAATAATGTTTGTTTTCTTGGATGTTCTATTGACATTCCTAAATGGCCTGTCAGATCTCTTTCCTGAGACCATTAGCTTGCCGATGTAGTTAGGTCTCTTATTTGAAGAATCCAACCTTCTCAGCCACCCTCCTGTTGTCTGTGTCTGTCACTACCTTCTGAAGGACCTGAGCCTCAGCACTGGGGGCCTGCTCTTTCTGCAGTGCTTCTTTCAAAAGGTGAACAGCCCTGGACATGTTAAAACATTTTGGGCAAGTCAGCAAAACCCACTGATAACTTCAAGAGTTGTATTAGATCTGAGGACTTGGTTGCTCCAGCTGGGGCTCCAAACCACGAATAAGTTAAAGATAGGCAAGAGATTAGTTTGTCTTGGCAATGGGATGCTGAATGCAGACATGACTTGGCTGCTTTCCTGGGAATCGTTCTAACTGTGCTATCCAGATGTGAGGAAGGATAGCGACAGTACTCAGAATGGATCAGTAACTACCACGCACCTTAAAAACAATAAATCCAAGAGGAATTAATGGTTTAATTAAAATCAAGTATCATTGAGTTCTGTGAAGGCTACTAACCTGGTATAGTTGTTGCTTAATAGTTTGAGAGTAGCTTCATCTCTTCTGTTTCCTGTCACCTAGTCCAAACTAATTGTAGAGAATCCCTCTGTAGTCAAAAGAGAGGAAAAAACCCTCCACAGGCAGATTTATCCCACTGATCTTAAGATGGAGTGAATTGCCCTCTGAAAGGGCTGACATCTGTTGCCTATACAGGGACCTGAGACAGATCAGGGTCTCCCTAGCTTTTACAATGAGCGGTAGCTGAGGGAAATCAGCCCAGACTGTTTGTCTGGATTTCTCTGTATTTCTTCACTCAGTCAGTGAAAGTAATATGGATGTTTTTAAGGTGAACCACATGCATCTCTAATCCCTGAGCCTAGTCTGAATGCATGAGATTCAGAAAGTAATATCCATTAAAGGCGGAGGGGAGGGTCACTAGGATGTAGGGTAAAAGGAGAGGACATGGCTGCAGTGTTGAAGTGACCCTTGCTAGTAGTATTAAAAATGTCCAGGTGGTTATTAAGATCAAAATATCAGAACAACAACTTGTTACAGGTAGAAGTGTGTTTGAATCCTGACATAAAATAAGTCAACACGCAACAGTCAGTGTGTGTGCACCTATGTACATGCAAATACTTGCTCCAGAGGCTACAGGTGCATGTACATTATTTTTCAGGAATATCTAAAACCTGTGTGTGCATATAAGGCAGAAATATTTATCTACAGGGGATTTGTGTGATGCATTCAGAACAAGCCAGGGATTCTCTGTGTGAGGCACGCAGACAGAGAAGCCAATACTGTATATAGATTCCTGTTTATATTGTCAAGAAAGCTGTGAAGGTCAGGGCTGGGAAGTGAACTAGATACTGAAGCAGGAAAACATGAATGACGGAAGAATTTGAAATAAGAGCTCTTAGAATTAAATTTACTCTTTGTTGTTACTTAACACATCTACAGCTATATTACTGTAAAGTCTCTCTTGAGTAAGTATCTGTTTTTAAAGGTATATCATACCTGTCTTACTGTAGCTTTTCCTGTAGATCCATTGCATAATGTGTTATGGACCTTTAATGTGCCATACCAAAACAGACCACAATCCAATATAGAAGGATGTCTTCAGACGGAAAAGCAGATGTTCTGGTACAACAATGTAGGTGATAGGAATTGATGTGCGGCATAAAAAAGGTGAATCCAGGATATCTGATTTTCTATTAAACCATAATATAATGCCAAAATTCCTCCTTAGCTGCACAGAAAAAAGGGACTCTTGCTTTACTTTTTTTTTTTCTCCTAGTAAGTTGCCTTTGCAGATGAAGCCTAGGTATTTGCATTAAAAGGCTGTTACTTTAGAAGGAGAGGGAGCTCAATCTTTTCCATCTTTGTACCACACTACTGTGTCTCTGTCAACCAGAAGAGGTGTGCAGTCATGTCAGCATTTTCAGTGACAAGGGGAATAAGTGTATTCATGGCAGATATGAATGACTATATTATGACAAGTAAGTTGGAAGCCAGAGGTGGCCAGGTCGCATGGGGTTTATTCATAGAAGAAGACACAGAGAAGACAGATGGTGGACAAACCAAGCTTTCTGTTTGTCTGGAACCACAGTACTGTGTGTACGCAGGGCTCCCAGCTGGAGTGGTGGCCCTCTGTAATGTGGCGCAGGGCCTGGCTTGTTACATTGGATTTTTATTAAAGAGAGGGTTGCAGCCTCATGTTTTGTGCTAGACTTCTCAGACCCCTGTGCAGGCAAAGGGATCGGGTGACTGATCTCACTGCTGCTGTGATTGGCATCTCGTTTGACTTTACTATGCTTTTTATAAAACTTCTTTGTTGTACCAATAGCTGGAACGTATTTGGGCAACCTGACTGCAGAACAAATAATACAGCAGTTAAAATCAAACTTGACCAAGAAGAACTGAGGCTTGATTAATCATTAACTACAACCAACACCAGGTGCCTTGGCACTGTCAGTTCTTATCAGGTTTGTTCCTGTATTTTAAGAACATAAGAGCAGATGTATTATGTCAGACCAGAGATCCACCTAGCCTGGTGTCCTGACTGCAGTACTGGCCAGAAGCAGATCTGCAGGGAAGTGTATAAGAACAGAGAAAAATTATTTTCCCTGGTATTCTTTGCAGTTTCTGGCAGTCTGCAGTTACCAGTTGCTGTTGCTTCATGGTGACTAGAGACTACCTCCTGGAAAGGGAAAATGATGCAAAGAGGGAAATATATGGTTTGAAAAGGGTGGAAGGAAGGAATCAAGTAATGCTTTGAAGGGAAAATCTCTTCTTCTCTTTACTGTATGTGGGACTGGCCCTTGTTTCGATCTAGCTTCTCTGATGAGTTGGAAGCCTCCAATGTGCTTCAAAAAGAGTGAAGTGGTATGGTGGAGCAAATGCATGCAAAAAATGAGCCGTTGGCCAAGAAAAATGTGAGGAGATAGGAAAAGATAAGAACAATGGAAACGGATGTTAACAACTCTGCAAAGTAGCTTTTTTCTTCTTTGTCACATATTTTCCTCATAAGAAATAATTACCCTGTAATTCTCCACATCCTTTTGTGAGAGAAGCAGGAGACAGATGTGGGCATGGCTGCTGCTTCTCCAGAGTGTAGTGTGGAGCTACTCCTGGTGGTAGGAACTTGCCCATCTCTTGCACTGCCACCTTTTGGGCTTCAACCTTTTCTTCTCCTTTCTCTTTCTTCCTAGGTAGGTGGCCCTTTCCCCTTTGGGCAGCAGTCTCCTGCCCGCCTAATAGCCTTGGGCAAGCACCTGAATTTGTGCTTCAGCACAACTGCAAAGATGGCTCACAGGGTGGCAAGAAATATTGCTTCTCAAAGCACTTGGCAAGCTGACAGGATGGCAGCTTCTTGCTCCATCTTCATCACTGTGCACACACCATGCTCTTCCCCTTCCTGTCCCATCACTCTGTATGCATCACTTTTGTCACTGTGTACTGTCATGTGTAATTTAAATTGTTGTTTTATTCCACCCAATCTTTGACTAATGAAAAGTCATGAAAGCAAATTGAAATGCATTACATTTTTGTGAAGCGTTCAGGTGCTAATATAGCGAATATCACCGAAGAGCCTCAACTGAAGATTTGCTGTTCAAAAAAAAAAAAAAAAGAAAGTTAGTCTATATTACTCAACTCTGGAGCATTTCACAGATTCCTTGCCTGGCTGCAAGCCCCAGGCATGTCCTAACTCTATATTAAGATGAGGTGTTTGTTTAGCAAGCTTCCTCTCCATATTCCTCCCCATTTCCTTATGTTCTTTCCTTCCTTGACCCCTCTCACTTAGTTTTCACACACAGAAAGACATGCCCTGGATAGGAGCTCTTGCATTCTCTAGGCAGATGTTAGTCTGAGTGACTGGGTGATCAGAGCGGCAGTATGCATCAGACATCAAATGAAAAGTCCAGATGCATTAGAATGCAACTTCCCCAAACCCCCATCAAGGTTAATGAATTTTCCTCTGGCATTTGAAGATTCATTTTGCTTTCCTCTTCCTCCTCCTCCCAACTTGTGCCATTTTAATCAAGTTTCTGTAAAATACTGTTCTAAATTGTGATATGCAGTGAGACTGATTTCTGGTTACATGCAGAACGTGAGAAAGGAGAAGAGAAGCTGATTTTTGCTATTGCCACAGGAGACTATATCCACTTTGTTTTAATGCTCAGCACATAAGGTCACCAAGCAGAGTGTTATCCTTTGATAAGTAAAGCAGGTACAATATTACCTTTGAAACTACTAAATGATTTGGAAGCTAAAGCACAGTCATCTCATAATTAGACTGGCCTCAAAGATTCAGTGTTTAAGGGGAGAAGGCAAGCCCCATTTTACACTGTTCTGGATATAAATTCTGTTATTACTTAAAATATATAATTTTGGAATGCCAGCATATTTCTATTGGGTACATTTGTTAAGGCTGTGTTGTTACCTCAGTCAGTCTCTGACTATCCGCATACCTCCTAGTGATCAGTCTTATACCACTGCCTCTGCTTGCTGATATAAGAATTTAACTGTTGTTTCGGTATTTTAATGTTAGTCACTACACAGCTCACAAATATTTAGAGAAAGAAAATCCTTAATGTCAGACCTTCCTCCCACATAATAAAGATAATTTACTATTTCCCATTATATATTTGTTTGCTCCTTTAGCTCTGTACAAATCCTTATCCTGATTTAAAAATCATCTTATGTAGTTTTAACAGATTTGTATTGATCTCACTTTTGAGTAATTTTTTTACAATGGCAAGACTAATAATCATATTTATTTTGGCACATACTTTTAGTATTTAACCTCCCTGCCGTGTAAATGCACAGAGAGCTGCTGTTAGGAAGATTCTGTTTTTCATATGTATCTGCCTGAAAAATATCAGATCCTAACCAGTTGAAACACCATTAAGTTATTGAAAGGGACTGAAATTCTCCCTCCTGGGTGTGAGTAAGCAAGTCTTGTACAATGGACACACAAAATGGCAAAACCCACCAGCAGTTGCCTCATAGGTTTTCTTGCCCAGATGCAAAGAAAGGTTGTGGAAAGCATCACCCACAGTCCGTTAGTAAAGACAGACCCTCCAAATTCCCTAACGAGCAGGTCACCTGCCAAAAGGTTTCTCAGTGCACCAGGGCTTTGTGTGGGGCTGCCCAGTGTCGGAGTGGGGGGACGGGCCTGGAGTAACGACGGAGTCTCAATATGAGTATGGTCGTTCTCCCTTTATTAGAGCTTACACAGAGTATATATAGACAGGCGATAGAGCATGTGCTAGCAATAGCTGTATGATTGGTTTACAGTCTCTGTTCACGCGCCTAAAGCGAATACACGATTGGTGCAAAGTTGCTGTTCACGTGGAGGGGCTTGTCAGCCCCCTCCTTGACTTGTTTACCACTACTTGCCTTCCCCTTTTGTAATGGTCTAGGAATGTTCAAGGACAGTTCACATAGCCGTGGGATCCTCCCTCCATCGTGAAGACAGGATTGCTCACTTCTGAGAGATCATGCCCCTTTTCACTTAACCATTCTTCCACAGCCCAGCGACTCCAAGCAGCAGTCCCTTGGGTCCTCCTCAATCTTAATTAAGAGGGTTGAGGCCACAAGAGAGAGGTTGAGGAGACTGGACTTGCTAACGCAGCAAAACTGCAGTGGTATTAGTTTATGCAGTTTTGCAGGAAAGTGTGCGTATGGTTGGCAAGACAGAGACTTGGGTTTTAAGAACTGGGCAAGGAGCCAAAACGGTCCTCCCTTTCAATTCAGTCATTGGGTTTTCCTCTGTAGATATAGGCAGACCATTTAGCCCTTTCTACCTTAGTCACCTTACGTGCAACATGGGGATAATATCTGGCTGATATTGTTATGGGGTGAGTTGTTTAGCATGGGAGCTAGTACTTTGAAGATGAGGAGAGCTGAGTAATAGTAGCTTAATTTTATTAAGCTGTCCTGCTTACTTCTCTATCCACCTGAGATTTGTTTCTTGTGCACCTGCCTAGATGCTTTTTCATGCATACAGACAATTTATAAAACAGAAATTTACTGTCTGTTATAGAACAAAGCGAAGTATCTTGGTGTGTATTTTCCTTTCTGTTGTACCACCATGTTAGTTTGCATGTATATACATCAGAAAAAAAGCTGGATTTTTGTATATTGTTTTATAATGTTCAAAGGAACAGTTGGAGTGAAACACCTATAATTTAATTGAAATCTTTTGTTACCATTTCATAATATTATTTTTAATTTTATATTTGAATGGAATAATGTATTCATAAATTTTCCTCATGGCATGTCAAATTATATCTTGTGTTATTATTATTTACCAGCATGAGTGCCTGACTCCCACCTTGATTCCTAGTCACTATTGTCTGACACCTCTGTAGCTCTGCTGCTGCTCTTGCTAACTGCATACTGGTTCTTTTCTAACACCCTGCCGCCCCCTCGGTACTGTCACCTCTCTATGGCTTTTAATAAATGGCTTTTCTTGCCAAGCCTTCCCATGGCCAATTGTTGCTTTGCTGTTTTTGTTCTCATCCTACCTTTACTTCTGGCAGGGTTTATTTTCTACCCTGTTGCAACTAGTTCAAAGCCTGATGGAACGCCAAGTGCAACAGTAAGAACGGAGATGCTTGTTATAAGCACTGGGGTAATAGATTTGTTTTTGAATAGTAGACAATGTTGAATTTTCAACCTGTGTGAAATCCCAACTTGATTAAAATTTTTTTGGTAGGAATTTAGTTTACTTTGATTGCTTCTTGTTTCTAAAAGCTTGAGCCAAAGGCCACTGGAGTAAGTCTTTCCTTTTACTTGCGTGTCTGGCCTGAAGCGAGGTACAGTTTGACTTAGCCATGTATTGAGGAGAAGTTCTGGTATTTCTGAGTGTTAACAGAACGAGAGGAACCCCTGTGGTGGAATTTCCTATTTAATATTGGTAACAATTGGCTAAAGCAAACTGTTCTCAGATCTGCTCTGGATCATCTTAATTCATCCTCTTGCAAGGTTAATGGTCTGGTCAGTAAAGCTGAGGTCCTGGATTCACTGGGTAGCTGTGGATTGACAACAGATTTCAAAAGAGAGAACACAAACCCAAATATTTTGGCACCTGGCATTTTCTGGAAGAAAAAATTCTGTTTGGGCTTCTACAATTCCACAACATTGGTACTTCCTTGCATTTGTTTGTTTGACTTTCAGTGTCTGTTTTCTATACAGACGATGCCAAATCTTTAAGTTCTTTCAAGTTTTCTTTAAATTTGTTTTTGTCTGTAATCATCCTGGATAAGTTTCACTATATACGTTCTTGTGTTACAATGTAAATTATAGATCAAAGATGACACAACTTATTGGAAGGTGTTTCTATCCCTGCCAAAAATTCTCTGCAGCTGTCCAAAATACTTGGAAGAATTTACCTTATAAGAAAATCAGAGATGGGTGAATGACTGAGGGTAGATGAAAGCATACCTATTTATATTTGTTGATATAAGATGATATGAGTGACATGTTATGTTAGGCACAAATAGTTTTGAAAAATACTGTTCGGAATTCTTTATCATTCAGTAGTGTAATAATAAAATATTTTGAGAATGTATTGATGTGATATATAAGCAAAGAAACAAATCCTGTAAGATATTCTGATGAAAAATGGACTACATATTTTAACCTAATATTTTCCAGCTTTGATGGGGGCAAAATATTTAATTTGAGTCTTTGCTTATAAAATGAAAACAAACCAAACTAAAATATTTGGGAGTGAAGGAAATATATAAAAGACAAAATCTGACTATGTGGATTTGAATGATCAGAATTCAGCAAAAACCACACTGTATTCCTTGTATTATTGTTCTGGATGAAGCTAGGAAAACTACAGTTTTTTGATGTTTCAAGAGCAAAAGGACAAATTTCCAGTGTAAGATCTGGAAACACATCATGGTCTTAAGTGAAATACAAAGATCCTCTATGTTTCCTAGGTCTTCCTTGTAAGCGGAGTTAGGTTTCCTAAATACGTGTACAAAAAAGGGCAGAAAGATACCCAGCATGTTTAATAGCCCAAATAAGAGAGACGAAAATAGAAAGAATAGTGGTATTCAACAAGAGATGCTCTGAAAGAAGGGTGAATCCATGTTACACATCTAGTCAGTTATGCAGTGCTGATCTTTCTTGCTAACTTCTGCAGGTAATCGATTTGTGCCTTCAAGCTTGAGATTCAATTAACCTTCTTATTTGTTGCTGCGCAAGTTAAAATGTTATTAGGTTCTCATAAAATTATTGAGCCACAGTACTTGACTCTCCAGCCTCCAATTAATACTACATTAAAAATTAAATGTAGTTGTGTAAACAAATTTAGGTGCATGCATGATCAACACCAGGATTTTTTTTTTAAATATAAAATACAAGTGGCATAAAGGAATAAACATAAAAGACTGTTTTGACCAATTATTGATAACAAATGTTCTTGTGTTTCCACATTTCTAAGTAACTGACCTCTGTAAAATGAGAACTAATGTTTCATTTCTTGTTGTTTTCTTTGTTATGGGGGGCATGTGTATGTGCATGTGTGTGGTGGCGGTGGGAATGTGTGCGTGCTGCATCCATCTGGCCTTGGAGCCTGCTAAAATATGCTAAATTCCTTGGAAGAGGCACTCAGCAACTCCATTACTACCTGTAGCTCGAGATCTTCGGCTCTCAGAAGAAAATTGTGTTGATTTCTGCCTTTCTGTGGAGCACTCTAATTGGATAATTTGGAAGTGCAGGCCTCAGAGGAGACTCAGGAGATTAATAGCTCATCCACCTACCATATGAAACGGGATCAGTTACCTGTATGCCAACAATTTTTGGAAATTTGTTTATCTTTTTGAGGTCTAACCTGAATCTTTCTTACTACAACTTACATGCCATTATTTCTTGCTCCATCTACCATAAACAAGGAGGGCAGCTTGTTCTCTTTTTCTTTTCAGCAACTTTTTACATATTTGAGGCTATTCAGTCATTTTTTCTTTAGCTTAGGCAACCCTAGTTCTTTCATGCTTTCCAGCCTTCCCAGTTACTTTTGTGGCTGCTCTTTAGACTTTGCAGTTATTCAAAGCCTTTCTTCTGGTGATGACACCTGAAATACAGTGTTCCAGTGGTGGCCTTATCAGCATTAAGCAGAGGAACAGCACTACTTCACGTGTCTTGCAGGCTACATTTTTATGATCTCATCCCCATACGGTATTTGGTTCTTTCACAGCAGTGTGACATTGTTGGCTCATTTTCAATCTGCTATCCAGAATTGCCAGGGCTAAAGCCAATTAGCTATCTAGAGAAGACAGCAGTGCTGCTAGTAATAGAAAGGGTGGAAACTATCTGGAGAACCATGCCTGAACAAGAACTTCCTGAGACCCAGAACTAGGTATGCTGCCTTGTGGGCAATTTGGGCCCTACTCCAGCAGCAGAGAAGGAAAAGCATACTCATTTCTAAACTGAGATTCACAACTGCCATCCCCGGAAGGAAATGCTCCTTCCTGCATCTGAAAAAGAGGCCTATGAGTTAACGACACCTGATGATGTATCAGACGCCAAAATCCAAATGTTAATAAAAGTTTACTGAAGCTGACCTGGCCAAGTAATCAAATCTGTTTGCTGTTTTCCCACAGGCTGCAAACTTAGCTTTAGATGGGATGCTGTGGTGACACCAGCACTTTGTGCAAAGGGACAGCCTGAGCCATGCTCAGCATGTAATTAGTCCCGGCAAAACGAGCAATCAGGGCACTGCTCTTGTGGTCTAATTCTCCCACATCCTAATTACTTTCATGAACATAGCTTAGAGCTCTGAGAAATTAAGAGTAACACATTCAAAGGTACTGGTAGCTTTTCTTATTTTGTGTAATCCTTTTGTTTCAGAGGTGTTTTGTTTGGTAGGCTATTTTGTGCTCAGCAGGCTTAGGAAGCTGCTGCCTCTGCTTTGCGAGTCTCCCTTAGCTCCCTCTTTAACTCACCAGCTTCAGGGATCTGAGATAGACAAGTCTGTTGCACGACAAACACTGGCTTGGCATTGCCCTCTGAAAAAGCATGAGGAAGCTCAGAGCAGTCTCTAGCCACATTGGCACTTAAGAAGATGTGAAGCTGCAATTAGGTTTCGACCGCTGTTATTTCAGATTATTTCTTCAGGTGGTATATGGAGAGTTGTCCTTTAGACAAGACCTGAGCTATCTTTAAATTAGCATTATCAGCATTGTTACAGCAGTATAAAGCTTAGTGAAGGCTGCTAAACCCATTCAATTATTTCCTAAGTTTTCCATACAGATTTTATAACCTGCATTGAGAGACACAGTTGCTGTATGTCTGCAGCTGGCAGTGGTCTGAGGAAGTGACGTAGGATATTTTGATTATACTGCCTGGTACTGCAGTATAGACATGTCCTTAGTTTCCATAGGAATGCAATATCTTCTACTGTAGAACCCTAGCTAGGGGGAGAAGTATCCCTTTTTTTCTTTACGTGTCTTGGATAGGAATCTTGGTTTGAAAACATCCAGTAAATCTCTCTATTTCTCTATGGAGGACTGAGTGGAAAGGAATTGCTTTTTAAGTTTTGTTAAATTCATTGCTGCTAGTGGTTGGAGATGATAATGTCTTAGCTCATCACTCAGCAGAGTGAGCTCACCCAGACAGGCCTAATATCTGACTGCTTGTTTGGGTTTGCAAATGCTGTTCCATGATTTCCGTTACTTTTTAAGAAAATGCTGATTAGTGCTGTAAGAAAGGCTTAGGTTGTCCTCTAGGAACTGCTCCATAATCGATAGCATTGTTGCTGGTCATGTTAGAGCTGTAGACCACAGCATACTCAACAGTAAGATTCAACATCCCAGGCACAGTAATTTGCAATTAGTTTCTGAATGCCAGGTGAGGAGGTTGGCCCTCCAGGGCTGTTTCTCCTCAACAGCAAGAAGTTATTCAGCAAATTAGTGCAACACATCATTGATTTTTTTTTTTTCTCCCAGTGAAGTGTTAGGCATGAAATAAATGTCTTTCATTTCACCTATGTAGGATAGCCATTACAGCTCTAGATAAAAACAATATTAATAAAAAGAGACAGTTATTGCCAGCCCAACTGCCAAAGCAAGAAGGGGTCAATATGGTCCTTTTTATATCACAATAGGCTGCTTTCTCAAGGGTGTCAGTATACACAAAAATGTAATTCTAAATAAAATTTCAAATTGTTTTTTCCCTTTGTTATTATATGTGATGTTATGCATTATCAATGAACAGTCACTGTACATCTGTGAACATCTATCTGTGTAGTCTTTTAACCAAAATTCTATATCCTACATTGGGTTTCTAAACCCAGGACTGTGTTAGTTTTCTCACTTGTTTACATTGCTTGATCTCTACCAACTTCTTGAGAAATATATATATTTTTTCTCTTGGCATTACCCCCTCAAAGGTGCTAAAAGGACTGTGTGGAGATTTTTGCAGTAGCATGGGGGAGATGAACAAACAAGTATCAATGTGATTTGAAAACTTAATTAACTTAGACTTGTTGAAGATTACCACTTCCGATGCTGAAAGAACCAGAAAAATTAAAGTACAACCTCTAAATTCTTGAGGGAATCAATCTTGTTGTGTAGAAAAAACAAGTACAATGCTTATAATACCTGGCAGTGGTAGGTACCTTCTCTTTATATCCAGCTTTTCCAGTTCTCTCAAGTTCAGCACTATAAGAAATTCTGTTAGCGGAACAGATGTGCTAGAGAGTAAGTAATGGAAAACAGAGGGTTTCACTTTAGGTTATTGGACTGAGTATGTTTCATCTGGATAGTCACCATAGGTTATCATCTGATGAATGTTTGCCTGATTCTTGAACACAGCTGGATGATATAGTCTTGTTCATAAGAGGAAAGTGCTCCCACTTCAGAAATCTCAGTTGTCAATTTGCATGGAAATAAAGGAGTCACTCTAGATAATATGGGAAAAATATGCTTCAGCATTGGCCTAGGAAGGCTGAAGGGTCTGAGGCAAAGGAAAATTATGATGAAAACCTTGCAGGATACAAATCAGAGAAATCCAGGGTGAGATTTGCTTGTTTCAATTTGTTAACATTAATCAAAAGCTTTGCCCTCTACATCAAGTTTGTGAAAGGGGTAGAAGCATCACCAGGTGTCAGCACCTCATCTTCTTTTGGAGGTGCCAGCAGTATTCTGATGTGGTGGTGCCTGGCCACTGCTTCCACCAGCTCCTTCTGCTCCCACCGCGACCCTGATGGCAGGGCAGGAGGAGCAGCTCTCGCTAGCCAAAATTCACTGGCAGCTGGGGTAAGCTTATGAGTGATTTTTATGTCTGCAGCAGCAGGGGATAGGACTCAGTAACCTGGGACAGCTAACCAGCCCTCTGTTCCTAAAGTACAGAGTTCATTCTGATACAAATGGCATAACACTGAATTTCTTCTTTTTTCTTAAATAATAACAAAAGAGATTATTATGAGAAAGTTTGCGTTGGATTCTGGGTTCACTGCCTCAGTGTACATTCTCTTGAAGATTGCTCTTTGTCAAAAGAGCATCTGAGAACCCTTTTTTTCCTGTACAAGTCAGAGTTTTCACAGTCACTTCCAGCCCAAATTTTATTCCTTTTGTTCTTATTTTGCTGCAGATCTCTGACATCTCTGAATCCTTGAGCAGAAACTTTTACACAATACCTAACAATTCTTGTTCTCTCAACAAACCATATTATAACAGTTCAAGATGTTTACCATAGAACCAGTAAGCAATGCTTCTATAGAGCAGCCTGTGGCTGCCTTGCTATCTTTTCCTTCAAGAAATTATAATGGCACTAGAAGGATTATTCCTCTGCTGAGAGCTACTCTGTTCATCCCAACATAGCAACCAATTTTGTGTTAAGTTGTTTTCTGTGTGTGTGCACAGAGACCGTTATAAACTGCATACATATCACTTTGCAGGTTTTTATTCCCTGTCTCCTGAAATTACTCTTCTAAATGGTGACTCTTGTGAGAGACTGAGAAAGAATGAGGTATCCTATGTTACAGAGACCAGTCTAGTGCTTTGTGAAATGTCAGATCTCCTAACCTCTTTCATATGTGTGGCAAGGTCGATGTTAGAGTAGGTGGGTTTTCTTCTCCTTTGTTTCTATGGGAAAACTGTTCCTGAACCTCAGCTCTTTAATGAATAAGGAACCTTCATCTAATTTCCAGTCTAAACCTATTCCTGGCTAACTCATATTTACTTTTTCTCTTTGCAGTGTTGGCCTTCATCTTACATGAGCACTTGCTCATATATGAGCACTCTTGCACTTATCTCTTTATGATAGCTCTGAGATTTTTGCAGAAGATGGATGTGATCTGTTGTATTCAGGAGTAACGATGGGCACAAATACAATTTTTAAGAGACTGAATCAAACCAGTGAGAAATATTTTCTGTAGCTTCTTGTTTGCTCCTTGTCCGCTCCCCTGCAATGAAAAGTTTTATTTGGCCAAAATGAAATGCTTTTCTCTTTGTTTGTTTTGGATTGAAACTGTTTTAACAAAACTTTCAGGTTTTTAAGAGTAAGTATAACATTTTAAAGCAAAAAGTCAAAAGTTCAATGTTTTTGTAAACATAAGAATAAAATGTTCCAAAAGTTCAGAGACAATTCCTTTTGAAAATGGTGTGATAGTCTCTTTTTTAAAGAGAGGTCAAATCTAAAATTAATTTAGTACAAGTTATAAATAATGCACATCTGTGTTTAGAAGTCCAGCCTAACCAGAAACTGCTCCTCACTGTGTTGTGCCAGTGAGTCTGAAAATTCACTGACTGGTGTTTCTTGAGACACTGGTAGATACTGCACCACTATTTGCAAATGCTACATTGGTAGCTGAGAAATTCCACCCATCCCAGCCAACTCCATAGGTTCTTTGAACTGCATTTTGGTAGATTTTACTAGGCAGAGGTCTTTATGGGAATACAAAGTCTTGAAAATTTGCAGAGTTTGTCTAAGCAGCTCTTGGCATTTTTCTGGTACATGCAGACTTTTTGGTTGAAAGGGGTAAAGAAGCTCAGGCTACTGTAGCTGGCCCTATCTGGCAGGTGCTGAGGTAGGCTGACAGTGTCATGTGCTAGGGGAGATAGCTGTGCCATGCAGCCCTCTGTCAAAGTGCTGTACACTTCAAAGGGTTTTATATACCCATATGAATAAAAGGATGACTTTGGAGCCTTCCTTGCTTCAGAAAATGGCTTTGTAATGCTTGCTGATGTTTAATATTTTCCCATTGTTTCTAACATCTGTGGGCTCCAATTTATTCTGGCAGAGTCCTAATGTAAAGAGGTTTGCATTTTTGGAAGTAGCACATTGAATAGATTTGCTCTGGAAAAGTTTAAGGTGTTTTTTAATGGTGTTATCTGTCATGGCAGCTCTTGTGCCATCCACTTTTGGGTTCATTATGTTTTATCACAGGTGATTCTGAAGTAATGTGAGAATTTCCTTTGTGTAGAGGAGACTTCAGTGATTACAAAAGAAGAAGAAGAAGAAAAAAATTCAGCATCATGAAATCAACACAGCCCATTTGGAAAATGAGGACTTAGGGAGTCTCATGTTTTCTTTTGGAAATGGTTGTTAATGCAAGGCAAATGTGTATAGAGACTAAGCATGGCAATTAAGCTTGCTTGGGTCAAGTGCAATCTGCAGGAGTGATACGATCACTTCTGAGTACTTGCTGATAATTCGTTTCATTGGTACGTGCTGTATTCTAGCAGCACTGGAGAAACCTCACTGTGATTATAAGGCTCTCCAGTGCAGTGAAAGCAAGGCCTTGGCTGTTGGTGCACTGCCCGGTAACTCGTTCCTACTCCTTGCACTGAAGAGAATGGGAATATGAGGAACAAGAACTGAATATGCATCTGGCATGTGACTAGATACACTCAGCTGTTAGGAGCCCGGCTTTTATATTGTACAATACCTGTGACAGCAGGAAGATCAAACTTACAGAAGAGATATTTGTTAGGACTGGTGAGAAGCAGACACTTAGCAGTGACTGAAAAGCAGTACAGATAAATATGCTGAATTTGAAAACCTCAGATAAAAACATACCAGCTGTTGAGCAGTCGGAAGCATTTAACAATCACGGTGCTTAACTGCCCTGTCATCATTTACATAGAGAATTGTTCAAAAGAGAGGATAGAATTACAATAGGGGAACCTGGCAAAATCCTGAAAGCTGCTGTTCTGGTAGCGTCCAAGCAGAAATGCATCTGGAATGTATATTTCCACATTGTTCTCTATAAGGTTTTTAATTTTGAATTCACATATGGCACTTAATTTGCATGTTTCATACAGTCATTAATGCTTGTTGAACTTGAAAGATCTAGAAAAGTATTCAAAGCCTTGGATACTTCCCAGAAATGTGTTCATGCTGTACTGGCCTGAAAATCTAGCATGAAATCTACAGCTCAAATGCTGACCTGGGATTTCCATTCTTTCTTTGTGTGGTATTTCAATAACAGAAGGCTTCTCATCTGGCTTGTTTTATGTTTTTGGCTAGTTCTTACACCTCTGAACCATTTTGCTACCTGTACCTTTTTAATCACATTTCTAGCAGAGGCCAAATACAAAAGCAATGCCAGAGGAACAGGGAGCTGCAGGGAACCACAGATCAATATATCTTGAAGGAATGGCAGCAGGTTTGGGACTTGAAGCTACACTGGAAAAAGCTGCGCTTCTAAGCCGGAGTAAGCAGGTCCTGGCCATGATAAGGCTGACAGTAGGCTCCCATCCACATACAGGAATTGCAGTGGTGGCCACAGTACTTGCAAGTAAAAAGGTACAACAGGTAAAATACTCAAATGAAAGATACTGGCTCATTTTCAGAGAAATACACAAGCTCAGTGGGTTTTCTTCTCTTATTGTGGGATTTATTCTCAACTGGACAGCCATTTGGTGCTATGCACAGCTCAACAACCACAACCAGCAGCAGGGAGCTACTAGATAATGTAGCAAGCTGCCTCTGCCAGGGGAAGATAATCAGCAGCTAAGAAGATGTGACGGGCTGAAAACAAGCCTTATAGCATGTATCTTTTACAGATAGGGTGTAATTTTTCTTAGCCTCAGAAATCAAAAAAACCCCACAAAATATCATGTGAAAACTCATTCTCCTTTTTCTTCTCCTCTTTCATGAAGTTATAAACAATTTCAAATGAGAGAGGAGCAGCTGACAGGAGCTGCAGTAGGATTTCCTCCCCTCTTCCCATCATACCCCATCCAGGGGCATTAAAGTGCAGTGAGTCTGTTGTTCTGCTACTTGTCTTTCCTTTTATCTGTGCAGCTGTGTTCTTCATCAGATATTAACATGCTGCCAGAGCTACTCTACAGAGTGGGGGGTAGGTGATTTGTTAACTACTTGTCTTGGAGGAAACTACTTGGTCATACAAGTTAGTCTGACAAAAGAACAAAAGAAAGAAAATAATTGGTAATTATTCCCTCTATGCCTTCCCTCCTCTGAATTTTTTTAAAAAAGGGATACTCTTACAGCAGCATTGCATACCTTTTTAACCACACCAGCTGATGAAATAAAAGCTCTTGTCCCTTGGCCCCTTGCAAATTATTCTTGTTAATTATTTTTTAATTATCCTTCCATCACTGCTCCTGGTGCCACTATCATAATTCCTACATCAGTGGGTGCAGACATGACAAATCTAAATACTTAATACAGAGAAGTACTGCTGATGCTGTGCCGGCTCCCGAGGAAGCGCAAAAGGTGCAATCCGACCTAGTTGCAGTCCCAGCCATCTTTCTGGGGGGGATCCCTCTGTTTTGCTTTAGGGAAGAGTCCTGTATTGGCACACATGCATGCACACTCATATCAACACATGTGCATGTACACTCATGCAGGAGTGTGTACAGGCACTCATTAACTAGCTCAAGTTTCACATTAGCTAGTTGATATCAATGTGTTTTCAGGGTGCCTGACAGCATATTAATCAGAACCACATTTAAACAGATGGGCAAATTGTCTCTCTCCTTAGTCCAAATAAGGAGGGAAAGATCCCCAGGGTGGATGAAGAGGCTGCAGATTGCAGTACTCTGCAGTTGGTTTCCAGGGGATAAAAAGGATGGATTCATTTATGCTGTTGGAAGGATGTTGGAAGAACTTAACATTTTGCTGTGTTATATCTGCAGATTTACAGAACTTGTGCTCAGAGAATATAGCTCTTGGCACACCTTCTCTTTCCCCCACAACTTCATTTTAAAGAATAGAGACTGAACTTGCTGGCCAGTAAAGATGAAGTAGGAATGAAATCCTAAGTATAGATGTACAACTGAGGAAAAGAGAAGGAAATAGAAATAAGAAGTGTCTTTTCTCATAGACTACAGATAGTAGAAATGAAGCAGTTCCAGCATGTGTGAGAAAGTAAATCACAAGGCACAGAAATAACTAAGCAGAGTATTTGCATCAGATTACCTATTTATGCCCTAAACTGAATTCTGCCCCTTCTCCCCCCAGGCAAATTGCCTACGAACAGGTGTTTTATTTTACTGATGTTCCTCAGAATTAATTGGCAGGTGGCTTATGCAAACAATTTCGACCTCTGGCCTGCCTGCAAAGATTCACCACCACTGTTTTCCTGAGGACTTGCTAAATGTGAAGCATACTTAAGATGGAGTTTGATGTTTTTGCTCTCTGATAAACACTTCCACAAAGATAGTTGGTGATGATCACTTGGTGCTATCCCCCTTCTATTTGCATGGGAATGGCCTAAAAAGGCAAATTTTACAGAATTATATTTCCTCTGTTGCCTTCTAGCAAATAGTATTGCAGAGGATGCTTTGCCTTCTGTGCTTTCCCAGCTTCAGACTCTAAAGGACACTTTGCACCCCATTTTTCATGACTGCGATAATTACTTTCCTTGGCACCTTATAAACACAAACTGACATAGACCAAAACACACTTATTCTTACAGCTGACATTTTTATGTTTGGTTTTCAGAGAGGGCATAGGTTATTTACATTGTCCCTACAATGCCTTTGGAGGCCATGAAACCATCACATCAGTTGTTTACAGCTGGAGGAGTAAAGTCACAGGAGCGACTCTTTGAAGTGAGCAGAACTCCCTGCTCAGCGTTACCCGGGGCACACTGGTGAGGTTTGACTAACTTCTGCTCTCAAAACAGAACATTTTTATAGCATGACAGGCAGTGGATTGGGTGCAGGGCTGTGATGCAGCACGACACCTATCTTTGCTATGCCCTTGGTCAAATCAAGTTATTTTCCTGGTTAAGTACTTCTGTTAGTGAGGTTTTTTTCTTGCAAAGGTTATTTAAATAGCTGATGCCCATATAAAGTGCAACATACAGCCTAAAATTTATCCATGTTCTCTTTAAGGGACTATGTATACCTAGATCTGTGTATTAAACGGTTAAAATATTCTTAAATATTAGCAACCAGGCAGAGTTTACAGCTGTCTGAGTTTCCTTGCTGCTATGAGGGATAAAGTGTTCCTTTTGTTCTTTCAGATTTGTCCTCTCACAGCTCACATTTGTCAAAAAACTTAGTCACAGCCTTCTCTTTTCTCTCATGAAAATCCCAGGGGCCAGTCCTAGTGTTAAGTAATGCAGTGAAGAGGAACTGGCAATGTTTGGAGTTTCAGGTGGAAAACAGTTTGAAGATTCAAACTTGGGCAGATTTATGGCTAGTTTCCAGAAAGGAAAAGAGAACAGTAATTATGAAGAGCAGACAGGAGAGGATAAGAAGGTGAGGAGGTGAACAAGACACATGAGTTAAAGGAAAACCTATTACTTAATTCTGAAATGGTGTAATAAACTAACCTCTCACGGATTGGAGGTAGAAGGAGGTAGGAAGGTGCATGCAAAACAAAAGAAACAGAAGAGGGAAGTGCGTGATAAGACGGGCATGGGAAGAAAGACTATAGTTATAAGTGACTTTAGATTCTACCTTAGGATTTATGTTGCCTTTGTAACAACGGATAATGAATGAAATGCAGATGGGGATTTAGCTAACTATTGTTTCCTGCATATCTCCTACACCAGCAGTTCAACCCACCTGTGATTCAAAACCAGGTCTGATCCAGATTCATGATCAGAATATTTTAAATCCAATTAACTAACTCACAGATCCCAGAGTAATTACTGTTGATATCTCCTAATGCTAAAGGATGTGTACAAAACCAAGATTCCTGGCTTGAGATACACCTGAGCTCTCTAGAGGGAAAACAAGAAATATTGAAACAACTGAATAATTTTGGAATTTATTTTTTATTCTGAATGTACACAGCCAATTTTTCTCTTGGGAAAAAGCCACTGTGGTCAGTTTAATTGCATCAGGAATAAATGTGACCCCTAAGCCTTATGTAAGTGAACAGTTTCTAATAAAGTTGTAACAGATCAATCATGAAAAGGTCTTGGCAGAAAAATCGGTAGGTAATAAAAAAGATAAAGGACACTGAAATGAATAGAGTGACATGCTGCAGGATATTAGTTTTATGAAGACAACTTTGTCCAATAAGAAATGTTAGGTAGTAGTGTCAGACAGGAACAAGTGGAGGACTCCTACCACTGCAAAAAATGCTTGGTGCCATTTCTGAATACAAAATGTTGTGGTGGAAATGGCAAATGTTTTCAGTGAGAGGTGCTCCTTTAGCAGCAGAGGTACTTAAACCTCATTACGTGGGCATATGGATTATTCAAAATTTAAGGATTGTCCATCCATCAAAAAGGTGATGCTTTTAATTGTGTTTAAAGTGCTGAGCTGGAGCTCAAGTAACATGTTTTCTGAGCTACACCATAGTCTACTCAGTGCCCCAGGCTCTCCACAGCACACCCAACTCACCTTATGTCTGGTGCTGTGCGGTGAGGAGTGTTGTGCTGTGATTTGAATATGCTGAGCACCATGCAAATGCTAAATAAAGTCAAGGTCAGTTTAACAGTATGAATCACTAGACTTGCTTTGGAAGTTCCTGTTCTGTGAGAATGTGTGCACTCTTTGCTGGGCAGTGGAAGAGCACTTCTTCCTTGGGATGCTACCCACCCTGTTTTATGCCAGCTGGGGTGTGTGTGTGTGTGTGTGTGTGTGTGTGTGGCAGGGGGGTAATACATGTTATTTTACTCCTCCCTTCTTCCTTTTCCCACTGTATTAGACCCTGGCAGGGGATGTTGGGCTTACTCTCTCCCAGTCTTCACTCTCAAGTGCTGCTTCCTTCCCTTTCCCTACTCCTTCGCTTTCTCTGAACAGCACTGCTTCTGAGTTTTCCTCATTATTCCCCTCTACCTGGAGCCACCAGAAATTCACCCAGCTCCTCCTAATCAGCTTTCCAGCCTGACTTCAGTTTTCAGCCTCTCCCTCTCCATACTGCATTGACAATTGTCAGAAGTAACCTTCAAATACCTGTGAGTCTGGGTTTCTGAGGAAACTCCTCTTCTGGCTCACTGCATTTGCCTTCCAAGTTTGGTTCAAAGCTGTATCCAAGTTCTCAGAAAGGATGCATAATACATGTAAAAACCTATTTTATTCTATGTCTGCAGAATGGCTGCAGGTTGAAGCTTTACAGAAAATCAGTGGAGAATAATATACTAAAACCCTTGCATATGGTAAGTGGAAAATCTGACCAGTGATAGTTATATTCCTAATGTTTTGGACATAATCCGAAGGGTTTTTCTTTTTCTTTTTTTCATAGTGTTGGATCTGCCTTGCCAATGTGTTTAGACTGTTACTGTAATCTGGAATACAACCTGCTTACTGTGACGGTAATGCTTTTTTCTTCAGGCAATACATTCACAAACAGTACATTTTGCCTGTTGTGCTGCTGTTGTCTGGTAATTTGAAAAAGGGTCATTTCTGCAGTTATGATGAGGGAATATGGGAAAAGATGAGGGGACCGCAGCTTTGCTCTCTAGGGAATTAGCATGCTTTTAAGAAAGATGGGTATACTACTACTAGTAGTAAAAGTCATCTTTAGGGACCATACAAATGAAAAACTTTCCTTCTTTGTTTTAAAAACCCAAGACTCAATTAAAAAAAATGTATTCTTCTCCCCCCTTTGCTTCTCTATAAACTCCCAGTTCAGTACAATGGATGAGATACTTAAATACATGTAACAGGGATCATTACTAATACCCGGGAAAATGAATGGAAACATAAAAGCCAAGTTCAGATATAAATTGAGAATAACCCTATTGATTCAAACTAAGTGATTCTATATTGCACTGGAATAAATGAGTTAGTTAGACTTTAATACTTATTTGCTAATAGGAAAAGGCAGATACCCAGGTATTCCAAGTGTCCAACTGTGTTTTTTTTTTAAATTTTTTCTTTTTTTAACATTTATGTTCATTTGCAGGGCAGGGAGCTGAACTGCCAGAAGAAAGGATTATATTTTTGCAGGAGGATCAACGGGAGAAGAAGCTAGGTGACAGGAAAGGAAATCACTTGTTCAAACTATCTCAAATATCAGAAAATGAGATTAAAAAAATCCTTGTGAACACATTATTTCTCTATACAAATGTTCGCTTCCCCCACCTCAGTTTTTTTTCTGCTGTCAATCTTTTTTATTTCAGAATAATGCAATGAAGTCTTTGCAAACATATATACTGACTTAAACTTTCAGAAGTGAATTTCCAACACACAAATAGAACTAGATCCCCCTCCCCCCCGTCTTTCTGTCTCTCTCGCTCTCTCTTTTCCAGACAATTTTTAGTTCAGAAATTCTCTCTGGACCCCACAAGTTCTTCTCTGCTTGTCAGATTTCCCACTGCCATCTGTGCTTATGTATGTGGGGTTTTAGGCTTTGGCTGGGTGATGATGCCTTCTTCAAACAGTAATCAGTTCTCTGTGTTTGCAATATGTCCACAACAAATATGCCCATTTCTCCCTCCACATAGCTCAGTTTCTGACTAGCATGAAGTGAAGCTTGCATTTTGGGCAGTAGCAAGCATTGCTTCCACTCACTCTGATAGAAGCTTAATTACTTTTTATATTTTTCCCAAATGATGGCTAATCTGTCCAAGAATTCCAGAAGCATTTGAACCATCTCTATGTGTAACAATTACATCCCTTCAATGTATCACAAATGTGAAAAATTTGCCCCCAAAAGGAGAAAAATCACCGTAAAATGTTCCTATGGTACAATCATGGTAAATACAGTGAGAAGGGACTTTGAGAGGTCCTCTTTTCCATCCTGCTATTGAGAGAGATTGGGTTATCCTGGGAGCCTTTCTCATAGATGTTTGCATTATTTGTTCTTAAAAACATCCAAACCAAGTGGTTCTGTCATCTTTCTAAATGTTCTGTTGCAGTGTCTAATTATCCTTTCAGTTAAAGATATTTTGTTTTCCTCATGATTAATTTACATCTTCTTCCCTTAATTTAAGCCCATTACTTATTTTCCTATCACCAGTGAACACAAAGAACATATTATTCATTTCCTTTTTACATATCTGAAAATGGTTATCATGTCTCTCTTAATACCCAGTTCAGTACATTAAACGTCAGCTCTTCCAACTTTTCTTCATTTTTTTTTTTCTGCCTTTGATTCTGGACACTTTATGGTTAGTTCCTTTCTTGAAGGGTGGTGCCCAAAAGTATACAGTAAATTCCCTGAGCTTTAGGGTTTCTGAAGAGTGTGGAAGGCTTGCATAAAAGAAGCTCCACTTTACATACAAATGTGCTGACTGGGTAGCAGAATTACCATGTTGACTCCGGGCAGTTCCTGATCCTTTTATTTCTATGGACCCTTTTTGGCCAACTTTCTGTTTAGTCGGTTGTTGCCTATTTCATAATTGTGCACTTGATTATTCCCGCATAAGAGTAGCAGTTTGCATTTGTCTTTATTGAATTGCATTGCATTCCCCTTCCTCCATCCCAAGCAGTTATTTTTTGACCAAGTATGGGGACTCAAAAGTACAGGGTGAATTGAGCAAGAGCCTTGACAGCTTCTCAGTTATATCCAAGATGAGTCTATCAAATTATCAGGGAAGAGTCATAATTTCCTTGGGCTGACTTATACTTGTTATTGGAAAAACCTTGGCTAGGGCAAGCATTCAGCTAGATGCAGACCAAAATCTTCTTTAGCACACTAAGGCACCTGGCCATCAAAGTCAGGGATGGACTGAATCATGATTTACTGTAAGAGCTGAGTTTCTTAATCTCACAGAAAGTCATTGCTCAAGTCCATCCCTTGCCTAATTCATCAGCCTTTACCTCTAAGGAAGCTGAGCTCCCTTTCCATGCCCCTGGCTTCTTTTGCTCTTAAATGTCAGTGAAATAACATCTTCATGCAAGGTGGAGATGTAAGTACAGCTTCCTGGTAGGCAGTTCACCTGGGCCCCAGGGGCTAGTGGCCATTTTGACGCAATCCACCCTTTGCTGTTCAGCATGTTATTGTGCTTTTCAGAAATCTGCTACTGCATGTGCTAGAGTCACTCACCTGAGATTAGAATCTGGCCTTTTATCTCTGTTTACTGAAAGTTTGCAATAACATTTTGTTTTCTGGGACCAGTATGTATCAATCCTTTGTTCAAACCTACTGTTATGAGGTGGAAAATTCCATCCTGGGGCTGGCAATGATATAAAAGAATTAATGAATGGCTTAGTTTCCATGTGATCAGTAGGAAAGTATTTTCTTATTTTGGCAGTGGATTTTACATGCAGCTAGAATATGGCTTTTATCCCATTTCCTTTGTACTGGAGGATTTTCCATGTGTATTTCAACTCCTGTTCCAGACATAAAGCTTCAAGTAGCTTCTACAGGTGTATCTACAAATTTTGGAGATCCTTCTCGGTTACAACTGGTATATTTACACACCTGTGCAATCTTGGAATTTCAGCTGCCATATGTTTTGTTTTCATAGTTTGGCTTTATTGTTAGCAAAACCAGCAAACCTGTCAGAGATCAAAGTTCTTGAGAATATTTACTGGGACAAGTTTAGAAACAAAATGCAGTAAATCTTGAATTTTCTATTTTGCTATGTAAGTTGATCAGGTGATTCAGTGGAAAAATTGTTTCTGTTCTTGAAGGTTGAAGGCAGTGGTTGTAAAACAAAACCCAAATGAGCTTACTGTAACAACAAAAAAGCTTACTATAATAACAAAAGAGCTTAGTGTGACAACATAAAGCAAATCAAAACAGGAAAACCTTGCTCCCTTTCAGGGGTTCGGCACAGATGTCGGCACCTCAGTCCCTAAACAGGGGTCATAAGGCATTGACTTTATCTATTACAAATCAGATACTGCCGATCAGATTCTCTTTATTGCCTACACAGCACTACTATATATGTGTATTGTGAGTGTGTAACTTATATCTTGGAGTAGTACCTGTCTGATTGACATGACATTTTATATATATACTACACTACATTTTAAGATCAACAATACCAGAGTGGAAGTTTGTTTCCCCTGGAGTAGCTTCTCTACTTCTAGTGCTCAGAACAAGTAACATCAAGCACCTGGAGACAACTTTACATCTCTTCTAATAAATGAAAAGTTTGAATCTAAAGTCAGGTAACATTTTGCCTTGAAGCCTTTTTGTAAATGGACTTTTCTTCCTGCTTAAAAGACAAGTCAGTAAAGATTTATTTTAACTTCTCTCAAGAGCTCTCCTTTGTCTATAACTCTCCACCTTAAAGAGATAGTCACAGAAATAATAGCTGTATTCTGGACAGGAGGTTTGGAAAATGATTGCCATTTTCTGGATTACTATCACACACTGGATTTGAATGTATCTTTAGATACTAACCCCTTTACTGCCACATTACTTTTAATGCCAGAGGTCACCTCTAACACTTTCAATAAGCTAAAGACTGTGTCTTAAGTAAAATCTTTGGGGGGGGAGGTTTATAGCCATTTAGTAAATTCAATTGCTCATAGCATTACATTTATGTAAAGCAGAGCTTGAGTAGGAGATGATATAGGGCATACAGGAGGGGAAGGCTGAGAGAATTTTGTAGATGTGAGACTAAACAGGGAGTTCTGGAGTGAGGAGGTACCACATTGCTGGTACGTGCAATCCTGGATGTCCTGTCAGGCAAAACTTGGTAAAAGAGGAGGAAAGAACTGGCTGCTACCTGCTACGGGGCAGTGAACAGTTGCCACCTTTTCCATCCTTTTTATTTGTGTAAGACATTTGAATATATTGATGGGTTTCATCTTCTCCTTCCTGAGTGTTCTGCAAGGGGGACACACATATGGTTACCTGCAAGGAGGAGAGGTGCACCCCAGTTTTCTGGGCTATAGAAAGAGCATGGAGACACTATTCATGCATTACATGAAGACTTGCACTCCATTTGTTTGCCTTGAGATCACTGACTTTTTTTAGTATTATTTACAGTATACACGTGTTTCTAGAGGTCAGTCCCAGTGCAGAGGGCACTCTTGTGGCCATCTCTGGTCAAGTGACAGAAATCATCTTGTCTTCCTCCCCTTCTTTGGGCATCTTCTGTTTTTGAACCTGTTCATTGTGGATAGTATATTCTGGATCTTTGTTGTACTTACGTCATCCTGTGCCCTCCTGCTCTTGAATAGCCTCTATCTGCATGGCTGCATTTTCAGAACGAAGATTTCAATCTTACGATTTTTTTTTTTTTGGTAGACTTTTTGTAGGTGGGGACAACATTTAAAATGAACTGGTTTTATTGACCTGAATCACAATGATGTAACTGAACAGTGACTTGGCGCACCAGAAAGCTTCTTTAAATTTCATTAATATTCTCTTTTCTTCTGTTTTATATTGCATAGCCTTTATTCTTAGACTTCTGGCTTCCTTCCAGAGTTAATCTTACTCCTCTCTTCTGATGCCTTCCCCCTTGCCTTATCCAAGGTCCAGATGAAACACCTGAGGAGCTGCAGGATGTGGATAGGGGATCTGGCTGGGGACTGCACCAGGGAAGGCTGCTGTTGGTTTGCTTTTCCTTCCATCTGTTTCCCAGCTTGGCTTGGGCAGGCAAATGTCATACTCTGCTGAGCGGCCGAGAGTCAGGTGGAGGAGCTGAGTGAAGCTGCTGGGGTCATGTAGTTGGGGCTGACAGATGTCCCAGCACTCCACTTTAAAAGAGCACCAAACAGGCATGTGTCAGGCTGGCACCAGCATCTCCCTTGTAAGCTGGGAAATGTGAACCATCAGTGGCTGTAATAATCAAGGCGAGAGAGCTGGGGCTTAAAATGATTGCCGGCTTTTCTTGGCTATTAAAGACAATTAAATAGATTAAGATAGCATTGCTTAAATGGTATTTCTTGTTTATGTAAATGATTTTTATCCTAAAGGATGTGTTATCTCTTTCTCTCTTTGTAACATGTGTGTATATATCACATATATTTACAAACTGTGTGTATAGCTAACAGCCTTTGCTAGGGGAAATAAGTATGGCATATTTACAAGAAATTGCAAAGCATTCGCAGCCAGACCTAAATGTGTGAAACACTGGCACTGGTAAATAATTATGATCACCTCCAACCCTTTTGCTTGCAAGATACTCAGCAAGGAAAGAGCATCTTGAGCAAGCTGTACACCACGTCATGGCAATATGACTCAGTGCTGAGATGCTGAGCAAGGTGGGGAGGGGAAAAAGGTTTTCTTAAGCAGCAGCTGTGTTTCAGCTTTATGACTATTCATTTATGTCTCCTTCTGACTTACCTCCTACTCATCCTGTGCTGCCAACCATGATGCTTGGCTTGTAGGCAGCACTGGCAACATCTCTTGCCTAGAGATTGCACTGGTGTCTTGTCTGAACAGACTGACTCTGAGTAAGATACATGCCCCCAAAGTCTGCAGAGATGTCATCTGAGAATGAGGGGTCTGTGTCACCCCAAATGGTTCCTAAGGAGTGTGAATGCCTCTCCAGGGGGGTGGACACTGGTTGTAAAGAAGAAAAGAACCTCATCTAGACTGACAGCTGTCCTCTGCAAAAGGTAATTATATGTATTCTGTACCTTAATATCTGAGCCTCACCATTATCTTTACTGCATTTATCCTTCCAATACCCTTTTGGGGTACCCTTTTGCAGCACTGGTATCCCCTACAAAGATGCAGAACTAAAGTTCAGAGATGATCTATCAAATGCTACACAAGGTATATTTATGCAGCAGAGTGCAATGCTGTGTAGAAAGACCCACACCCAACTCTAATGTGTCTTTGGCATCCCAGAAGTAGGGTTATTGCACTTGAAAGTGGAATATTATTTTCTCACCACTTTATGGTGTGGGGCTCCTCCTGAGAGTGCCAGTAGATGTTTCCAGTGGTCATGACTCTGTGAAGCTTCCTGGCCTGGGTATCTACAACCGCTTGAGTCTTTTGAATGTAAAATGTTTAAATTAGCATTGATCTGTGCTGCCTGCTTTTGCATTTTTCAAATGAGTTCTAAGTAAGTAATATGTGGTTACTGGTCTGTGCTGTCTTTCCTGCACTGATCTGCAATGGTGTCCCACTTTCCGCTGGAGCAGTGCAAAAGGTTAGCCTTCAAGACCTTTTACTACATTTATCTATTCATTTAGTTAACATAAAACTTTTATTATTGGAGCTGTTGGCGTTTGAGTGCAGTACATAGAGCACTGGCTGAAATGCTATCCAGTCAAGTAAATCGTGTTTTAACCTTTATAGCTGAGTGGAGATTCCACAACTCTTTGTGCCGCTTGCAAAAAACTATTTTCTAGTCAGCTGTATCTGAGGTTTGCTTCTGACATTTCTTAAACAAGCAGGAATTAAATGGCCCAGCAATAATAATTTCTATGTGACTAGCAGCGGGTATGCTTACAATCTGAACAATAAAATATTACTGGGAGAGACATTGTTCATCAGGAAAGTTCGCTGAGAAATGTGCTGAGTGATGGAAGTATTGCATCTGGGCAAATATTATGACAGTGGCTTAAATTGGGGAAAATATGGCATGGTGTAACATAACCCAAGTCTTGGAATCCAGCGTTACGGATTGGCTCCAAAAAAGCGGACTCATTCTTTGAGCCTCTGGCAGATTTGTGCTGCTTGACTGTGTGTATCTATTGCTCATGAAGAAGGATTTGGTCTGTGGACTGGTGAGTAAAATTTACAGCATTTCCAGAAGCCCAAAACTGAGGAATCAATCTTTAAAGAGGCATATGTTGCACATTGTACCAAATGCAACCATTGGCTAGGACTACGCAACCAGTGGCACTGCAGAAGTTTCGGTCTCATCTGATAAATGGAAGAGAACCTGGCTAACTGCAGAAATATTTGTTCCTGTGTGCCAAAAGGACATATCCAATGGACTTTGTGAGCATATGGACTATTTCATAGTTTAAAATAAAGTGGGATCACTGTACAGTAATATCATTTTAGCTGCAGCATTCATGTTACTTTAGGGTCTATAAGATCACTGCAAAATTCTATAATCTCTACTTTCACCTAACTCCAGACAGTTGAAATTAGTGGGGGTTACACTAAAGGTTAAGACTGCTGGATTTCTCTTATCGCTTCAACTTTAAAACAAATTTAAGCTCAACTGGTACAGTGTTCTCCTGGGACATAAGTAACCTAGGATTCAACTGCCAGCCAGACAGTTCAGGAGAAAAAAAAACCAACAACAATCACTGAAGGGTTCATCTTTAGATCTGAAGAGGTGAATATAAAACCTATTGGAGCTATAGGTTTGCGGGCACAATCCCTGATTCCTTACAGTGAATTGCGCATAGTACTTTTCATAATGAATATCCACAACTTTTCTCAAAGTCAAGAGAAGCTGTATTTTACAAGAACTGTACATATTACGCACATACAGCCCGACATTCGTAAGAGTCGGACCCTATGCCCACCCTCCCAGAGGGGCTGGGTACCTATGCCGCTTGTCTGTAAGGGAATGTAAGGGGACTCACCTTTTAGCTAAATGGAGTTAATAAGCAATGAGGGGAGGTATTTTTAGCTCTGTGAGCTTTGATCTTTAAATGCAGAGGTGGGTACCATAAACTGAGGTATAAAATGTAAACCTTCAGGAAGGGGATTGCCTTGGACTTTACACACAGAATTTAATAAATGATGCTTTAAAGAGAGAATATGTATATGTGTGTCTCTATATACATATACAGATACAGAGAAAAATATATATGTGTGTATATATATATATATGTAATGAGAAAGAATTCTCATTTAAATTGTTTTGTTTCATGAGCAAATTCTATAGCAAGCATTTTTTCCTTCTTATTGCTTATTATTTGTACTGCAGACTCCATTAATAGGTAGGTTTCTAGCACTGGTAGCTCCTCAGAGGTATAGTAAGAGACCATTTCTGTCTTCCAGAAGCTTACTGTATGTACATCCTACTGAGTTCTCCAGGATTTACTGTAGGGAGGTGAGTTGTGAGTTGTGTCTGTTTCTAGAGAAACTAGTTCAATAAAAAATGAAGTCTCTGTTGAGGCAGCAATTGTTTTATGATATAATCAAGCACCAAATTCAGAGTAACAAAAACTAGTGCCTTCTTGTAATACTTAATAATTTTGTGCTAAATATGATTTAACCCCCTTTTTTTTCTTGCAAAATATACTGCACTGAAATACACAGCATGTGCCACATGAGCAAGTTGTTACTATACAGACTGTAATATGTAATACCAGCTTCTTGGCATGCTACCAATGATGCATATAAGTAAATTTACATTCCTGAGTAGCTCTATTAACTTTACACATGTGTATATCCAGTAAATACTATGGCACTAATCTTGTGCATAAAATTATTCATATATGCAAAATTCTGCAAGGATCCCAATGTTCACAGTACCTGGAATCTGGATCACAGCCTTTCTACAGAACAAGGGCATCAATTCTGAATAGCATTTTTAGGTCACATCTTGTCTAAATATTAAATAATTATTTTTATTTTCTACTTTTGCTGTCTCTCTTGTATTTAGATATATAAACTTGTTGCTACATGGAGTGTAGGCTTTTTTTCAATTTGAAGGGAAAATAAATTGATTTTGGGACTAAAAGGGCCTAAGGAAAATATCAGTAGAACTTAGAAAAGCGTAAGTCAAAATATTTAATACAAGCCAATGAAAATTTAATTGGCATAGAACACCAATCAGAGCTGTTTTTTCCAGTCCAGCACAGATGATACAAATTGAATATCAACAGATACAGACAAGAATTTAGGAAGCAATTTTTCAAGTCGAGAATAATAAATGTATGAAATCACACCAGGCACAGTTGTTCAAGCAAAAAATATTGGGATCATTAGATCTCCTCTTGTGTGACAAAGAGCTAAAAGGGTGGACCCCAATAGTTTGTGGAAATACACATTCTGTATTGCCTTAAAAATCTCCATTTTGCAGAATTTGTGATTTATATCAGGGTGTGTTGGTTTCTTTAAATATTCATATTTTAGATGCAAGACAGGAGGATCTTTTCTGCTTTCAGAGGACAAGTATGAAGGTTCATAATGGTCCAGCCTCTATAAAAATGACAATATTCACAAACAGTTAAATGACCATCCAAAACCAGAGTCTGAGCATAATTGTGAAGTGTCTAATATGGGATCACTGAGCATACGTTTTTATGAGCAATTAAGTAGCAGGTTGGGATGAAAAGCTTTCTGAAAACATCTTCAGTTCCTCAAAGCCAAAAGAGTTCTCAGAAATATCTCAACTTTAGAAAAAAGCTACTTCAAAGCATGCTATTTCTCCATAACTCCAATAGCTGAAACCTTTGCGCTTGCCTTTGTCCTAGATATGTGCAGTGGCTAAGTCACACTCATGGATTATGGGTATCTTAATGCTGTTAATAAGTAAGAGGCCCTTTCAATTTAAGAGTCAGGCAGGATCTTTACTTTGAATGAAGTCTGAGATGGTGTCATCAGAAGCCTTAGTATCCAGGGATTTCCTAACATAGCCTTGGCAGGTGTTTTTACACTTTTATGGGAGCTTAAAGCTCGCACTTGCGTTCCAGCCGCAGCTCCCCGGCTGCCCACACTGCCAGTATATTCACTGGTGATCTGGGCAGAGCGTGAAACAAGCCTCCCCACTTGCCAGAGAGAGTGACGCAGGGTCAGTGGTGGGAACGGCTCAGAACTGCATCCTGCTCTTTGAAGGAGCAGGGGCACAAGTGATCTTAGCATTGGGTGGGAAGTGCAGGTGCACTTAGTCACAGAAGGGCTCTCTCCTAGCATAGGTTCTGCATTCTGGCTTTTCGTACTTCTACACTTTTCTCGTTTACCAGTTTTCCCTGGGTCTAGATGCAGTGGGTGAGAGGCAGCCAGTCAGAAGAAACTTGGAAACTTTCTAATAGGAAAGCTACTTACATTTTGCTGAGGATAATTTCCTTATTATTTAATATTCTTCATGCCTAGTGTAATAAGATTAAGCTAGTATTCAGGCATTTATGAATGTATGCCATGTGAATCTGGATCCGGAGAGCACATGTCATTTCGTCACAGGACCATTTCTGAGGAATTGCATTCTCAGAAATATTTTTCCTGGGTTCACATGTGATTTGTGAGTTATTCAGTTAATCAAAATAGTTTTTGTAAGACTGTAACTATCTGTATCCAGCATTGGTAATTTGTTCTTCCCCAACTGATTGGATCTCTAATATTGCAGTGCTTGTATTCACCCTCATTCATTCATCCTGCATTATGGGCCTGTTCCTGAAGGACACTGAGTACCTGTGGTTTGATTGGAAGTTATTGCACCTCTTGGGAGTAAATTTAATTTGAGTCATACCCCTTATAATCTGATGTGATATGATGCATTGGAAAATAAAGCAATAACAGAATGTCTACAAGCCATTTTTTCAATCTTATTTGAGGAAAAGAAATCTTAGCAGAAAAAGCCTTAGAAATGAACTGTTTTTTCTCCTTTAACTAATATAGAAGTTCCTTGAATCTTCCCCCCCCCTCCAAAAAAAAAAAAAGGCTTTGGTCATAAACAGCCTTCTGTCAGCTACTGAAAACTGGGATTGGTGGTTTGGTAGCCAAATTATTTCAGGTAAATGGGAAGGCAGAGTTGTAAACAAAGGGAAATGTTCAATTCCCCAATTGAAACGTAGGCTGATGCCTAGTATTTACAGCTTAGTACGTCCTCATTAATCCATTCCGTTAATTTTTTTCCTTTAACACTGCCTAAGAAAGAATACTAATGCAACATTTCTTTGCTGTTTCTAAGTGTTCTGTTGTATTTGAGAGTTTACTTGCTAACACATATTTTTCTTTCCAAAGAGCTCATGCAGTTTCTACTTGGACCATGCCATGGAAAAGAATCACTGCATTTCTCAAACTATTTACAAATACTTTAAATGATGAAAACCCACTGAAGCCAGCAGGAAACACAATCCAGCAATTACACAGCAGCAGCAGCTTGGATTTTTCCTGATCTCTATTCGGTGGAAGAGTGGTGGTTATTTGTAATTATGTCTTTATAGAAATACTTAATAATGTTTGCTTGTTTCCAACATACCTGCAGACTTGTCTCTAGAGTTGATCACCTGATGCTAGAAAAACTGTGGACTCCAACAAGGTTTATTCTCAATCTCAGATTCATATCAAAAATTTTTTTAAAGATGTACTAGTGTTGTTTTGGCTGCAGAGTCTGTAGCAATTAAGTCATATTAGCTATGAAAAGAGCACTATTTAGAGTTTAATGTAAAGGTGCGGTAGAAGGATTAATGACTGCATCCACAATTTCAAAGATACATGTCTCAACCCAGGTAAGTTATAAGCAGTGACAGAGATTCCTCTGTTCTGAACATGGTCTACCCCATGTGGCTCTCTTCAATTTATGTCTGAACTGGTAGAAAATTGTTATTACAAAATTGCCACTATAATGCTGTTGTATATATATGATGTCTACTGCAAAATGCGATAGTCTTGTAAGACCATGTGATTTACAAGGTTAAAAGCTAGGTTTTCATCTGTTATCTAAGGGTCACATTTTAAAAAGAACTTGGAAGCCAACACTGCAGAATTTGTGTGGAAATATGGCCCTAGTTTGGCACTCTAAGATCTTTGATACCCTGGTTTAACTGGGCTGAGAATTGACAGTAATAAGACCTGCAGCTTGGTGGTTTGTATCACTAGCAGTGATATATTCTGCCACCTTGTGAAAGAGCTGAATTTAATTCTTCATTTATAGTTAGCACATCTGTAATGACTGCATAATATTTTAGATGAGTTGTTCCTGGAAATAACTTCTATTTTGTAACCAGTTCTGCTCTGAGAAATTAAAATGAACTATTTTGGCTAGCTGACTTAACACATATATATTTGAACTGTTGAACTTGCTCAGAGTTTTTTGTTCAGGTGAGCTTAGGTTGAACTGTGTTCAGTTCGATGCTATAAAAGTTATATTTCAGGAGCTTCGTGCTTTTTCTTCTTTCTGTGAGCTGTATTCCTCAGTAGGATGGTATTTTTCATGAGTCTTCTCTTTTACTGGCCCATCACCATGCATCAGTGGAGTCACATGGCTGTGGAAGGGAGACGACAGACAAGCACCAGCTGGGGGCTGAGCTGTCTGCAGGGTGGACATGTGTGGCACTGAAACTGTTCACCAGGGCATGTTTAATGTTGAACTAAGCCTTAATGAAACACTGCAGAAAGGTCCTTGATCATTTCTGAATGTGAGGTTTTCTTAGCTTTTTGGGGAATAGAGACACCTTTTAGCAAGTAAGTAACCTAATCTTTAGATGGAAATGTAATTTTCTGTTGAAAAAGTGTTTTTCTGGAAAACTTTCAATGAGCCTTGATAGGACCTCTGTAGAAACTTCTGGAATTTTGTTGGCTATGCCTGTTGGATAACTTATGCTCCTTTGAATAAATGAAACCAAAACCTCAAAATGGCCTAAGTTCCCAGGGAAATCTCTAGCTTCCCTAAGTATTCTTCAAATACCACAATCCCATAGCAATTAAACCCATATTCTGTAATGCTGTTTTTAACTCTTTTTCCTAAAACTCAATATTTTAATTACAGTATGCCTGTTTCTTCTGTTCTTCAAAAACCATCAGAAGACTTGTCAGTGATTTACTTTATAAACATATAAACATAATGTATGAATTTTGCCCAATACTTATATGGGGTTAACATGTTGAGTCACAAGTTAGAGATGCAAGTCTATGATTCTCAGTGGTGTGTGAAGTTGCATCTAGAGATGAATTATTTAAAGCATGTCATGGTGTAATTACTGATGGCTAGTAGAAGGAGCTGTCTTCTGCCTCACTTATTAAGAAGAATGAATGTTAGGAAGTTTGGGAAAGTTGGCCCAGTAACTGCAAAAGATCAGCCCTTCCAAAGCACAGAGAATTTCAGTAAATATAGTAGACTAATCCTATGCTGTGGAATGGTTATACAAAAAATACCTGAAAAAGTAGAGGAGTTTGAAAGACAACTTTTGTTTTGGGTTTGTCAGTCAGGTTGCATAGATGGGTAGCTGTAATTATTAATATAGGTATTGTTTTGATTCTCTTTTTATAGCTAACAGCAAATAAAGGTTGAAATATGCCTGAGGAAGGCACTTACTAATTTGGATTCACTTTTATTGGCCTGTAAAAAACCTTCCTAGATCTGTTAGCTATACATAGAAAACAAATGAGACCTGCAGTCTAATCCAGACAGACAAAGGTGAGAAGGCCAAAACTGATTTCAGAGAACTGTCTGCTTCTTCTTTTCCTCAATTCAAGAGTTGGTCTAATGTAATAGTTAAAATAAAATTGTGTGGCAATACCTTGTATTTCTTTTGCCTAGGGGAAGGAGTTGCACTGATATTTTTGGATTGATGGAGCCCAGCTGAATATTGACTATTTCAGCCCTCTGAAATACTGAAAATATTCCCCTCCAGATTAGGACACAAATGTTGACAGTAAAAATGTAAAAATTCCGACTGCAGTCCTTTCAGGCCAATAGAAGAGCAAAGACTTTCTAAAATGTAGTCTGCTATTTCATCATTAAATATTTGTGGTCTACCTGCTCTTGTTCAGCAAGCCATGTTCTGGAAAGGTTCTCCTTGTAATGCATGGTGTATACTGTTCACAGCTGGGGAAATGGAAACAGAAAGCTGCAGGTGACTCCTGAGAAGGTGAACATGACCTGAGCAGTATGCAGGAAGAGGTCAGTTTTTCTCTGCCTACAGAAAAATTGCTGGAATGTTGCTTGCTGGAAAGTTACTTAAATTGTTTAAAATGACTAGTAGCAAAAATCTAGAAAAATGGCTCTGCATTGTGTCTGTGAGCTATAAAATATGTCACTCATTAGCTACCTTCTGTGATGATGAAAAGACTTGAATAAAAGTACTGAGAAGCAACAGAACAGAGTGATAAGATAGAAGCACCCAGCATGATCAGGCTATCTGTCCTGTCAAGAACACTTAAAAGTTTAAAGAGCTTTAAAATAAATTTTTTAAAAGGGTAATTTGGAACATCAACGAGGGGGAGAAGTGGCAAGCATTAGAAATCTATGCTACCATCCAACTTTCTGCACAAGCTGTACTCTTTGTGTCATCTGGTTTATTGCTATCAGACATGGTGATATTTCAAATGAAGTTCTTTCCCTTGGAAACTTTAGGGTCTTCAAGTTGTGCCCAAATTCTGCTTGAGAGTATTGGATGAGTTAGAGAGAAACCCAAAGAAAGCTAATACAGAGAAATGTGGCTTCACAGGGGAAAAAGAAAGAGGGGGGAAATTTCATTAGAGTTTATTTGAAGAAATTTACTGTTACATTGCTGTTAAGTTTTTTTCCTCACGTTTTTCCTGATGCTGGTAGACAGCCTTAGTTAGCCATTTTACAGTTCTATATGTGATGTTTGTTTTTGCCTTAAATGCAGATGCCCTGAGAGTTACAGTTCATGCTCTGACTGTCCATTTAGTAATTGCATATGGCCTTTTAATATGGAGGCACTGATCACAGCTTTGAGAGTCAAGTTTATATCTGGGTCTTCCTTTAATAGGATCTTTGCAATTGTATCATTGTTTGAGTCAAACATTCAGTAGTAGGCTTTATTTGTCTATATTTTCTTTTTTTTAGATTTCTGAAAGCTCTGTTTCCTTGTAATAGGCACAAAACTTTCATTCTCCCTACGCTTATGGTTGCACTTTATCTCACACACTCAAGATGTCATGTATAATTGTTAGCAGACAGCCTGTCATTAGGGCTTAGCGAGGGACAGGCAGCACATGTTTTCACAACTCTCCTTTTCCAAAGGCTTATGCATGTTGCAAGAGGCTCCTTCCAAGTGTAAGGGTCAGCTTGTGAGGAGGCATGAAGATGTTTCTAGCTGGCAAATTTAGCAGTGACTTCACAATGCCTGTTCAAACTGAGTGTTCAGTGCTGACTGAAGCATGATACATGGAGGATAGTGATGGGGGAACAGGGCTGCAAAAAATTAAGGTAATTGTGTGATGTTCCATGTGCCAGAAAAGGAGGGAGGATAAGAGAAGAGAGGAGTGATGTGATTAGACAGGTCAAAAAGTGAAATGCTTTAGGTAAGATCAGACAGTAAATTGTTGCAGTAGTTGGGGCAGAAAAGGTATCTAACTAACTAACCACAAGTTATATTTGTTATGCAGAAAACATATTATTTAGTATACAGTATTAAGTATAGTACATAAATATGGTACATAAATACATAGTATTAAGTACAGTACATAAATATGGTACATAAATACATTACATAGTATTAAGTATAAACATAGTATTTATACGCAGTCAGGATGTGAGAGACCTGAATGAGATACATTCAGACACTGTAAGAGGTGAAGACCTAGAGGGATACCTGGGTGGTAAGAGATCTGGAGGTGCAAGTTTTTATGACAGGCAGGATGCGTTATACTCAGGACAGAAAAAACAGATACTGGGGGTAACTTTGAGAAAGATTATTTTATCCATTTTGAGTATTGGTCATGGTGTTAACTTAAGCTGAGCGTCTGTGTTCACTTCAGATGGGCTAAAGCTGAGCACTGTTATTGCTTATTTCCCCCTGAAACCTACACTTTCCTGCCAAAACACACAAATCTAGATGTGCTGACATAGCAAATTTCCATGCTTTGGGCTGGAGCCATCCAGTAGGATATTTCTGGTGCCTGCAAAGCAAGCCACAGAGGGATGGGAATTTGTTGCTGGCAGGTAACAGAGTTCAAATTTCTGTGGGGTTTCACAGAGACCATCTAGCAGGGGCAGCCTTGAAATGGCTTTGTCTTGGTTTCCCTTGTTCCAGGGCTTTTGATTACCAGCCTGACACCTCTTGCAGGAGACAGATTAAAGGTGGCTTGCGTTTAGCGTTCTTGTTCCAGCAGACCTTCTCTTGCTACAGCTGATTATCTGGTGCGAGCCAAGAATGTCTCTGTTCCCGTATCCTAGACCAGCTTTGAGAGCAGGAGGCTCGCTATCACCAGGAGATTTTACCTGCAGAACTTTGCACAGGCCTAAACTTGCGACTGAGGAGAAATGTGTGTAAATTTTCCTGTTGCCCTTTGGTGCTCTGCTATGTCGTGTATCATATTAGCTCTTTTTTCTGCCTGCTGAACAACAGACTAGGTGGAAAGCTGAGTCCTGAACTGTGGGCTGTGACATGGGAGGCAGCCCTGGCTAGCTCAGAAAATGCTGCACACACTGCCAGACACCTCGGAAAAATATAAAAACAGAATTATATTGAGGCCATGTAGTTAGGTGCCAGATTTCAAAGTACATTGGTTCCTTCTGCCTGCCTGAGGGAACAACAGATATAAACCCCTGGAAGTGAAGGCTAATGGTTATAGTGGCTGCTGGGCTTTTGGCAGAGTCTGGATGCATTTTCCTGCAGCGTTGTGCCATTTGGAGAGAAATGGAGTAGCAGCCTGATGGTGGTTATTTAGAAAGGGTAAGCCCCTCAGAGCTGCGGTGGAGTTTGGCTCTGCCAGAGTTGTCCCTAAGCTTCACGAGGTTTAGGCTGAAGTTCGAACTTCACAAAATGATGATGGAGGAGTGGGGGATGTCGTTGTGCCTGCCAGTAACACTGCCTGTGGGTAACACAGGCAGCTGCAGAGATCTGCTGAAGGACATGTTGCATATAGTCGAACCACCTTCCTCACACTAAACTCTTTCCCTTCCAATGCTTGCTTTGAATGGCTTCTTAGCATGGCAGGTAATGCCATCACTGACAAGCCTGTGTGCCTCTCATGGGGAAATGCATGGATGCTGGCAATCACCAAAATGAACAAACACCTGCTTCTCTGCAACTATTGAAAGGGAGACCACATGGCTTCCAGTGGCAGCAGAGAAGAGCAGGACACAGGGGACCCTCAGCACTAATAATATGCACTTCATAATGTACTGCATGGAGAACAAAAACAAGTTGGCAGTGACAACAAAGACCTGCCAACAACTGTCTTATGCTGTGAGCTGCTTCTGACTTTTCTTCAGAAGATTATTTCATTTTGATTGAGTTAGTAACTGGCAGCCACTGACAGCTGTGTGAAAGAAGAGAACAGTCTTGTTTATGGGACATAAACAACATAAAAGACAGTCTTTCCCCAAGTTTCTCTTTCCTTCTGCTTTCTCTTGTTTTGTTTGCCTTGAGTATGCAACAATAGTGTTTTAAGTATCTCTTTATGCAAAGAAATAGGTCTGAATATTTCCACTGTCCATGTTGTTTACATGTCCTTACCCATAGCTGATCTCCTTTCTTTTGTGGAGAACTGTTCTGTTCTGTTCTGTGTCTGTATAGAATAATTTTGGAGAAGCAAGAGAAGGTTTGTAGGCCTTCTCAATAGCTGCAGCATGCTACATCCCCCTGAAAACAGCAGCACATCCCTTAATGATCTCTGTAGAAGAACACCTGGGATAAATGTTGCAGGAGGCATCTGTGTGTTCAGTGTCATGTGAGGACTAGCCATTTGAGGGCAATAGCTCTGTCAGCTCCGGTGCAGCCTTGGCAAAGCTCTGGCTGCTGAGCTGTCATGTGCTTGTAGGGACTGCGAAGGAGGAGGGTGCGTCAGGTGCTCTCAGAGATCTGGGGCTGTATTCTGAGGGGTTTAGGTTTGGAAATGCATGCTGTGGTGCCTGGCACTGGACTTTTGTCCTTGTGCCTCTCACTTTTTTACTCTGCCCTCTCTTCCTGTTCTTGATTTCTAATTAATCTTGCCCAATCTTTTATTTAACAAAAAAAGACTCTATTTTTTTAATATGCTTTTTACCATATCTATTTCTCCTGAAAATCTCATTCCCAAGCTAATAAGACAGGCGCTCATTCTGTATCTAAACTGCTGTAATCATGGGTGAGTAACACACAGGTAAACTTCTCAGAAAATATCAATGCAGATATACTGTGGCTGACAGGTTAATAAGCAGGAAAGGCTGTGGACTGAACTTTATATATAAATGTGAAGCCTATATTCACCCTGCTCTGCTCTTAGGATATATATGTGTATTCCCATTCTGCCTTTTACAGTACTGATAGTTCATCTTTAATAAATCAAAGACGGCTCTTTCTTGCTTGCATGTGCTTTGTAAGGAGAGGATATCAAGTCATACCCTAAACAGTTTTGACACACAGATAACATCTGGTGAAAAGAGCTAATGGTAGTCTTTTATTTACACATGTGCTGAGACATATGCGAAGTAATGAGTTTATTTTCCCTCTTTCTCACAAGAGGAGAATAAGATGAGAGAGGCACATTCTCCTTTTGTCCTCCAACTCCAAAAGAGGCTGGTTTCCTGTCATCCCCAGGAAAAACTCCTTTACACTTGTCTAGGCAGGACAGTTTCTAACATGCCTCTTTTGTTATGCCTGGACACCCTGGTGACTCAGCTGACACTGACACGAGTGTTTTTCTTGCCAGCCTCCCCCATACACCTGCCGTACGGGCTGACGCCTGTCAGCTGCCTGGAGCGCTGCTGCTGGAGCACCTCCTGGATCAGTGGGCTCCTCGTCATGCAGCAAGGGCTTGGCAGGGGCTGCAGGCTTTTGGCACACTTCTGGTCTTGATTTGAAATTAATTGACATAACTTGAATCTTTGGAGAAGATGCCACAGGGAAGAAAAGAAGACCTGCGAGATAGCAAAGAGCAAATGATGTAAAATTGCCCACCAGCCACTTCAAATGGAGAGCTGTGATTTTTTTTTTTCTGTTGCAGCCTGGTTGCTCATCCTTGCAGCCATGCAAGCTCTCATTACACAGCTTTTGAGACTTCCTGTTGTCTCAACAGGTTTGTGGATTTCTATAACCACAAGAGGTTCAGCACTGTATGCAATAGTAAAAGGTTCTTTGTGCTGCAGCACAACTTTGTCTGTAAGAAGTGGCAAAACAGTGTTGTCACAGTCGTGAGAAGAATCCATACTGGGGGAGGATTTTGGAAAAGGAGCACAAAGCAAGGAGTTGCTTTCTGAGTTAGGTTCCTGGGCATAATTTCTTTGAAGGACGCTTTGTAATTAGAGTATTACATAAATATTTTTCCTCTTGTATGAGCATACTTGAATTAGGTGCCCTCATCTTCAAAATTATATTTTGTTTCACAGATCAGAAGAATTCATATTTCCATTTTCCCTCTCCCCCCCACATATGAAACTAACTTTGTAGAGCTATTTTTTCCTTATTCTTGGAGCATTAGTTTACAGGCCACAATAACTAAATTACTCTAAATTGTTCCAGAAATCTTTATTTATTTTTTCTGTGCCTCACTGAAAGCTTTACAAATGGAAGTAGTTAAAGGCATAAATGGTGGCTAAGAAAATGCAAAGCTGACATTGCAGATATTCAGAAATATACCAGTCTTGTTCCCAATATAAGTGGAGATGAATCACCTTGTGGAGTGGCCTTTTTCTCTTCAGTGACTGTAGAGGGAGTTTAGATAATTAGCGTAGTCTCAGGTGGCTAAAGTTAAAGGTAGCATTCATCTGACCCAAGAAAGAAAAATTCTCTTCCAAGGGACTGATCAGGCTGGTACTGAAACACAGAGTAATGGAAAAGTGAAATGTGTATAGATACCATGTGACATGTAGAGATTTGGTTTAAGAGCCTGCCATACTAAAGAGCGTGAGGAGGTATGGTAACATTTTACAGGAATGTGAAACCACTGGATTGGCAAGATATCTTTTTCATCGCAGGTAATGGCTCTTATCTCTTCATCAAGAACATATCTAATATTTTGTTCCCTGTAGACTCTGCCGATGTAGGCAGGTGCAGACTGCTACCTGCAAACTTTGCTCATTTTCTGGGCATCTGAGCCTCTCTGCCCAAATAATAACTGAAATGTGTGCCAGCTGTAGTCTGGAAGCCATATACACGCATTTACACAACTGTCATTATGTGACTGAGTCCTTGGAGCATATGTGAATGTAGCATGCAACTGTCCACACTTTATAGACTTACTGGGTGATGCAGGTTGGAAGGGATCTCTGGAGATCATCTAGTCCAACCCCTGTTCAAAGCAAGGCCAGATAAATCAGTTTGCTTAGGGCTGTGTCTAGCGAAATCCTAAATATTTCCAAGGATGCAGATTCTGTAACTTCTCTGAGCAGCAAGTTCCAGTATTTGATCACCCTCATGGTTTAAAAAACAAAACAAAACACCAAGTTAAGCATGAGGCAGCAATGTGCCCTTGTGGCCAAGAAGGCCAATGGTATCCTGGGGTGCATCAGGAAGAGTGTTGCCAGCAGGTCGAGGGAGGTGATTCTCCCCCTCTACTCAGCCCTGCTGAGGCCCCATCTGGAGTACTGCGTCCAGTTCTGGGCTCCCCCGTACAAGAGGGATGTGGCACTACTGGAGCAAGTCCAGCGAAGGGCTACACAGATGATTAGGGGACTGGAGCATCTCTCTTATGAGGACAGGCTGAGAGAGCTTGGCCTGTTCAGCCTGGAGAAGAGAAGGCTGAGAGGAGATCTTATCAACATGTACAAGTATCTGAAGGGAGGGTGTCGAGAGGATGGGACCAGACTCTTTTCAGTGGTGCCCAGCGACAGGACGCGAGGCAACGGGCACAAACTGAAACACAGGAAGTTCCATCTGAACATGAGGAAAAACTTTTTCACTGTGAGGGTGACAGAGCACTGGAACAGGTTGCCCAGAGAGGTTGTGGAGTCTCCTTCTCTGGAGATATTCAAAACCCACCTGGACACGATCCTGTACAATGTGCTCTAGGTGACCCTGCTTGAGCAGGGGGGGTTGGACTAGATGATCTCCAGAGGTCCCTTCCAACCTCAGCGATTCTGTGATTCTGTAAAACAAAAAAATCAACACCCCCCACTTCTATCTATTTGGAATTTCCCATGTTCCTGCTGGTGTCCATTGTCTCTCATCCTATTGCTGTGGACCTTCAAGAAAAGTATGTCTCTGTTTTCTCTACGCCCTCCTGTTAGGTAGTTGTAGATAGCAGTAAGATACCCCTTGAAGCCTTCTCCTCTTAATGCTGAACAAGACCAGCTCCCTCAGTGTCTCCTTGGATGTGCTGTGCTCCAGTCTCCTGACCAGCCTAGTGGCTTCTGCTGGAGTTGCTCCACTATGTCAATGACTGTCTCATACTGGGGATCCCAAAACAGTCCTAGTCCCACAACTGCTCCTGACACAGCCATCTGGAGTGGTCTTGCATGTGCCGAATAGAGGGGAAGGATCACTTGCCTGGACCTGTTGGCGAACGCAACCCAGTGTGTGATAGGCCTTTGCTGCAAGAATACCCTGTAGACACATGTCCAACTTTCAGATGTTCATCTTGTAGATATGCCATCTATTCACCTAGTTAGAATAGAAGAAACATAGGAAGAAGACATACCAGTCTACATACTGAGCTGTAATTAAACACACAACCCTAATGAACAAACCTCTGATGAATCACAACTACACTGTCTGAAAAAGGCTTAGTGGGGTTGCCATCACACAATTTGCAGTTACCAGTGCTTGTTTAGAAGTACCTTTTCCATGGTTAACTTTGAAAATGAATTTCTCATTTTCATTCCAAATTCACTACAAATGGTAGATGAATGTTTGAACAGCATCCCTTATGTGTGCTAGAAATATGATAGTAGATGTTAGTATCTCTATCTTTAGCTTAGGCTATTTCTTACGGTTTGCAAACAGTGATTTGAATAACATTTATCGCATAAAAAAAGATCCCTTGCTAAGAAGAAAGATGACACTAAAAAGGCATAGGACAACTTTTATCCAGTTAATTCTTTATAAATCTTTTCCCAAGAGGTTCTCAAAACGAGTTAGCACAGCTGAAAATCCAATACATGTCCTCTATCTGTGGAAAACCCTGACCCTTAAGCAGGCATTTTGGAGATGCCAGCATATAGTGCAGAGGCAAAAAGTTTTACTTTCATAGATAATGGCCCCAGTTTTGCTCACAAAGATAAACTCTAAAGGGAAGAAAGTTAAAGATTCCTGGGGCACTTTTAAGTGATGCCCGCAGATAAAGCTGAGAAACGTTGTTTTATAATTTTATTATTTCTTGAGTATCTTGATTATTCTCATCCCTCAGACTGAAGGCTTCCAATTGCAAATATGTAACTATCTGTTTTATTAGGAGAGGTCTGTACATTTAGATTTTGGCTATCCCACTTGCATATAATCATTAAATTGTTTCATAGCAGCTCCAGGTTGCGAGAGAGGCAAAATCCTTCCATTATTAATAACAAAGTAGTAATGATAAATTGGCTGTAATAGCTACAGGCCTAGCCAAAGCTTTTGATTTACTGACACATGGTTACATTATATATGCTGATAAAATTATAGACTTAGGAAAAATTCTTATAGAAAAATTTGAAGAACTGTATCAGAATTATTCTCATTTAGAATCCATACTAGAACTGATAGTGGCAATTATTCTCTTTTATAATACTTTTATATAGGGTTATCCGTAAGTCCAGATTTTATTTAATATCACTTTATATCTTTTCCTTTGTTAACTGAGAAATGAAATATGTTTATTATAATTAGTGGGCAAATATTAATTTAGGTTTTTGCAAATACATCTGCTGTTGACAAGGATTCTTGTCCTGATATGATTAAAAATGTAGAGTTGCAGAACTGTTTTTTTTCTTGTAGTAGGTTTAAAGTAAACACAAAGTATATGTATAAGCATAATCTACTATAAAGTATATTGTTAACCTGAATGAACACTGAAAAATTAGGTGAAGTGAAAGTGGTGATATAGGGGAAGGTTCATTTGAAGAATATTTGGGAATCCAAATTGATTCTTCAAAGGGTATAATACATTTGTCACCTTCAATTAAATTAATTTGATGGTTCAACAAACTAAATGAAGCAGCTATTAAAGCACCAGAAATAGAAAGTTCTTAATATTTATCCTCTTTCTGGATTATTTTGCAATTTAACAGTCTTTCTGTCTATGGCTAGTATATCTTGTAATAAAGATTTACTTGTGAGAAGAGTGCTTAAAACATCATTCATCTATCACAATGGACCTCTGACAAGTTAATGTATTCTAGACTTAGAATAGAGGCCCTTTGTGCTTTTTACATTTGCCATGCAGCCACTCAGAAATTGGTTAGAAATAGAGATGTGTTTTTTCAAGGGGTATATGGGTTGAATCCTCTGCCATTTATGTTGGTGAGGACTCACTACAGCAAATAATCTAAAAAGTGTTTTCTTATCCTTCAAACTTCATCTGAAGAAAAGCATGGAAGAGAGTCCTTCTGTCAGTGACAAGGAATTGGAATTAATTATTTAAGAAAAATACAATTAGAAATACCTGGCTAAAAAAATAAAAAATCAAAATTCAAAGTCTTTCTTTAGACCATCCTCATTTATTTCAGGTTCTCAGAAAAAGTCTTTTTCACAGGGACAACCTGATGTCTTTTAACTTATTTGTGAGTTAGTCTTGCAGATGAAACAACTCTCCCTATATTTGGTCAAAGCTACAAAACAGAAAAAGTCAAAATATAGAGGAGTTGTAGGATATGAGAAAACTTCTGAGTAAAGGGATGAATATTAGTTCTGAAACCATCCATCAGTAGTAATACTAGTAGATTCTGCAAAACACCTGGGGGACTCAGGAGATGGGAAGGCAGCTGTTGTTATGTTCTAGGAAGATGTATATTGTCCGTAATATGGAGAAGAGTCATGGTTTGAAAATAGTGTTTCAGTCAGAACTGTAAGAGAACAGAAGAAACAGCTCTCTTCGTAATGCTACATCTTCTTCACAGCTTTGATATTGGGTTGTGTAGAAAATGGAGTCATGGCAGTTGTGCACTTCTTACCACCTAGATTCTAGCAATACAACTGAAAGAAAATAAAAGTGTGCTATCTCTATTCTTTCATGACAGACATACTGGCTGTCTTCACACAGACACAGAATGGTTGAGGTTGGAAAGGACCTCTGGAGATCATCTAGTCCAACCCCCCTGCTCAAGCAGGGTCACCTAGAGCACATTGTACAGGATCGTGTCCAGGTGGGTTTTGAATATCTCCAGAGAAGGAGACTCCACAGCCTCTCTGGGCAACCTGTTCCAGTGCTCTGTCACCCTCACAGTAAAGCACTTTTTTCCTCATGTTCAGATGGAACTTCCTGTGTTTCAGTTTGTGCCCATTGCCTCGCGTCCTGTCGCTGGGCACCACTGAAAAGAGTCTGGCCCCATCCTCTCTACACCCTCTCTTCAGATACTTATATGCATTGATAAGATCCTCCCTCAGTCTTCTCTTCTCCAGGCTGAACAGGCCCAGCTCTCTCAGCCTTTGCTCATAGAAGAGATGCTCTAATCCCTCAGTCATCTTCGTGGCCCTCCACTGGACTTGCTCCAGTAGTGCCACATCCCTCTTGTACTGGGGAGCCCAGAACTGGACGCAGTACTCCAGATGGGGCCTCAGCAGGGCTGAGTAGAGGGGGAGAATCACCTCCCTTGACCTGCTGGCAACACTCTTCCTGATGCACCCCAGGATACCATTGGCCTTCTTGGCCACAAGGGCACATTGCTGCCTCATGCTTAACTTGGTGTCCACCAGCACTCCCAGGTCCTTCTCCGCAGAGCTGCTTTCCAGCAGGTCAACCCCCAACCTGTACTGCTGCATGGGGTTATTCCTCCCCAGGTGCAGGACCCTGCACTTGCCTTTGTTGAACTTCATGAGGTTCCTCTCCGCCCACCTCTCCAGCCTCTCCAGGTCTCTCTGAATGGCAGCACAGCCCTCTGGTGCATCAGCCACTCCTCCCAGTTTTGTATCTTTGGCAAACTTGCTGAGGGTGCACTCTGTCCCTTCATCCAGGTCATTGATGAAGAAGTTGAACAAGACTGGACCCAGTATTTACCCCTGGAGGACACCGCTAGCTACTGGCCTCCAGCTAGACTTTGTGCCACTGATCACAACTCTCTGAGCTCTGCCATTCAGCCAGTTCTCAATCCACCTCACTGTCCACTCACCTAGCCCACGCTTCCTGAGCTTCCTATGAGGACGATCTTTAGTGATGCAGAGGCAAGGTGGACAGTAACTCTCTGGTCACTGTTTCATATGCTTTACTCAATCATTTTACTTGATTCTATTAATTTTATTCTAGTCTGTTTCAAGATTTTCAGAATAAATTATTCTTCTGTGATGTGCATTAGCCAGGTAGTATGCCTCCTAATTATGTGTATATGTTTTTTCTTGGTTTCGTGGCAGATTTTTTTGTTTTAGAGGATATGACAGGAGACTGAATTTTAATAAGTAGCAAGCAGCAGGCCTTATGTTTCCAAAGAAGTAGTTGAAAAAGAATTTGGAAGGATGTATTAGAAGGTATAATTTGTAGGGCTTTGTGAAGGTTGCTTTTTACAGATTAATCAGTATTTGTGACTCTGGAGCCATATGTATGAGTCTGTCTCCATCTTTTTTTGTCTTTTCATCACAGCCTATCTTTCACTGTTAAAGCAGGACAGCATAGTTGTTGATTTGGAGTATTTCCTGAATAGGGCAGATAGTAGCACTCAAAGCTGTGGCCAAGGTGCTGACCAAATCCCCCAAAGTCAAGGATAAACCAGCAGTTTAGGCAGGTATTTTGGGTCACCTCTCAAGTGTGGATTTTCAAAATCCAGCCAGTCCCTGCTTGTGATGTTCATCTGGAAGAGGGAACCAAACTAGACTGTAGCATTTTGTACACTGACCATTGTGAATCACGGCTCTTAATTAAGGACTGTTGTGCCTTTAAGAGAAAGGAGTATCAGAATGACTTTGGAGACTTTGCATCAGAGTGACTTGAGAGACTTTGCATGACTTTGCAATCTCCATAGTTACTGCATTCTGATTTTCATTGATCAAGATATGCATTATGAGCCTGACAGGCAAGGTAGCCCAGATTTGGGACAGGCAAGCACCAATATTTGGTTATGAGAATAAAGTTCTTTAAGGGATCAATTTGTCAGAGGAGACTCGGTGTGGAGTAAGGGTTCTAACTAAAGATTTCTGGTGCCAGGATGTGGGGCAGATGGGGAGCCTTGCAAAGCAATATTGAGCATTGAGAAAAATAATTTTTCTTTGGAAAGCAGTATGTCATGATTTTGGCATTTATTGGAGGGTGTTAATTCATATTTATTTTTGGAAAGCATGTTATGTTGGTTCACAAAAAATTGGACTTTGTAGCTATTCATGAGGATCTGTGGTCTGTTGAAAGCCTAATATAACATTTAAATTCTTATAGATATTTATCTTCTCTCTTTCCATTTTGGCTCTGTATTACATGCATTTTTCTGGAAAGATGTCTTATATCTTCTTTACTTGTGGATGACATTTGGGTTTTGCATTTATTTACTTTATGGTGCTCCATGGGCATGGCTTTATTGTATCCTGTTCCCTTCAAAGTGTGTTTGCAAGTAACTTCTTGTCTATGGGAATATATCTTATGTTTACTTAGCACCTTTTCTGAGTGATGGAATCCAGTGTTATACAAGCAATAGGCCTCAGGATCTTTTCAGCACGTGAGGGATTTGTCTCAGCCTGCTCTTGAAAAACTTTTCCCTTTCTCATATACAGTCATTTAGCTCCAGGTACAGACTACAGGTGGTTGAAAGGCATTAAAATCCCAGAAAACATTTTAGATGTCAAATTCCATTGATATATATTGGAACTAGGAAGACACAAAATCCTTGAATTGGGTGCTCAAAGATTCCTGAGGATCTTGGCCAAAATGACTCACCACCACAAACTACCAGTGAAGGTGGAGTCCCCACCACTCTGTCTCTCCAGGCTTATGACCCCTTGCCGTCCTCAGGCCCTCTAAAATACTGTCAACTGTACAGTTTAAGAAATCAGGGAAAACCTGGCTGTCAGGACAACATTCTTTTGCCCAATCTGCGGTTGAAAACCTTGCACGGATTTGATATGAGATGGAAGCTGCATACGGGAGAGTCACCTCAATGCGGAGGTGAGAATGTATAAATAAACCTATGTTTAATAATCCCCCCCATAATTTTTGGTAATAAATGGGTCTTCATTTATGCCAATGAGAATGATTATTTATTGTGTTTTAGTTCTCATTATTATTCATGCATTTCTCTGGCTGAAGGCAACATTTGCTCTAAATAGTCATGAATTTCCTGATAAAACCAGTCAGACTTAGGCCCTTATTACTCCTGCATGTCTTTGTGGCTGGTCCTATCTCTTTTGGCTCGGAAAGGATGATTAAGTATTCTGTTTGATCTTCATTTATCATGGGAGTACTATGTAAATTACTTCAAAAATGTCCCATTTTAGGTTTTGTTATTTATCTTCAATATAATCTGGATATTATGAAATATGACAGACTCATGACCTTCTAACACACTTCATAGATTTGAAAATTTAGGATGTACTTTTGTTACAGTTCTTTTGATTTGTTGCTTACTTGGTCAGGTAGTACTATACCTGTACTGTCCTTCTAAATTCATTATCTGGGCTTCTAACTATCAGTTTATTATTATTAGTGTCTGGAAAACCTTCCTTAGCAAGTCAAAACATGCATTTAGAGTTCAACAGTCAGAAAGAACAAAGAGCCTTTCTATTCTGTAAGTAATACGCATATAGTTTTTTTGTTTTTCCAAGTATGGAGCAAAACTCTGATGAGATCTGTGGACCACATGTATTTGTTTTGGTCTATTTTGTGAGAAACTTCAGTGATGTGAATAGAATTTTGGCTCACAGAAAAGAACATATGGCATAAGAGAGGGCTCCAGTACACCTTGGAGGACATGATTTCGCTGTTGAAATCTGATGTCTAGTTCTCTCTGATGTTTTCTTAACTTTGTGTGTGTGAATGTGCGCTTAGCTCATTCTGTTCCCCAGAGAGCTGTTTCAAGTTGTTCACATTGCATCTTTTTAATATATTCATCTTCTGTCATTGCTGTACTAATAATTTGTATTACTCTTTACAAACAGTTACTTTTTATTTCTCTCCCAATAAAGAATAGCTTAGGCTTCAAGTATTTATTAATTTATTTATCAAGCTGAAAATACAGGAATAGAATCAGAGAATTTGGAAGATATTTGCATTCCTTTATTCTCCAGCTTTAAACTTGACATATTACAAAATGATGTATTCCAGTGAGTATTTGTGGTAGCTGCATAGCATGCCTAAGAATTTCTTGAAAATTTTTAGCTTAAGGTTTTTCTTATTGTCATTTTTTCAGATATTTTTACATTCAGGTAAAGGCATTTTCTAAAAGATAATATTTGTCTTAATATTATTCATCCTTTGTCTTCTGCATTTGTTTATACTCGATTAGGGATTCTTTCTCAGTAAACTAGATACATAATCTTTTGTTTGTTCTTTCTTGGAAGGAGAAAGTCTTTTGAATTCACAATGGATGCATATTTAGAACTGTTACTTTTACTACTTCATTATCTAATGCTATAGAAGTTATGAGAGTAATTTTATGTTGATCACCTTTTTGTATGTTTTCTTGGGAAATTTTATGCATTTTACATTACTTAAGCATTGGAAAAAAAACATAAATATCCTAAAGGAGACACAGGAGACCTGATCTTTCCTCTCCAACTTGTAGCTCCTAGAACAGATTACACTCCATTTCATTTGCTCATTATCTGGTCCTGCAAACCTCATATTCCTGGCCACTCAATAGTTGTGTTCCAAAATTCCTTCTTCAGTATCCTTCTAGTTGGGGAAGTGCTGCTGTGGGATTAGATCTCCCAGCTGTTTTGCAAGTGCTTTAACCATTAGGCCACCAGGCAAAAGATAGCAAAACCCTCCTTGTCTTTTGACTGTATCTCTGAATAAACTCCAAGCAGTCAGCATGTCTTAAGGACACTCTGAATACATTTTCTAGACCAGGCTCTTTGTCTAAATCCTGGACTGTAAATATCATCTCTATTCTGGTCATAGGTCAGGACCTACTTTTATCTAATATAAGGACTTCAGGCTTACCAGGGAGTATCTCCAAGGTGGGAGATACATGAGAGTAGGTATCTGTACTAGCTTTTGGGACACAGGCTGTATCATGATTTAAGGAAGATCAGAAATTTCTCCTGGGACACTAGGTAGGTCCATCATCAAAGACCAAGAATTTCCTTTCAGTTTCTTGAGACAGTCTAGGCTAAACGACATTGGAGGGTTGATCCTTCTCCCACCCTCCAAAATCTTTTTCCGGAAGGCATAATCTCAGGTTTTCCCCTTAGCAGGATTTTGGTTTTCTGTGACTTTATACTTGTTTGGGTAATAAATAAATAGGTTTCATGCTATGAGATACTATCATAGTACCCATTAGTCAGAAATTTAGTTTGTCTTCTCTGATATGTCAATTGTTTGAACATTTGAAGAGGCAGACAGTACTCTGAAGATAGTATGAGAAAAGCTGGAAGAAAGGAGAAACCTCTGTGCTTGTAAGATGTGTGAAGAATTCAGCATGATATGTTGCAGAACACCAGATACCCCAATTCGGAGAAGGAAACAAATTTGTCTGTACCACTTTGAAAGCAGAAGTTTGAGCAAGCAAAAAAAAGCAGTTTAAGCAGAAAATGGCATCTTTGTATTACAAATGTTTTACTTATGTTATAGGTCTCATATCTCTTGGTAGGGAGGCCCTTGCTTGTATTTGGAGAGACACAAGTCTGCTTGCCTTTTGTGTCGGTTAGAGTACGTCTGAATTGTCATCTGGGGAGCTTCCTCTCCTTTTCATATCTTTCTTTTAGAATATCTTTTTCTTTACATACAACATACAATATTAAGAAAAAAAAAAGTAAGATAGCTGTACTTTCCCATGCTGCTCTAGGCCAGAAGAAATTCTTACATTTTGGAGGGTCTCTTTACCCTGCAGGCTTGGAAGCCAGGGCCAGCACCATTCAGCTGCCTCTGAAACACTGGTCTAAGTCACTTATTTTCTAGTGACCTCCTGCAAGGCTGTGTCCTTCTACATACAAAATGAACATGGATCCAGGAACAGCTTTTAAAGAAGTGATTGCAGCTCCACAAAAGATTAGTTATGAGGCAAGATTTCTTGACTTGCTTCAGGGGAGGAGGTTTGAACCAAAAACAGAAAAAATGAAGGAAAGGAACATCTGATTGATAAGGGCATTGCAACCCTCTTCTGACTAAAGCAATTTGGGGCAGTAATTTATTAGCTCTGAAGAAGACAGTAAGAGAACACAATGGCAGGTTACCACAAGGATAATAGAAAAATAAAGCCGGTAAGCGCTTCTATAATTTTGAAAAGTAAAAGCTGGTGACTTTTTGCTCTTTCTCTCTTTTTAAGCATCTTGGCTAAGAAAACTTGTTGATTGTGGTTCTCCATTTCTTTTCACTCTCATCTATTCTACATGTGTGCTCTTTGCAAATTCTCAGGATTCTTCCCCTGCTTCATTCATAACTGGGGCAGATGACAGGCACAGATGGGAGGAAATCCAGCTCTTAAGGCAGAGTCTCCTGCTTGGGTAAAAGAGTCTGTAGATAATGTTTATGGTGATCTTCGACCTTCCTCCCTCAAAGTAAGGAAGGGGCAAATATTGCTGCTTAGACACCATCAGAAGTTAGTGGCTCTTATGGCAGGAAGGGGGAGCATGCAAGCAGTCTAATTGCCGTGAAAATGATTCCCTGAAGGCTAACCCTCCTGCTGGGGTCTGAGGGATCCCCCATTCCCCAAGCCATGAGACTGTGTAGTTGCTGCAGAAGGTTTGCCTGTAGCGCCTTCACACTGCACAAAGGCTGTACTCGTTGTTGGCATCCAGATGTGTCGTTCGGGGGAATATGAGTGGTGCATGTCCCACAAAACGGGGCCTCCAAATGCCACAGGGGTCATTTGGAGGGAGAATCCTTCCTACAGGCAGCCTGGATTTATGTAACCGGATGTGGTGCCAAATGTATCCAGCAAGACTTTAAGAGCCAAAGGTGCATAGGTGTCTGACCTGTGCTGAAGCCTTTAAAATCAGGCCCTACATTTTCTTCAAGAGAGACAGTCAGCAGGAAAAAGCTGAGACATGAATATAATTAAGAAAACAACATGATTAGCGAGCAAACTGTTAATGTTTAATTCAAAGAAATGGAAGAATGAACATCCTAACAACAGCAGGAAAAAGAGACAGTGGTCCACATGAGCACTCCAGCAGGCTGTCAGCTAATTTGGGAGAAAAATTAAGGAATTGAAACAAGAGACAGTCATTTGCTAAACTTGTGAATTCAGTCTCAGAAATAAAACAAAACTTAATAAAAACAGATGAAGGAGCAGACTAACTGGAGCAGCAAGTAGGAGAAAGAGAGTAGGAAGAAGTATTGATTCTTTTTTTTAATTGAAGCAAGAGAGATAATTGTGCATAAAATGTTCTAACTTATAGAGCTGATTAAGAATGAATAGTATAAAGATTTATGAGTAATCAGAAGAAGAAAATTATTAAATGCTGGAATTCATACCTTTATTTTTAAATTAAGTACTAGGAGTAAATGAGAATTTTGATTGCATGCTAGTACAAACCTGGAGGGCATTGATCTCAACAAGATGGAGTCTTTTTTGGGTGTTGCGTGGGTGGCAAACTTGTGAACTGAGTTTAGTCTCAATTACAATGTTGAATTTATCTGATGATTCCTTGGGTTTTTATACTTCATTTTATACATTAAATAATTTTCATTCATACATAAATGAAAAACTGAACATGTGCCTTTACCATACTCAAGCCTATCTACAGATCCCAGTCAACATGGACAAGATGGGAAAGAATCCGGGACAGATTGTATTATGTGCTGTAAATGAATGAATGTTGTCTGTCTGGGAACATACATTGTTCCTACATAATATATATATACATATACATATAAATAGTATACCTACATAATTTTTTGGCACATTTGAAGACAGATGTAATTGGACATGTGCAACATACTTTCAAAATTTTTCTAGAAAAAAAATCAATTTAAGTAATACATTCATTCTTATGCATATCCCAGGGTCCTGCTGATACTCATTTAGAGTAGAATGGAGGTGATATTCTGTTCTTAATATTCTTTTTCCTAGTACATACAAGGTTTGTTCTTTTAAGTGTATTTTGCAGTTCTAACCAGAAATAATGAATGTATTGCCAACAGATATAAAAAATATATACTGCTGTTCCCTGACTCACTTTGCATAAAATATCATGACTTTGTGGTTCAGCTGGCTTTTCTTGGCTAGCTGTTTTATCTTAATGTTATTTCCTCCAACTGTTTTTTCTTAAGTTATACATTTTTGAGATGCCTCAAGTCATTTAAAGAGTACTGCAGAAGTATGTGTCTTATAACTTTTTTATTGTTTTACCTTTTTTCTTTTGTCTTTTTTTTTTTCTTTTTAGATGAGAAGTATAATCACACAGCCCAACAGTAAAGTAATCCCAGAAATAAAAGGAGGGGATCTCCTGATAGTCTTGTAGGCAACTCTGGACATGTAGGAAAACTCTAGAATACTGATGGGCATGCGGTATTTCTGAAATTTGTATTAAATGAAACAGGAGCATATGTTCCTTCTTATACAAGGTCTTGGGAACCTCCTGGAGGAGCGTTCAGGGATTAACGCATCCTTCTTAGTCAGTGCATCTAAGAAACTGTTTTGAATTGTTTCATGTCTATTTTACCAACCTTTTAAATTGTTGTCCTGGGATTTTGTCCACTTTTATCATTTTTTCCTCTCTCTTTTCAAAGTGCTCTTAAGGGATCCAGACACATTTTAAATATGCAGAATAGTTGTGATAAATGTCATACCTAATGAAGGTAAGGTGTTTAGTTTCCTTTTCCTTGGAGCCCCACAGGCAGTAAAACATTATAAAACATCTATGAAAATAACTCTTTTAGGGTTACAAAAGAAAACCACAAATTTTAATTGGCAGGAAAAAGCAAGCTTTTCACTTGATTCTTACTGCAGGCAGCGGGGATTTAGCTCTGGTGTTCTTTTCCAGAGTTGCAAGCCTCTGGAAATATCCTTAAAATAAGGATGTTTGTTTCTGTTTCTAGCTCTGTCTCTTGCAAATGTTTTCCTTCCAAAGTGAAGGAAGTTGTGAAATGATGATAGATTCCCCCACCTCTTTGGGGAAAGGGACTTCTTTTGGCTCTTTTTGTCCAAACCAATATTGCCTGTCTTCTGCATTTTTTCAGTTCCTACCAGGTGCTAGGTGCTTCCCATTCAAACTCAGCAGCTGAAAGGTCTGCTAGTTGTGCTGCTACACAGAGACTAAAGTTAAGTTTGCAAAGGCATCTGCTCATTTTCTTGGTCTTGGGGTGAGAATGTTTAACACTAGTAATAGGAAGAGCTCTCCATTGCTTCCCCGATTAGTTCTTCCAGCAAAAAAAGATGCACACAACTTGACAACCACTAAAGGGATGTGATTGGATCATCAAATCTAATTTGCCAGTTGAATCAAGTAGAATCATGGGTCAACATTTTGAAAATTTGTGCTCCATAGTTTTATAAGCACAAACATCTCCTTGATTACCACTTCTCAGAATATTTTGTAGCTCCTATGCTACATGAGAACCAAAATTAGAGGGGCAAAGCAAAGGAAAAGGCATTTCTGCTGTCAAATCTGGAAGAAATAAAGTAGAAAATGCAGTGGAAATCCTTGGGGAGGGGGAAGTCACTCATTGATGCAGCAATGCTAATTGCTGGAATTAGATGTTCACTACTATTCCTTTGCTGAGTTTGGAACTGTGTTTATTTATGTATGCAGATTGGGCAATTTTCAGGAAACTGCACAGGCAAACATCATTTTCTAGAGTCAAGAACTAATTTGTATGAGAAATTTTGGTAACTGGACAATTTTGAAAACCAGGTCCAGAAGGTATAGGCCTTTGTGCAAGGGAGTGTTGTGTTTTAGCATTTGTAAGGTTTGATTAAATGAAAAAAAAACAACGCCACAGCTTGTACAACCTGAGTGGTGTCAGTAAATGACTGGAGCCTTTGGGAGTGACTGTCATGCCTCACCTTCCCAGACCTACTCCTGGAGTATCCCTTTGCTCCTCCCAACAGTTTTGAATCCTTGATGCTCACTAGAAGCAAGAGTGAGAAGCATAAACTTTCTTTTATACCGAAATTACACATCACACCATCATTTCACAAGCAATTTAAGACAGAGTATGCTTGTCTTGTCATCAAAAGAAGTGATACCTCCTTTCTATGCATCAGATTTTTTCACATCAGTGACCTTGACTGGACCATGTTTAACCTGACAAAAACAATCATCCCAAAGGCTAAGTTTGGCCCACCTCAATTGTGGGGATGGGTCTGGCCACATGAATGGTGGAGCTGACCTAGGAATGGGGAAGCAGGGAAGACACAAGTAGCTGGGATCAGGGGGGAGGGCAAGACTGCCTGTTTTTGTGGCAGTGCTATTTGTGTCAGGTGAAACTTCTCATGAAACTACTAGGTAAACAGGAGAGCATATTGGAAAACTGCTGAATGGTAGGTTCTGAATAGAAACTGCTACTGTCTGAGTGCTTAGTGCGTTGGTAGTAATTGCTTTCCGTAATGTGGTTCAGTGAGTTTAGTGCACAGAAGAAAGTGTTTGAACTTGGTAAATTATTTTGCTTACCATTTAAGGAATTGTTTATCAGTGGCAATCAAGTTGTTAATTAAAAAATCAACAAAACTTGTGATATGGTCAGAAGATTGGAAAAGAAAACTAAATTAATAATCATACAGTGAGTACTGGCTTTAAAAGAGATTTCTCTGGGTGCTATGCAGAACAAAATTACTGGAGTTAAGCGGAGAAGTAATGCAGAATAAGATACTAACAGGATAGTGTAAGAAAACTGTAGATGTGTTTAAGTATTGTTTATAGTATTCTTTAATAACAACAGGAAAAGGAAAAAACATGCTGGAGCAGACTACTTGAATCCAGAAAATAATTCTCAAACAAACTCTGATATGATGTAACTGGATCTCCTATTCTGTGGAGATAGAGAGCCTGTTTTGGGATAGTTAGATATGAGATGGAGTTGCCTCTTCAGTTAAATTTGGCATTACTATGTTTTAGCAGATTTTTAAAATGTTTTTATCATAAATACTATATTCATTAAAGTATGTTCGATAAAATGCACAGCTGCAAACAGGCAGAGGGTGAGAAAATAATGTATGAGTCTTCCCAGTTCAGCTCCACTGGATATAGCAGTGGTCGTTGGAAAGCACATATTATTCTGGAGGTCCTTTGAAATAATTTGAGTTTTGTCTCAGTGCCACCAGGGCTGGAATGGCCTTTATCAGTTGTTTCCAATAGTATGCATCTCTGTTTCCATGAAAATTGCTACTTTAACTTTCTATTGTTGCACTTACACTGGAAGACCTTGCTGCTTCACCTTTCCTGTAGCTATCTTTATATAGCTGTCTTTGACGGTGATATTCATAGCTTTCTCCATATGAGAACATAGCTGAAGTTTTTTGGAAGGCTAAAGTTGAGGTGGCTGCACTTATTTTTATTTCTGACTTAACATAGGGTGCAAACCAAGCTATGTAGGTATGCAAACCTAGTGAAACAATCCACCATGTTGCTTAATTGAGCTTTGTTTCCCAGTTATTTAGCCTGCAGCTGATTGTTGAAATGTGCTCTATTCTACTTCTTTTAATGTTATTTACTGCTAAGAAGAAGTCTAAATTTCCCATTTGCTTTCTTTCTGTGAGCTAAACATCATGTTGTTCTCTAAGCCTGCAATAATAATTCAGGTTGTAGAGGGACATGTTTTGACAGGAACATCATACATAATTTTAAAATTAAGAGTTGCAGAACCCATGACTTATACAGTGTGACAGTTTTAGGCCTTGTCGTTCCTAAAAGGCTGCGTAATGTGAACAAGAGATTTCCTTTAATTAGTGTTATTTACTGCTCCATAAATTGAAACATCCAGAGGACCTTTAGTCTGCAATATTACATGGACTGAGGGAAAGGTACTTGAGGTTGTTCAGTTCTGAGGTAGTGCTGGTACTGCAGGATGATGCGGTATTACACCACTGCCATTCTTGGGAAGTGTGAAGGCAGATAAACTTGCCGGCTTTTTCAAAGTTGTGCCAGTACTTTGCATATTTTGATTTGTCCTTTCTTTTAAATTAGGCTATTACAGTAATTTTCAAGGTAATGAAGTGGTGAGCAGCACTGGAAAACTTCGTCTAGTTGTTTCATACTAATAGTTATGTGAAGATTTTAGTTGTATGCACTGCTAGGTTTTCTGTTCACATAATACAATAACAATCAAGTGTGCATATTTTCCAGCACTAAGCCTTTGTAAATGTTAATAATGAACTACAGAAGGCTGCAGAGATGAAAACAAAGTGAAGAAAATGAATAAATAGAATAAACAAGAAAGCTATAAAAAAGATGGACAGGAAAAGAACAAAGCATTCAAAGACAATATACTTCTTGGCAGCACAAAGTGTTTACTGTATACATTAAAAAACAACAACAACAAAAAAACTCACTTCCCCAGGGCAAAACCAATAGGTGGTCAAATCCTATAAGAAGACACATCCAAGTTAAACGACAATAAAATTAGTAGTGCCCTAATGCCATATAGCATTTTTAACTCACTCTTGAGAAGTTGGCATACGTGATTGTAGAATAAAATGAACCTTACTTGTGAACTTCCAAAAGGAATTATTCGAGTATTTCAGTATCTCAGGTACTGTCTTGATCTTCAAGTTCCTCAGTCAGAACCCAAGTGTGGTAGCAGCTATATATTTCCCCCTGGGATATAACTATGCCCTTTTTGGTGTGTGAAGGGCTTGTGAGCTGACCAGACTACAGTTTGGGAATGAAATTCCTGAAAGACTTGGAGGCATGTAGAATCTTAATAACTTGAATCTATTTGCAAGACACTCCTTACTGATTAAAGGTAAAATCAGAGAGAGGTGTAGAAGGAAAATCATCAGAGATAATATAAGCCCAAGGGGAAAAGAGGAAGGGAATAGTTTAAGCACAGGTCTAGTGGTCTAATTTACCTAAGGTGGACATAAATACAACAGAAAAATTCTTAAACATAAATACAAAATATAAGCAAAACAAACACAAGGTGATTCTGAAACAGGAATGCCTCAGGAGGCTACTGCTTCCCTTTCATTCTCCGTATCCTGTGCCACAACATTATTTCATCCAAACAGCTTTGGTGTGAAGACCCTTGAAGACCCTTTCCTAATATTGAGTGCAGCTCCTAAATGAAGCTGAATACTGCTTTATCCTTAGTGTGCCCTCATCCCACTGCTTATTAGGAAGGAACTGTGCGTAATGGCTGACAGGCAGTTTCCTTTTTCTCATTCTGTCCCTGGAGGAAGAATTCTTTATGTGCAGGGAAGTTTAATAGCAATTTGGGTCAATGTTACAGAACATGTTGTGAAGCGTCGGTTAGAGGAGACCAGGTCACAGAAGTGCACACTACTAGCTTTGGAACATAATGAGGTGAGATCTGTGATGGTATTTTGCTTTCTTGGGAGTTATCTTAGTTTTCAACTGATCATTGAAAAAGCTTTGTTTATCATGAAAACAAAAATTACTCCTGCGGTCCAAGGTTCCATTGTGTATAAAGAGTGGTGGTGCTATCCTGGCACTTTTGATGCTGTTGTGTGCAGGTATTGTTGTCTTTGCTTCTCTAATGTAAAGAATTCTGCACCTTTGTATATTCTATTGCAAAGCAAATTAAAGACATAAATAACTAGGTATTCATAATATAATCGGTTCTAATCTCTTGCCAGAGATAATAGCACTCTCCCAAGACCAATATTTCCTTTGTTTCACCTACCTTCCTCTTCTTGTTCCCTTGGCTTGTCCTTGTGCTGATTGCATGGTACAGGGGCTTGAACTTAAGTTTCCCAAATACCAGAAAAATGTCATATTGCTTTGCTTATTTGGCTTCCTTCTTTCCCTTTTTGTATTAGTAGTTAAATATTCATTGGACTCGATTCTCTCACATCCCAGCATGTGCTCTGACAGCGGCCTTAGTCAAGTTTTTTCCTTTCCTCCACATCCTCTATGATTATTTAATGTAAAGCCAAAAGATTCAGGCTCATTCCAGAGCTATTGTCTATAATGAAAAAGAGCAACTCTCTATTTTTTTTGTATATTTGTAATTTATGTATAACCTTCTAGTAGAAGCTTTATGGTATGCAATAAAGCTCTGAAAAGAGCTTTATTATTATTTAAAATATAATAATTATTATAATTATTACATAGTTGTAATTATTATATAATTGTAATTATTATATAATTATAATATATATAATTATTATACACAACTATATGTATTATATATATTATTATTTAAAATATATATTTTAATTAGGTATAATGGTAATAATACAGAACTTTGTTTATTAGGTTCTAATGAGCTGTGTATTTGGAAGAAGTCTTTGGTAGGGAGATGAAAAACCTGGTAGCGTAGTTCAGAACTCTTTTTAGCCTGGATGTAATCTCAAGAGTGCTATGCAAAAGTTCAAAATGAAATAAGGCCTGGAGAATTTGTAGGTGTTTACATTTGGCATTTTTATTCTGAGAACCTCTTAAAAAATAAGCACTTGTACTTTTTAAAACATATATTGAATTCAGCAAAAATATGCAGTTTGAGGGGGACTTAGGGGGCTTAAAAATAGGAGGGAACAAATGTACTTCTTGATTGTTAATCATTACAGATACATCATGTGTGAGCTTTCGAGATTATTTTATTGGTTTATTTGGCTCTCAAATCTTGAATGCATAAGTGATCCAGAAAGGCTTTTTTTGTCTCTATTGCTGTCTCACCCCTGCTGCGTGCTTCCTTCTATCTCATGTGTTTTTAAACTTATATTTCTGGAGTATCTGTAGAGAAATAGCTGTACCTGTAGGTGGATAAATACCTATGAAGTATCTGTTAAATCAACAGGACAACCCCTTCTCTCCCTAAAATATCCTCACTGGCAAAATGAATGACTAGGATCCCCCAGGTCTTGTGTTTGAGTGACAGTGAGAGTAATACATAAGAGCAAATAATCCAAGAGGAAGATCTGCTGCAGCCTTCCTGTGCATTTATGGCCTTTGTCCTTGTCTCTCTCCCCGGAGGTTCTAACTCTGTCACCTCCTCCCGAACTCAATAATTTTTATGACTGATTCCCTCACTCTGCACCTCTGATTTTCTGCAGGCTGTATAAGGGTGTGGATTAGCACATGACTGCTTTTTAAATACCTGATCTTCTATATGAATGTAACATATCTGAAATGCATCTTATATGCATGAAAATACAGTATGTGCATATTACCAACCAGTCAGCCACAAGTTTTGTGATCTTGCCTACAAAATGAAAGTCACTGTAGGTAGCTCCATCAGATTGTTAGCTTGGTGCTCAGCTGTGGAATGATAGGAATTATATAGGAAAGGAATAGTGATCAAAGAGAAGTCATCAATACAATACAACAGATCCAGGATGCACTCATGGCTTGGCTGGAGGAGGAAACTTGAGAATTGTTATTCACTCTTCTTTTTCACTTTAAAAGAAGTAGGGGAAATCAAAGAAAGTGATCAAGAAGTCTGTTTAAAGCAAGCAAGCAAACAAAACCCTTACTGAAACAGGTAAAAAGCATGACTGAATAAATTCATGGAATACCAAAAAAAAAAAAAAAATCCATCAAGAGTTACTAAACTCAAAGATGTGAACAGCGGCTTACTAAGACCTTAAGTCATAGATTTCTGAAAGCTGAGAGTATAATGTTTATTGTCCTCTTGTTTCCTACACATCTGTTATTGCCCACTGTTAGACAGGACGCTGGACTAAGCTGACTTTGTTCTGAGCCATACAGTCATTCTTATGTTTTTGTTGAGAACAGGAATATATAAAATGTCTGTCTTCCTGCCCTCTTTTTTTCCCTGCCTGAAGGCAATTGTAACCTGATATTCATCTCTTAACACCTCTCTATGTCAGAAAAAACAACACTGAAATAATTTAAAACAAATCTATGAGAAGACAATATCAACAAGGAAGTCCTTTCAGATTATCTACTTTGGGGACAAGTTTTTTGTTTTTTATTTCTGTAGTATTCTAGACTACTTTAGTTCTCTAGATAAGTTTTGCAGTCACTCTTTGTACATGCAAAACTTGACTTTTTAATGATTGTATTAGTGCAAACAAGTGATCTCTAGCTAGCTCTCTAATGCAACTGTGAACGTGTCACAGATAAGTTAATGCTTTTGCAGCTATGTTTTACACTTACAAAATACTGTTTTTTCAGATGTCCTGGAAGGAAAATAATGGGATTAGTTACTGTAAGCAGCAAATAACTCAGAAGCCTCCTGGAAAAAGTGTGTGTTCTGAGCCAGTGCCTAGTAAGTAACTAATGAATAATTTCAGGCTCTCTGTGAAGCATAAGCATGACTGACAGAAAAGAATGATAAGAATGAGTTTTGTGCCCTCCAAAACCATCACAAGAACAATTAACCAAGCGATAGGGAGTTCAGATTGTCCAACTTTAATGTGGTCTTTGTTTTCTCTGTGGATGAGAACATTTGTAGTGACCCTGTGACATCTTTTGGTTTATATTGGCAATATGCTTTTTTTTTTTTTTGAATAGCTTGTATGAAACCCATCTGTTGCGATAAATTTAATGTCAGCCACTTTTCCCTCTTCCCAGATGACTTTAACACATTCCAAAACGTGTTTTGTGCATCCCTAAATTAAAGTATTCACTAAATACCAATAAAACTGCAGAACAATGAAGACTGAATAAACATAAATGTTCCTTTGAAGCTAGTCCCATCTGGCAGATAAAAGAATAGACATGTCAGCAAGGCAAGTTTAAGTTAAAAGTACAGCAAGAAAAAAGTGTGTTGCTACCAAAACCTAGCAAAAACAGAAACTCCAAATTTGCTTTAAATGAGGAATAATGAAATGAAAAAATAAAATTGCATGCAGAACTTGGAAGGCAGGTTTTTCTTGTGCTGTTAGCTTTACTCTCTAAAGTAGCCGGGAAGTGCTTCCTTCCCTCTTCTACTACAAAGCCACAGGTGTCAACCTTCAACTCAGGAGACAAAAGTAGTGTGAAGTATGTGTGCTGAAAAGACTTTTTGCAGATACAAAAGGAACAACTTAATTCTCTTCTCCTGCATATGCCTGGTCTCCCTTACGTTCTTGCTTTTCCTTTCCATCTGCATTTCTAACTTGTGACAAGTTCTGTGAAGCTGGTAACTTCAAAGCCTGATTTGTTGCGATTGTCCCCTGAAGCCACTAGGGTTTAATTTTCCAGGCTTTGTAGTGAAAGAGAGAGAAGAAATCATAACAACATATGAAAGTATCATGTTTATTAAATAATGCAGCTCATATAGCCAGCGTCTTAGTTGCAATGTGATAAATCATGTTTTCCTAATAAGGAATGAGTAACACTGTTCCAGATAAAATCCTTCTCTTATTGTCAAGATTAAGACAATTATGAAATCTGTATGGAGCTCCAAATTGAATATTTACCCTGCTTACAATTTTTATTACATTTGAAATTCTAATCCTCATTTAGTTGTAAACCTGAATACTTTAGGCTAAACAGCTCAGCAAAGAAAGCCTTTTTACGGAAAGTAAGTCCAAAAAGGAGAAGTCTTATATTTTTTTTTCTCTGCAATACACTGAAAGTATACAGTTATACTGCTTTCATAAACCAAATTTTGTCATATTTTATATAGGTGAACAAAATGTTGCTTGAAACCCATCATTCATAAATGTATATCTTATTTGCCATTTCTCTTTTAGTGATAGGACATTTAGATTCCTCTTCTTCACATTGCAGATTTAACACCAATAATTGTGAGGAGAGATACTGGTCACTGGGTAAATTATAAATGTGCTCATCTTTTCTTCTGTCCTTAAATACAACTTTCCTTATTGCTGTCTGTGTATCAACATAGTTGAAATTCAGCTATAGCAGTATATCTGCTGCCAAATCTAGACTGTTAACACTGGGGACTTCATTAGTAGATATCTTTTTTTAAGTTCAAAGATTGCACTTGAGAGTTTTAAAACTCTCTAGTTTACTAATTAGCTTACCTCCAAGGACTGTGTTTAACAGTGTACAAATCTTTTTTATTGATGTGGGCATTTGCACACACCTCCATTCAACTTAAAGCATCACCATTCAAGGACAAATGCTTTTAAACTTTAGATGTGGTAGAAAGGCTTTCCCTTGTCTATCAGTACTGCTTTTGCAGAATGTCTCCCTTCTTCTTATGTGAGGATAAGTAATCTAATTTTAAATAAATTGATGCCATGTATGGCATATGTTAGGAATGAGCGTTACTGTGGCAGTGCAAGAAATTTCCCACATGGTTTCACTTTTTTGAAGTCTGTGTCTGTTATGGAAAATCAGGCTCACCGGCCTCCGTAACAGGGTCCAACCCTAGGTTCCTGCTGAGGCAGAAGTTCGAAATCAGATTGGAGAGAAATAAAATTTAATGATACATGTGCGGTAATTACAGCTCGAGCTGGGTGCCTCTGAAGAGGGACCCCGAACAAAGAAATCCCTGGGCAATTATACCCTTACAATCTAAATTCCCCACCCCTTAAGCGATAGTTTGGACCAATAGTAATAGTTAGCTCTGGGTTCTTCCCCTTCTTCCTTGGGCCCCTTCACTGTCTCTAGGCAGGCTGCTTCTTATCTTCAAGGTTGGCTGCTCCTGCTGTCCGTGTAACTTCTTTATCCCTCCAGCTTGAACCGGCTCTGGGGCCCCCTTTTACTTATCTAAGTAAAAGTTCACAGCCTGAGGCCTAAGGCTTCAGCAAATTTAGCTACTAATGCTAAGCAAGTTATGCTAAGCAATTAATTCTAGACAGCTTCAGTCCGATATTCTCTAACAGTGTCTAAGTAAATTCCTCTTATAATTAGAATAATCAAACCAATCCTTAATGGCATGCTAATCACAAACCTTGACATAAGGCCCGATTCATAAGATATTATTTAGTGGATTATGAAGTTTCTGGGATGAGTAAGTCTGCTGATCAGGTTTGCATAATCAATTCCAGTCTGCAGCAATCCCGACTGTGGGGAAATGGAGCGATTCCTTTCGATCTGCCGGACTCGTTAGGGAGGTCCTGGGCTGACCCGGCAGAGGCCATCGTTGCAGTGTGTCAGCTCTTCAGTATCTCCGGTGTGGGGACAGGATGGGTTTGTATTCCCAGCCATGTCACCCTCTCCCGTTTTGCTTTTTAGTGATAGGACAGACTCAGTAAACCAAATAGAGCTGGAGGATAATTTTTTCCTTTTTTAATGGGATGTTCTGACAAGTAGAGTTCCTCAGGAGACACCTATCTTGCTGTAGGTGGGCTTTAGGCAGCTATTACTTCTGCCTGAACTTTTGGCTCCCTTTCTCCATGTTTCAAAGAAAAGAGAGAGTCCTGGAGAACTGTGGCTCTATAGTGGAAGAGTCAGTTTTTAGTGTATAGAATTATACACACAGTATATCAGTATATACATACTGACTGGTTGACGGCTTATTGTGTTGGTATTTTACAAGATCATTTGTTTTAATTTCAGTCCCAGTGAATGTAGGACCAAATTCTTAATGCATTTCTAGAATTTTCTGCTGCCCAGTTCTGACTGACCTGAGCAATGGGGTTTCCATCATTCTTTCTAGCAGACTATTTTATAGGGTATTCAGACTTCTGCTCTGGAAGCACACGTACATGCCTAAATTCTTCATTCCTGTACTGCATCCCAGTATTCATCTCTGCACAGTCCTAGTAATATATAGTTAGAAGGAGCTGTTAGCAATATCCTAGTGCAAGTGCTATTCAAGAATGGCATTTCCTTATGCATTGATTTTTCTCTGTAGAGATGGGGAAAAGTGCAGGTCCTTTCTGCTTTTTAGATTGGGTAAACGCTACTGATCTGATTTCAGTAAAATAGTCTATTAAGTCTCAGTTGCCCATCTGTTTTTCTCAGGGATTGCATCTGGGAGGGCTGGCATCTTTGAATGTTCTCGATTTTGGATCCAGAGCAGTGGCTAAAATTATTTTGATTAATTTCCAGCATTAACTGTGAATTTACTACAAATCCCTCATTCTCTGCTCTTCATCACTATGTTTAATTCTGTATATGTAGATGGGACTTCACACTCACATTGCTTCTGAGGTGCTGCGCCAGCTGGCTGTGCACTTGGAGCTGCTGGACAGCTGGCGCGCTTTGAAGTCGAAGGTACGCTCTGCTGAAGGGTCAGTGGATCACCATCTGTGTTGCAGAGAACCTTCTTTTAAGCTGAAATAGATATTCTCTGAGCCAGATTTTTCCTCCTTTAGACTTTACCTGGGACTGCAAAATGGCAGTTATGAACAGCAGACATATGCCGCCAAGTTTTAACAAAATTCCTGTTCAGATTATATATAGATGGTCCTCCCTGAAAACAGACATGAAATATGGAAGTAGTGTTCACATTGCTTCATAGTACTTGTTTTTTCCCCTGTTGAACTAATTTTATGCCCCTGTGATTAAAGTGAAATTAATAGGAGGGTGAAAAACTAGCAGAGAAGGGAATTGTGTTTACTGTAATGAGAATAATGTTCTGGGCACTTTGATTTGAATTTCCTTTTACTACTGCTCTGCATCACATATGAAGTTCTTTACTTAAAATACCTTTTGTGTCAGAAGAGAAACCTGATCCCACATGTGAAATGTAAACCAAAGAAGCAGCTATTTTGGGAAAATTTAAAGATGCTTTCTTTTGCTACCTGAAGATAAGTTGGAGTGTCCTGAGCTGGGATTGTAGATCAGGGCTGGATTTGACAAACCTTGATTCTAGAAACTAAACTGGAAATGTACTCCTTTCCAAACACTTTTTCCTTTTTTCCACGTTGTTTCTTTCTGAGTAGCTCCCTTCTTTTGCAGTCTTCAGGCTTTCTTTCTCACTGTCCTTTGATCAAATGGAGGTAAGGTTTTCCTCATCTTGAACAGCAGCTGAAACTCTTACAGTCATTAAAATCACTCATAAACCGATAGTTGTTGATCAAAACCTTTCCATAGGATTTGTCACTGGAATACTGCAACCAGCCAACTTCATCCCCCTTTTTCTCATCTCTTTTCTTCAAATATAACTTGCTGCTATTCTAAAAATCAGTGACTACCCAGACATGCTCATGTATTACAGTAAAGGACCTAAAAAGAGCAGGATGTTGCATTTGTCACAGTTAACAGACTAACTGCAACCTTGACTGGTAAATAGGCATTTAATTATATCCCTTTTATGTCTATTCAATCAAGGGTCAGAAGAAGGAAAGTTAAACTTAATTTTCCACAGACTTGTGGATTTTTGTTCAAAAACTCAGTTTTCAGTGGTATTTTTCAGGGCAACCTGTAGATAATTTGTTACTGGTTTTGTTTGTTTGCAAGAGGAAAACATAAGAATTGCATACAATGATTATTTTAACCAAGCAGGAGAAAAAAGTATTCCAGAACCTGTCTATATTAACTCCTGTGGCATCCATTATTGAACATCCAAAATAGTAATTAATCTAATGGAATCTTTTTAGAATGTGAAAATACCATCTTTTTCATAATGTAGTAATGCAGTGCATTCAGAATTTATTAATATTAGGCTTTCAGTGGACAATCTGGCATTCTAATTTTGTCTGTTGTTTGAAGAAACTTGGCTTTAATGATGCCGCTTTCACTCGCATATGTCCCATATGTTTTGTTTTAAATTATTCCTTCCTCCCCTGCATATTTATCAGATTGCAAGTCATTTGCATGGCACTACATTCAGGCTTGGTATCTTCCCCTCTTCTTCTAGATAATGATATTCTCTAGAAGCTAAAGCCAAGTGGCTTGAGAATCACTGTATGCTGTTGGGTCTATGCATCTTCAGGAAAGTAAGGGCTTCCCCTGTCCCTAGAATATAAATGATACAAATAAATGCATTTGTCATTGTTCTGCAGATACCTAAGGTAAAAGGACAAATTTAATGAGTTGGTGTTTTTAATATATTTAATATTGCTATAGTTTCCTCTGCTCTTGAAGAGGAATTTTTGAAATGCTAGAAAGAAGGTGCAAGGCAAAATGGACACTTCTTCACTGAAGCATTCTCCTTGCACTTTAATCTGATACGGCCTGCTAAACCTGAGGAGCAAACCAACATAAATCTGTAGGATTTATTTCCAACTTGATATCAAGAAAAGATCACATTGACCCTTAGTTCTGATCACAAGTACTACAGCACTGTTGCTTATTGCCTTATTTGATAAGAAAAACAGTGAACACAAAGGAAAATTGTCTCAGAATAACACAAGTAAAGAGGCTGATACCATGCTGTGCATGGTTACTTTTCTTCTACAATATTTTATTTCAATTTTCTTGAAGGTGCTCATTATTTGTATTGCTTCATGAGCAAATTTTAAAACAGGTTTTCATTTATGATCATAGACCAGACTTTGAAATTCACTTTCCACTAAAGTTACAGACAAAGCTTTGCTACTTCAGGTTTATAGAAAGGGAACACAGGTGGTAGTGTGAATTACCTAAAGAATTTAAACAAATATTTGAGTGAAATGTTTTATGTTGTTTGAGTAGCATTAATTGTATTAGACTTGGATAAATCACCACTGCTTACTGAATAATTATTTCCTTTAGATTTGTTTTTATTTGTGGATTTACTTTCATTAAGTGATTCAGCTGTCTCCTAATTTAATCTCTACTGAAATAGAGCTTCAGGGCTGCAGTTTAGAGGAGTTCTGATTAGACATTTTAAGCAACATTAGCTACTAGTTTAATTCATTCTTGGCCACCAAATTGTGCAAGCTCATCATGGTTTTGTGACTATATTAATTACTAAGTAGTTTGGATAAACAGTCTTCAGAAGAGTTTGTCATCTGCAGCTCAGATTTCTTTCTGCATGTGTATCCTTTCTAGAACATTTTATCTGTGGGATTATCAAACATTTGTTATGAAGTCATGTGTGCTTGGGGAAAAATTCTAATGTGATTCAGAAAAGTACTGTCTGAAAAAGCTGTTTTAATTTGTGAAAATACTAGTGGAAAATACTAGCAGTGAAAATTCTGTCATCTGGCAGAGTAGTCTGTCACTGGTCAGCGATCATATTTGAACTGAATGGAAGAGCAACAGCTATAGTAAAGGCTGACAATTTCTCCTACAATTTCTCCTACCCCCGCTAGGACCAATCTGTCTTCAGATATAAATGTACATTTTTTTTCCCAGAAAGGCAGTCCTGATATATGTAAATGGTAGTCTGTTCTATAAATCTTTTCTGGTACAATCTGATGGGATGCTGAATTGCTATGTATAGGAAAACAGATCATCTCTTCACTCGTCTTCCCTATCTGCTTGCCAGATCTTATTGGAGACAGTATGTCTTTTCTTCAATGGGATGCTACTGGACAGATGTTGAAAATTAACCTTGTGTCCAATATCCTGCAAGATGTGAAGTTTCCTCCTAGATGCCATGGGCCGCCCGAGTTAAACTCAGTGTATGACCCTCTCAATTACTAATGTGCCTGAGGGGTATTTCTAGGGAGCAACTTCTGCAAAACCTAGTCCTGATTTATAGGCTAAGCATGTTTTAAGAAATTTAAGTTCCTACATTCTGAATGCTACTGTGCTGTGAGGTTGTCATACCATTGCCTAGGTGCTGACTGTGCCTATAAGATGATCTTTTTTGCTGTCACTTACACCTATTCCCCATGTTTTTCCAGTAACAGTGAAACATGAAAGCTAATGTGAAAAGATGTTTCTAGGTATTTTCAAGGTATTACATGCAATGCCTTAATCTTCACTGAATTACTCAGTTGTGGTTCTACATGGTCCTCTGGGCCACTCTGTGCCTTAAATTTGCATGATTAGCCAAGACTGCTGTGTTTCTTGAGTAAGTGTGCTTTTTGCATTTCTATTACTCAGACAGCTCTGTTTCCTACAATCAACCAGAGTAGTCAGCTGATAGCTTTCTTTTCTTTTCTGGCAAAGGGATTCAAACAGCTTTGATCAAGTGTAAGGAGGCATGTGGTGCCAATGCTTGACTGCTGGTATAGATGAGAAGTTTCCTGTAGCAGAAAAGGCATTTTCAGTATTGCGCAGGCTGCTCATCTAAACCCATCATTGCATGCCACATGCACCCTAGAGCAACCATCTGACCAACTCGCGAGCAGACTCCATGCCATCTGAACAGATGGGCATGAGTGTAAGCTGACATGGGGGCCCATATGTTCCTAAACTGTGAATGTTCAGGAGGGGATTCTCAGCCAAGAATGTGCAGATGACTCCATCCCAGTCTTACGTGATTGCCGTTAAGGACATAGGCATTGCCAAGCGGAGCTTACTACTTGGAATTAAGTTCTGCAGCAGTACATGTGCAGTACTGTGGAGTGAGTTTCTAGCTTGAACTGGACAGCCTTTTATCCTGGGCTGAACACCAGCTCTTCTCAAACTTGAATCTTGGTTAGAGACTATTGTGGACTCTCCACAACACTTTCAAGTCTAGCCTCTGCTTGTGACAAGTCAGAAAATTACAAACTTCTGTTTACCCCCTTTCTCTCTGTATTTTTTTTTCCTTTCCCCAGAGGAGAAAGAATATGCTTGTAGAAGTTACGCCAAAAAATGTCTTTTGGTTTATTATCTGGTATATAGTCCTCAAGTGCTCATGACAAAGCACTGATTAAAATAAACAGTCTAAGTACCTGGTATAGTTCATTAACTCAGAGTAAGTGTTCAAATACTTGGAGACAGTTAATATTGCTAATAACTCTAATCTGTTTATGGATGACGTATTTTACTACGCTTGACTATATAATAAGAAATCAAAAGAACAAGAAGTAGAAAAAAATCATTACAAATGATCTCATCTGTGAAGATTGCGGAGATTTTTGTTTTGTATTTTTTGTTTTGTTTTTTGATTGTTATTTTTATGATTCCACTGGGAGATAGATAGCTATTATAAGTAAAAAAATTTGAAGATGATAGTGAAAGAATGACTAATAGTGAGTAAGGTTTCTGAGAAAATTTTCTCAACTTTTAGGTGGAATAATATAATTTAGGTTAATGGTAGATATTAGTCTTCTTTTAAAGCTGCATGAACTGCAATAATTTATTCTCCTCTAAAAATGACTTTATTTAACTGCACATAATTTTGCCTGCTGCCATAGTAACATGACAATAAGCTAAAAATATTTGAAAGTGGATTTCTGTTTTGTTAACTACAGTATTTTCAGTCAACTTAACAATGGTGATGTTTTTATCACTCAAAGTTTCTATTGCCTAACTGAAAGAAGGAAGAAAAAAGACTAGTATAACAAGATTTGTTACAGAATGCAGAACTAGTGAGTGAGAAAAGTGTAAAAATATTATACATGACAGGAAATCTCTTGCAAGTTTTCTGTCAACAGAAGATAGGCTTGTATCTCTTTTTCCCCAATACATTTAGGGCCGGGGCGGGGGGGGGGGGGGGGAGAGAAAAACCCTTCACATGTGAGGAATACAGACTTCACCTTGGGAGAAAAAAGTGACAATTTGAGTTACAGTTGAGTGACTTAGTAACTAGTCATTAGTGTCAGAAATCGTTGATGCATTTGCCTAAAGATATCATGTATGAGCACTGGTACAGCACACCACATTTTCTTTGAAAATCACATCTTGATTTAGTGATTGACCAAGTACCACCTCGGCAATGCCAGTGGGGTCCCATGTAAATCAGCACATTCCCAAGCTCCTTGACTGGAGCTATAGTAAAGTGAATGGTAATCTCCCAGGTTGAATCACCTGGATTTGAAAAAGCATTTCAGACCCTGATTTGTATTTGTCATTAATAGCTTGTACCAGGAGCTGGAACCGGAGTTCAGAAGCCTTCACAAAGACTTGTTGAGATCTAACAATGCTGGGCGCATAATTGCTAGTTAGTAGCATGAACGTTTCCCAGCTGCTGACATTGTGCGGCTGATGATGACAAGTTTCACTCCTGTGCCATAATAACCTACAATGAAATGCAAAGCAGGCAACGAAGAGCACAACTTAGAAAAAGACGATGCTTTGTAAAGAAACCTTAGTAAATATTTACTCTGTACTGCTGAAACACTGTTATTTTAGTTTAAGAAAGATGATTATGGACAAGAGGCAGATTGCTGATTAAACACAGGCATACCTACAAAGCAGTGCTTTGCTGATGCTTTGTGTGATGAATGCTTTTGCATTGCAAGGGGGTTGGAGGATTTCACTTTGTCTCCCCTTACAGCCCTAGTAGAAATACAGCACCTTTTTGACAGATTTGTTTTGATAACTTGATAAAAGTTATTGTAGTGGATAATAGACTGTAGACAGATTTAAATCTGTCATTCTTCATTCACTTTCCAGTAGGGCACTCTTGATAAAAGGAAAGAAGAAAAAACTTTTTCCTGAAAGGGATTAGCATTCTTTCTGCCAAACACAAGACTTAACTTATTCTCAGTTTATTGAACCAGGTGATTTCCAGTCCTCTGTCCCAGTAAGGCACTTTGCAGATGCTGCATTGCTACAGTGCAGTAAGCACATTCTAGCTTTATTTGTCTTAATATTAAAAGTTAACCTGTAATCTCTGCCTCTTTAGAGGATTCATCGCACTCATCTTCAGAACTTGCTAGTGAGAATCCATACTTTCTTCTCCCTCCCCACTTTGTATTCCAGCAATATCTGCTGCAGAGATTGAACTGAATTTATTTGGGAGGTTATTAATGTATTTCCTGGATCACTCAGAGTTGCTGCAAAGTAATGCTTCTTCCCTTAAAAAGAGTACCGTTCCCATGACTGTTGATCCAGGAAGAAAGAAATAGCTACTTAATTTTCTATTCTTCTGTTCTGTTTATATTTGGATTTTAGACAAACTTCCATTTTTCTAGCTTGAAATTGATGTTTTCCTTTAAAAAACTGCAACAAGTTATAATTCATTTGCATCATCACAGAATCACAGAATCACTGAGGTTGGAAGGGACCTCTGGAGATCATCTAGTCCAACCCCCCTGCTCAAGCAGGGTCACCTAGAGCACATTGCACAGGATCGCATCCAGGCGCATTTTGAATATCTCCAGAGAAGGAGACTCCACCACCTCTCTGGGCAACCTGTTCCAGTGCTCTGTCACCCTCACAGTGAAAAAGTTTTTCCTCATGTTAAGATGGAAGTGTCTGTGTTTCAGTTTGTGCCCATTGCCTCGCGTCCTGTCGCTCGGCACCACTGAAAAGAGTCTGGCCCCATCCTCTCGACACCCTCCCTTCAGATACTTGTACACATTGATAAGATCTCCTCTCAGCCTTCTCTTCTCCAGGCTAAACAGGCCAAGCTCTCTCAGCCTTTCCTCATAAGAGAGATGCTCCAGTCCCCTAATCATCTTTGTGGCCCTTCGCTGGACTTGCTCCAGTAGTGCCACATCCCTCTTGTACTGGGGAGCCCAGAACTGGACGCAGTACTCCAGATGGGGCCTCAGCAGGGCTGAGTAGAGGGGGAGAATCACCTCCCTCGACCTGCTGGCAACACTCTTTCTGATGCACCCCAGGATACCATTGGCCTTCTTGGCCACAAGGGCACATTGCTGCCTCATGCTTAACTTGGTGTCCACCAGCACTCCCAGGTCCTTCTCAGCAGAGCTGCTTTCCAGCAGGTCAACCCCCAACCTGTACTGCTGCATGGGGTTATTCCTCCCCAGGTGCAGGACCCTGCACTTCCCTTTGTTGAATTTCATGAGGTTCCACTGAGGTTCATGAATCCACTGTTTTTCTATCTTGCAAGCAACAGAATAAATTAGTAAACATTCTGTCATTCAAAAAATAAATTGCATCTTCCCTTCTACATTTTAAATTTCTCACTGAATTTGAATATCTTGCAGGATGTATGCTGAGGAACAATTTTAGATAGTTGTTTTGGTGGAAAGGCCTATGAAAAGAAATGTGTTTGTTCTCCCCTTCCCCCCACCCCAACCCCAGTGCTGGGGGCAAGGTGACCATGACAGGCTAATGGGGTCATGCCTCACCAAAAATAGTATGTATGTGTATGTAGTTAACTGAGTTGCTCTGAGGCTCAGAAACCCACTTGTGATGAAGACATTTGCATTGATAGTTCGAGATTAAATTCTGTATCTTTTAAAACTTGTTGTTCTGTTTCAGTCTTGTACATATTTTTTTTATCTTCATGGTCTAAGCACAGAGAAAGACTCATGTTTGGATGTCTTAACTGTTCCATTTTTGCACTTTGCTACATGCACATCAATGCTCCTCCTTAAGCATCCTAGAGGTGCAATTATTTGTGAACATGACTTTGGGAAGAATGAACTCTCTCTAACCCCTCAGAGTCAGCCCAGGCATGTAAAAATGCTCTAGACTCTTCTACCGCGTGGCATGGCTTTGCTATCTTTCCCTTCACTGGTAAGGACGGCTTCTGGAGTTGCCGCTGCCCCTGGCTTCTCATTCCTCCCCCTGTGCTGCTCCTTGGTTGTGCTAACACTGCTGCTTTGAGGGCTAGCTGCTAAACCACATTATTGAGTGGAGCTGCTTCCCTTCACCAAAGCTAAGTATTAGCTGGAGTTTTATGGGTGGGGAATGAGATGGATCCAGATATGCATCCAGTTAATCTTATGCAAGGAAAATATGCCAGCTTTCTTCCCTACTTGTGTTCAGAGCATACAATGGCAAATTTGAGGCTGAATTATTTGCTCTTGACTTTTGGATCTTGTTTCAGAGGTAAGAACGGACTAGGGTGTTGTACTGTTGCGCTATGACCAGGCCATGAGTTTGCCAGATTGCTGAAGTGCATATACTACCCCTACCCCCCCACCCCAATCTCATCTGATTGTAAACTAAAATCATAACTTTTTTTTAAATACAGAAAATTCAAATCAGCTAGAGAAAGCAGAACAGGAGAAAACTGAGCTTATACAACCTTCCCCCTTCCCACTTTCTCTTTGCAGGCAGGTCTTTGCTTCTGGGCCTGACTTCAACTAACTCAGCAACTTTGAGTTGCAGCACTGCTACACTGAGCCTGCTGACGCCTCCGAGCCTGGCATCCTGGCTTCTCGCTGCAACCTAGCTGTGCATGAGCTGCAGACTTGGCTCCTTGCTGTGGCTTTCCCCTGTGCCGCATCTGTCTCTGCTTCCCCATGCTTTGGTAGCTGCCCAAGGGAAGGACTAGCAGCCCTCCTTCTAATGGGCCTCTGTGCAAAGAAGTATCACACTTAACTGAGACCTTACAAAGACGAGCACGTGCAGCGCTGACACCTTCTGCTGTGTGTATGGAAACATGTAGTTCCAGATGCAGCCATGTATCGCTGTTGCCTGATAATGCTGTACATAGCTTTGTATGGCATTTTTTCTGTTTTGCAAGCATTCGTGCAGGTTATTCTTTTGCTTCTTAGCTGTTTTTTTTTTTTGCCTTCTTTAACCCACTCCTTTTTTTATCCTTCATTTTTATTATAGTAGAACATAGTAAACATACAGAGTTTTGAGTTTTCCCAGTTTTTCCTTTACCCTTCTACTAAGGGTACAGAGCTCTTGTGACTCTACCTGAGAGGATGTATCCTCTTAAAGTATGTGCTCTTTCGCAATTCTCTACTTTAAAAATCCTCCTAACCTTTCACATTTCAGTTTAGCTAAAGCCCTGTCTCTGTGGAAATCTTTAATTTCAGAAGTTTCCTCAGTTCCTAATGAAGCTAACCTCTCTCTTCTTTACAAAGTTTCCATATGCGATGTATCCCTGGTCCTACATGTGAGAGCAGGACCAGCTACAAGAATGTTGTCAGGGAGGTCCTAGTCTTCAGTTTCCTCTCTGGTTCAAAATCTGCCCCTGGAGCATCTCTCCTTGCCTTTCCCTATGCTATCCATATGGACGGCACTGTCGTTCTGTTGGACTACTACCAGCTTATTTTGCCATTCTGTTCAGACTCCCAGAAGCATCAAACCACAATTGCATTTGGTAGGTAAACAACAATGTGGTCCTCCTTATGACTGTGACGGTATGCTCCTTCCCCCCTCGATGTGCTCTCTCCCCCACAACCTGACCTCCCTGTAAACAGCACATAGGCAGGGGCTAACTGAGCATGTGCCAGCTAAGACCCGTCTAGCTTGCAAATATGACTATAAGTTAATCATCTCCCCCCCCCCCCCCAATAAATAAGGGGCAGTCCGGAGCACACTGAGCTCTCCTGCATGGCAGTGGGCTGCACTGCAGAATCTCCCCTTGCGCAGGGACGCCTCTCAAGGTTACTCCTTGAGGTTGAGAGATTCCTTACCCACCACAGATCCTCGGTAAGTGATTAATAGCATGCTGAACTTCTGCAAACTTCGCAAAACTTTGCTGAGTTATGTCTATGATTAATTGTGCACGTAATCCATTAGACATAAACTGTTGACCAAGTCTGAGACTAGGTTCAGATCCATCTGCGCCTAGGCTCCTCTCAGAAGGAGTTTAGAAAGCAAAGGGGTCCTTTCTGAACCTCGTGACTCAATAAGCGGGTCTCCTTTGCACACACTCATTTAGGCATAAACCGTTGACCAAGTCTGGGACTAGGATTGCATCCGGCTGCACCCAGACTCCTCCAAGGAGTTTGGAAAGTAAGGAGGTCCAGTCTGAACCTCGTGACTCAATGGGAGGGTCTCTGTTGCACGTGCATCTGACCCTGTCCTTCATGCAGTAAATAACTGAGTGAACCTTGCCAATCGAACCTCGTTAAATCGTTCTTATTTACGATTGAACTTTGTTAAGTCACTATCTTACCACAAAAAACATAGTGCTACTTCTCTCTTCCAAGTGAAGTGCATCACTCCTCTGTGACAACGACCAATAAGACATATTCCTACTGCAGCCAAAATCATCTTTAACTCACTGGCTCACTCAGGTCTTTCCTTATACAGATAAGAGGCTTTCTGTGTGATCTCTCCAAGCTTTTTATGGCTGGATCTGTCTTTTAGGCAGAGTGTTTCCCTGACCTGTGATTTATATGGTTGCTTTAAGGTTTTGGGTTGGCTGGCTTTTTTATTTTTGTTTTTTTGGTTAGAGATTCTGTTTTATTTTGTTTAGCCCTTCCTGTTCCTCCACTACCTACCACAACTCATTTATATTTTTCATGTTCATCTTTGCTTTTATTTCCACGTTTCTGGGATAGGAAGCACCCTTTAATATATTTATGTGAATTGTAACTATGTTTGTACTGAATTGTATATCTGTGGTTTTGAGAGTCTTATGGTATTTGATTGCGGGTCCTTTTTCAAATTCTGGTTCCTCGCTTGCTCTTATATGTAGACTATATGGACTTGTATCTCTTCCAATTTTGCTTATAGATACACTACACATTAACCACCTTGCCTTGCTGACTCTACCACTTCCATTAACATGTATGTTTTTTCTCTTGTCTTGTTCTTTCTCTTCTACTCTCAGGCATTAGTTTAATGCATAATGTTTCCATTTATTTTGCATTTTCCTTTTTGTATGTATTCACAGCTAGCATGAAGTTTGGCACTCTCTTCTAATAGTCCTTCTCTCTGGTTTATTTACTTTAAATCACATCAAACTTGATCCTGGTGCATCAGTTTGCCAGGTATTGTGGTTGAAATCCCTTTTTCAAGTGCCTGTTTTCCATTAATTCCTCCCAAAGACTGCCCATCTGAAACCTTCCACAGATACAAATTCCTCAGTTGTCTGTTGACCCTCACTTCCTTTTCAATCTCAAGCCCTCTCCCCTTACAGACAGAAATAGTTACCATACAGATCATCTTGTTTTGAACCTCATTTCTAGTGGGCAGAGCTATTCTTGATTTTGTTCCAGCGGGAATCTGGCAGGATCATTTGTTCCAATGTGAAGGACAATTTGGTGATTTTATTTATTTATTTTTTCCCTGTGCATTCCACACCCCCACTTCCTATCAGTATTCTTTCTTGCCTCAGGTGCATATCTCATACCTTTTGCTCATGGCAGATATCATACATCTTCCTTGGCTGCAACAGTTTTGGGTGACAGACTTGTCAATTCTTACGATGAGGCCTGTAGTCACTACCTTTTCCTAGTGCTGGTGGTAAATCTTAGTCTTTCTCTGCTGTCAGCAGATCATTCTGTTCTCCTTCCCAGCCTGCTGGCCTACAGTCCTTATCCCTCTTGGGTTATGGTCCCTTGCTGTCTGTCTGCTTTGTGCTTTTCTTCGTTGCCACTTCCACGTTTCCTTATTGGTCTCCTGTGCAGCATATCTCAGTTTCTCTTCCTTGGGTGTGCAATATGGAATTGGGTCTTAAGGCAGCGTAAGCATTCTCGTTGTGTGCTCTCCTTAGCCTCAAGTTTTGAAGGTAGATGGGCAAAAGTTGCGCAGACTCGCACACAGACCCACTTTATTCTTTTGCTTTTACCACTGGCTGCTGATTTATGACGTTCTATCTCCTTGTCAAAATGCAGCAGTTGTCACTCTTTTAAAGTGATCAAAACCTGGAAGTGAGCAGCAACACAGGGAGACCTGTATCCTAGTCCCCCATATGGATACCACAAGCACCACTGAGTGACAGACAGGAGGATGCAATCACTTACTCCAAATGAGCAAGCTGCTGCTCCTTCTTCATCAAGGAGTTAAGTTCTGAATACTGTTACTGCCTGAATCATTTATGAAGGGAACCACAGTACCTTTAAGGATGTGGCTGAATGAGGAGCAGTTAATCTGAAAGACTGATACCATCTCTGAGAGGGAGGATGGTACAGAATCATATTGAGAGACTATACGTATTTTGTGAACTTTCTCCTCAGGATGTTCTTTCTGAAATCTGGAGTACTGCATCAGTGTGTGGAGACTGTAATTACAATCTCCTTCCATTTTGTGCCGTCATTTTTCCACTACTATTTCTTCCACACAAAGTGGCAGTAAGAAAGAAAGAAAGAATTAAAGTTAAAAGGTTGATCACTGAAAACTCCAGAAATAAGATTACAACCTTGTGTCAGCCCATTTGGGTGTTCACATTGTGCAGTAATCATTACTAGATGTGTTTTCCACCCTCCCCCCCCCAAACTGCTGATTGTGGTATTTTCAGTGCACAGATGCAGCATGCTGCCTTAATGCTCTGTTCTGTTGTCACTGAGCAATGAGTGACCCCAGGTCTTATTAACTGAACATCAGCAATTTCCAGAGAGGAGTCATGACCCCTAGTGGGGCTGTGCCAGGATAAGCAGGATTATGAGCCTGACATGTTCCACTACTAGTTATAGTGCTTGGGATTCACAGCCTGACAGAAGAAGAAAAACTAGAAATGGGTTCACAGCCAAAAGAAAAAAATGAGATGTTTCTGCTTTGCAGTATTCAAATACATCTCTGAAGACAGAGATATTTGCTTGAGAGCCTGGCATACTGTGATGGTTTCTCCTCACTGCCCTGCACTCAGTCAGTCTGAAGGACTGGGAAAGCTGGCCTTGCTGGGCAGGGTTGCACCATGGTCCCTGCTGGTCAGCCTGCGGAGGGTTGCTGCAGCTCTGCGTCCTCCCCAGCCTGACACAGAAACAGGCAGAGCTGAACAGGCAGCAGCTTCTTTTCTATATCAGCAGAGGTAACTAGAGCTTCAAGACTGCTAAATCCAGCACTTGTGCCAAAGTGCCCCTAGCTGGACCCAACAAGCATAGTCCTTAACCACAGAGCTGGACTACATCCCAGCTTTCTTCCTGGCCCACAGGTATGAATGGAAGATGCAGGAGATTTCATACAGGCCCCTTGATTTCAACCTGCTCAGTTGAGCTGATGAATTCTGACAGTGGTTAGAGCACCATCTTCTTGTACATCCTTGTTAAGTATGGAATTTGTATTATTTTTATTGCACTTGGTCTCTGCTAGATGCCAGTGAAATACAATAAGAAGCTCATGCTGTCTATTGCAGACTCCTTTATTAACAGTATTGTTGGGCAGTCAATACCTTTTGAAGACACTTTTTACTGTTGCAAAAGAGGTATTTTACAGGGTACATTATGGCATCTGGCTAGTCAGTGATCTCTTCAGCTTACTTTCCAGGTGGAACGGAGAGTTAAAAATGGGAAATTGGCAGGCTAATGAACTATGTTCACATAAAAGGTGGTGCTGTCCCCAGTGAGCCTAGACTGAAAGCTGTGTTGGTGTCCACAGGCTCAAGGAGCTATAGTCTAGTTTTCTGAAAAAGGTTAGACGGGAGAAGCAGCCAGTCTTGCAATATATGCTTCAAAGTTTTTAAGAGAAAGTCTTGCATATGTGTGTTTTGGGGATATGAATTGGATTCAGTTCTGTCTACTAGCACTGGGGTGAGTTGTCTGTGGATCTTTGTTGTGGAGAGACATCTTAGATCACCTCATGAGGTGTTACTTGGCCAACTGAGGAGTTACATTATTCAAGTTTAATCTAAGACTGCACTGTACTAGTTCTTCTTATCTTTTGCCATCTTGTTTCCAACTTTATAATTATTTTGCTCTGCTAGAGTAAGCTCATAATATTTTTTCACTCTTAATTGTCCCTCTTAGAGTCAAGACCAAAAGAAGGTTGCCAATTTTTGGCACAAGGTTCTTCAGAAGAGACAAATTAATCTAAGCGGTGAATGCAGACAGCCACAGGGAGAGTTATATATCTATTTACTGGGACATGTTAACAGGACTTAAAGATTAGACGGTGCCTCTTGTACCCTCTGTAGAGGCAATGAAGAGGACATTGTAGCCAACTCCTTAATTGTCCCTGATCTTTTCTTGCAGAGGGAGGGGGTCACAAGGCAGAGACACTGCTTACAGCTCCCTGAGTCATCATGTAGAGCCTGGGTCATTCAATAAAAGAGGAGGAAGAATTCTTTCTCCTTAATGATCAAGACAATGCCCATGGGAGTGAAGGAAGAGGCTTAGCTTAGACTCCTTAGGGATAATGAGAACCACTAGCCACTTCAGATATTCATGAGCAAATACCAGAGTCCTGTTTAATTTGTGCTCTTAAATTACAGTGTCTGAATGAAAGAATGAATAAATACAGTTCTGTTGTTCACAGGCATAGAGTGCAGCTTGCTGAATAATCTCTAGCACTTGTTTTGACAGTAAGCAGCGTGGCGGATCAGTACAGAAAAGACCAAGCCACAGATGGGCAGTGAGTCCTTTAGGCACAGAGACAAACACATTGTACACCCACTGGTGAGTACACCACCTTCTTATTCCTTAGAAAAAAAACACATGTCAAATTTAAAGGTTAGGAATTCAAGTATATTCACATATTTATATGCCAAACCTACGGGATAGCCTATTTACAGTATAGTAACTCCTGGGTTGGGAGGGGTTCCCCAGAGGAGCTGTAGTGGTAAATCTCTCTTTATACTTCCTGGGGAGATGTAACAGATGGACAGATTCCTTGCCATGCTTTTAAAATATCAAAAAAAAAATCTGATTCTCTTCACCTCTGGTGTTGTTGTTCACTATGCCATATCTTACTGAGGTGATTTTGTCTGGGTTGTTTCTCCCAGTTTCTTTTACAGGTTTTCTCATCTCACCATTTTCAGCTTTCCCTCTAAAATAGTTGGCTCAAGAGATGAGAGAGGAAAAAGCAGATGCTCTTTTATTCCTCCTGTTTTCTTCTCCTATTTCTCCTCTTCCACCCTCAACCTACCTCCATCTTAGAGCTAGGTGCTAAGCTACATTTAGCTTGATGACACTGTGGAGGCTAAATGAAGCTGTCTTCAGTGTGTCTCCTTTCTAGGAAGATAAAATGTGCACAAAAAGTGTACAGACCCTTCAGAAGCGACTGAATCTAGACAAATCTTCAAATCTTCAGTTGTAAAAGCTCACAGGTAGCTTTGGACCAGTCAGAACAAGCAAACATATTTTCCCCTGCTCAAATTCTTCTGTTCTTTAGCTGTTATGTGCTTATGCCAGCCCTCATGAGTAACACTCACATAAGTGAGCATTGTAGGAAATGAGTGTTGTAGGAAATGACGTGGTTTAATGCCATTTTTGTATCATGTGATATCAATACGAGGGATAATATTGGTTTCAGGCAGGTGAACTAAGCTTTAGGCATGGAAATCTAGTAAATTGGATCCCAGTTCTGTTAAAAGAAATTTGGGAAAATTGAGGATTTTTCAGTGATGATGGAAAAGTCAAGTTGTAGTCCTTACCAGTGTTGTCAAAATGGATGATGGTCATGTGGCAAGTTGTATCAGTATGTAAAGTAACCCCAAAGTAACACTTGTATGCTTGAGATAGCTGGAACCTGCCAGGGAAGTATAAGGTTCCATCTTTATCTGTCAGTTATCAGGATATCAGAATCTGTTTGTATAGTGCTTGGTCCTTGGACTGGCCTGAAAAAAAGCTTGGACCTAGACAGCAAAAGTTAGAATAAACACGGTAAAACTCAGAATTACTTGTCTGTCATTGCAAGCCACTAATTTGTTGTTGGCAGGAGTATTTTTCCTGCATTGTTCTGCAAGGGACGATATGTAATAGGCTTCATTTTGGATGTCTACACTTAACTGTAGTCTGATCCTGCTGTATAGCCCAGAGGCAGGTGCATATGAAAACTCCATCGTGATGTGTTTGTGGCCTGTAGCACAGCTCATCACAGTGTCCAGAACAGAGAGAGTAGTTGGCTTCCAAAGTTTTGTTTCAGTTGGAGGAAGTTTTGCATGTCCTTCTGTCCATCCTTTTGCATGTCTCCTCCTCAAAGAATATTTTAATGCTACCTGTAAAGTAGAAAAGTAGAATCACATTATTCTGGCTATGCAGATTTATTTTATCTGGAGGGAATTGCCCAGGGTGGTCTTTTTGTGCTGCCTATGACTGACTTTTTTTTTCTTTTTTTTCCCTCAGGCTGCACACAGGTGCAAATACCTATTGTAATGAATTTGTGGACCTTATGTGAAGCAATGAAGTTTCAGGTAAGCACAGATGCATGTTACCATTTACTCAGGCTGGAGCCATGGCATGAGCCCTTAAGGGAATGTAAAGGAGTCTCTGCTATCCTGACAATGTTCCCCTTCTCAATAAGGCAGGTCTTAGACCGATTCTGAATTATTTTAATGAATGTGAGAGCTGCTGCATATGCAGACATTGGTGATTTATATAGCACTGTAGAATGTATGAAAGATGATACATAAATGTATTTCTTCCTATTCTGCCTGGCTTCTAATTTCTTTAACTTGTCTTGTTTTCTTCCTCCTTGTCCTCTGAGGTATGCATTGCGGATATCCCAGAACCAGTGTACTTGGCCTTCTGATTTCAAGGTTATTATTACTATTTAGTATCAGTTAAATATTTTCATTGGCTATGATTAGGGTTAGGTTGAATGATAGATGAATACTGGGATGATAGATATGAAAAATATGTATTCATGAGAAAGCTAAAATATACTGCTTTCTCGAAATGATATAGTGAGGATTCTAGGGCTGATTTCTAGGTTATTGTTATTTGGAAGAAATATGCCTTTGAATTTTACAGAACAAAAGTTAACTGCCTTTTGTTTTGCCACAGAACCTTTCTAGCTTTTTTCAAAGTAAACTTCTGCAAGATGGAATTAATTTTTGGGTTGTTTTGGGTTCCCTTTAGGACTGTACTACCACTGTCAGTGGATTTACTAGCTGTTTGGAAAAATACCATTTTTTCCCCAATTTTTGTTATTAGCTAACCTCTATTTATAGATAACTATGGGTAAAATTATTTATATGTCTGGAGAATGTTGATGAAAATGATAGAGATTGTGTTGATGTATCTAGCTTATACAAGGTATACTTTTGTAAACCTTGCTGCACATACTGCAGGTTTTGTCAGATAGCAATATAATAATCCTTTAGAAGTGATTTGTTGCATCACTAAAATCCCCTGTTTTTGTCTGTTATTACTTTGACTTTGAACTCAAGTTCATCACATTGCTGGCAAAGCAGTTTCCCTTTTTTGTTCTTATTGGCTTTCTCACATGGAAGGTAAGCACAGGGATCTGCCTAATTCTCAATTAGATTGATTAATCTTAATAAATTCTCCAACTTCTGTTGATTCCTCTATGGTCTGGTTGATACTTTAAAATTTATAGTCCACTGTTTTATTTCTTTTGGCAGCTCTTCTCCACAGTTTTTGCCAGCTATCTTGAACCTTCTGGGAGGCCCTGTTTGCTGAAGCAATGCCACTTTTCTGCCAACATGTCTTCAGATGAATGGGCAACACTTTTTGCTGTTGTTATTTTATCCCTTTCTTTCTTTCTAGTTGAGTCCATTTCTCTCTGTTGCTGAAGGCTAGCTCTGATATAAAGACTCAAAGGAAGCAATAAGGAATATATATTGCTCACGGGAAAGGAAGGCACTACAATTGACATCTCACCTTAGCCACATCCACATGCAGGAGCTGCATCGTGCTGCCTCTCTTGGACCCTGTTAAAGATCTCTGCTGTGAAAGTAGCATATAGAAAATAAATCCACTTTTTTGGATAGTTTCAGAATTTGCTGAATGCTCTAATACTTTATTTTCAAAGACGGATCTTTCTAATAGCATGAACATGTGTTGCACAGAGGAGTTAAACCAATTGTGACACCATGTTGAGCATGGGAGTCTCCTAAAGAATGCTAGTTATTGAACGTCGATAACCTTGAGACTTCTGTTGTTGCTTTACAAGGCTGGGAAAAGAAACTAACCAAGTGTGCATGTACAATTATCAATAGCCTTCTATCAGATTTGTATAATTGGATGCAAAAGACCAGTTCTGGATCTTGTTAGCTTTCTGCATGTAACATCACTACAGTTATACATAAGTATACCAAGATGTGTGCAGAACTGTTAATTTATTTTTTGTGAACATAAACCTATCTTTGTCACTTTCTTACCTTTGCAGAATACCAGGGATGCAAAGTAAAGCTAACATTAATCACTATACATGAACGTTATTCAGCAGGATACATTCTGGCTTCTGTACATTATCAGCCTAGTGACATATCAAAGGAAAGACTTAAGGAGCAATCCAGCGGAGAATAATGAAGGAGTCTGTGAATGATTCAGATTTTCCTAAGAAGGAAAAGCATAATAGGAAAGAAAGTAAAAAAAAAAAAAAAAGTTGGATAGCTTCCATTTTCAATGGGCTGATTGGAGTCAGCTTCTTAAAACTGAGTAAGAGATAATTATGAGGATTGAACTAAATTGTGAAGAGCTGGTAGAGTGAGGGTAAATACCTGATGTGCAATGCAGTAGATGGCAGAGCTAAGAAAGTGATTCAGAGAGAGATATGAGAGCCAGAAGAAATGATCACCAGGCATCATTACTAACTAGGTATGGGAAAAGACAAGTTTTTTCCAAGGCTATAGGAAAAGTCTGCAGTATTTGACCTTTGGTGGAAGCCTGAAGATATAAGGGTGCTTAGCTCAATAGCTTGAGCATGTTATGTGAAAAGAAACTGCAAAAAGTAAATGTGAGGTCTAAGGAGAGGTTTACTTTGAAGACAATGCTCTGTTTATGAGCATCGTAAGATAGGGTAGGTACCCAGGGTGCTTCAGATGAGATTTATCAATGAAAGTCTAAGAAAATTGTTGATGGATTTCTTATAGCCATGTTAAGCTTGATATGAAATCAGGTATTAGCTCAGATAGACAAGGTTATATTTAGAATTGAATAAGAAAGAATTAAGGTAGATCTTTGAATAGTCAGCTGGGGTGCTATAGTTACATTTATGTTTGTAGATGAGATTAGACAGCTCTAAGCTAAAAGACAAAATGGAAGACAAACTTCAAAATCTGGAAGGGAGAGAAGTGAGATCTTCTAAGGGACATAAAGTGTTTGTGGGACATATAGCTGCATGAATAAATGACTACTTGGGTTTTTTGACTTAGCAGAAAAGGAAATATGACTTCTCATGAGTTCAAAAAAAAAGTTTTCAATTTTGCTGGTGAAATAGAATCGACTTTTACATTTTTATTTAGTGCTTGTTTCTTGTGATTCAAATGAGCTTCTTTGGACGAATATTTGACATTAAAAAAAAATTTACAAAGGGAACCACTGAATGTGAGAGACTGACTGTTTCATGCTGAAATTATTTTAATAAATAACTTTGACTCTTTCCAGAAAATATCAGCCAAAAATAACTTTCTATGAACTTACAAAAATTTTTCGCAGCTCTAATTGAAGGAAAATCAAGTAAAATAGATCTACATATTAGTAGGCCATAAGCTGTATGAGGCTGTGGCATCAAGGGAGATAAAACTCTAGTGCCAGTGCTGCAGACTGGCTAATTTTTTCCATTTAATGGCAGATGCATGTGTGAAAACAATTGTACAGACACCTATTTGTCAGTGAACACATTGCTCTTTTGATGCTGTGAGGACTAACCATATTGATCGATTAGAAATAGGTGAGGGTTTTCAGAGGAAAGTTAGACTTTTTTTGGGGGGGATCAGAAAAGTTGATTAATTAAGAATGATTTTTATTTGCAAGCACTAACTGTGTTTGACAAAACTGTCATATTCTGGTTGTAATTTCTACTTGAACCAGAGTGATCAATCGGTCTCTGAACTATTAGTGGCCTTCTGGCCCAAGTCACCTGGTCACCTGTTTACCTGGAACATGTGTGGCCCAAGTTCAAAGTCTTTCCCAAACTGGAAAAAAAAAAAAAAAGGATGGATTTGAACCTCTTTTCCTAAAACTGAATGTCTTAACTGCAAGATAGCTGGATTTTTTTCTGTATCATTGTCCAGTTTTTACTTAAAAAAAACCCTCAAAAATGTCTTTATTTCTATGGCAGAATAGAAAAATCTATTTTTAATCTGAAAGCTGTTTCTGGCCATCTTGATGCACAGTTACAGACTATGGAACACTGGGAAGTTAAGCATCTTGAATTCAGAATAGCTGAGGTTGGAAGGAGGATTATCTGGTCCAAGCACACTACTCAAGCAGGGTCACCCAGAGCAAGTTAGCCAGGACCTTGCCCAGTCAGGTTTTCAGCATCTCCAGGGATGAAGACTCCATAACTTCTCTGAGCAACCTGCTCCAGTGTTCAACCACCCTCACAGTGAAGAAGTGTTTTTGTATGCTCAGACGGAGCTTCCTGTGTTCCAGTTTGTGCCTGTTGTCTCTTGTCCTGTCACTGGGCACCACTGAGAAGAGTTTGGCTCTGTCTTCTTTAGTTCCTTCCATCAGATATTTATACACAATCTTATCAATATAAGATCCCCCTGAGCCTTCTCTTCTCCAGGCTGAAGAGTCCCAGCTCTCTCAGCCTCTTCTCATATGAGAGATGCTCCAGTCCCTTAATCTTCTTTGTGGCCCTTCTCTGGACTTGCTCCAGCAGTATTAATAGGATTTGATTTCTTATTTGCATGGTTTTGTATACTATTACCTACCTTTACGTATTCACTGCAAAGGATGTATGGTGAGAAATACACTTAAAAGAGGAAGTTTTGAAATACAAGCTGGCAAGAACAGGAAGGATGGAATGACTGTATCTGAAAATTTATCAGCTTGTATTAGCATACTATCTATGTTGGAAGGAAAACATGTGTCTTCAGTTTCCAGGGTTGGTTCCACTTTTTTTGCCCAAAATGGCTTGTCAACTTTGCTTATGTTTGTAGTGTTTGTGGATGAATGTAAACACTGATGTACTACAAGGAATCAGTGGCATCATATCCAGTCAGTAACTGCTATAATGACAGTACCACCATGCTTTTTATCCATATGTCTCCACATACTTTACAAAGACAATGCTATTTCCATTTTACAAATTACAGATAAAGGAGCTGAAGTGTAAAGAGGTTAAGGGGCTTGTCTGAAATCTCAGAATGAGTCAGAAGCAGAGACTGGAAAATAGTCTATGTTTGATTATTTCTTGTCTACCCTTTATTCACTCGACCATAGTCTTGCTCCCCTCTCAAGTTCCTAATCCCTTAGTAAGTGACTGATGAGGTGGCTGTTTTGTTGTTTTGGACAGTTGGCTGGCATGCTTCAGTTGCATGAGACTGGATTTTCCGTACTCATGAGGTTTAATATATAGCATGGCTTACTGAATGGACATCTAAGTTTCTATAATCAGGAAAAGTGAGAAGCCAGCCAAGAAAACAACTAAATCCTTACGCTGAGACACTGAAAATTCTAATTCTCAATAACTCTTCCTCAAATCCTTTTTTAATTTACCTTTTATTGAAATATTTTGCCATGAGATCAAAACTCACAGGGGAAATAATTAATGGAAACAAAAAAGTACAAATCTCCATAGAAAGGAATAGCACTAGAGGGATGTTACATGTGGTACTTGTGTTCATCCCCCTCTATTGTGAAAGTGCATCATATACATGTTTAATTTAGCTATTGAAAACTGCTGTGGATAAACTGATTCAACCCCATTCTATGGAGAGCCAATGGTTTGAGAATCTGTAATGAGTTAGTCCAATTAGTGTGTTCAGATAAGACATGAACGGTAAATCTCTGACCAGTAGTATTAAAATTCTTTTGACTTCCTGGCAATGTCCCTGCTAGTAAATTAAAAGGTACCAGGGTACAGATCTGGGCATGAGACTTGCCTGTCTACCCTGTAAAACTGATAGACGGTCTCTCACAGTTTCTGGCCCAAACCAATCATCACTGGTCAGACCAATTCCTGGGCACGGTTCTCACTTGGCTCTTTGCATGTTGCTACCCCTCTGGAAATTGCAATTTTAATAATACGGACCTTGCCAGACTGTGCTTTTGGTCCTTCAGGCCAGGGACTGAGTCCTGGCTCTGCTTGGTTTACTAGTATTGGTGTAGCCATATATCATATTACCCTCAGGACAACCAGAAACTATGATTTCACAAAGGATGTGAACAAGGGAGCTAGACCAGAAAAAGCCTGTGGGAAATGATATGGAAAACCCCAATCTTTGATGAATTTGAAATTTGGTTACTTAATGAATTATTGATAACATCTAAACCAAAAAAGGGGTGAGCTTTGAACAATAAACTCTTAGTAGGAAGTACTGATGTTTGCTCTAAAGATAGTCGGTTAAAAGACAGCGTGTTATCCTAATAGCCATAGTGTGTATCTAAAGATAGCGTGCTAACCTAAGCTTTAAGGAAAACGAAAGATAAAAATTCCTTACCAAGGAAAAGTTTATGGGGTATCTTACAATTCTTGATGGCAATTATGTTATTAATGTAATCTGGTTGTGTGTGGTCTTTCACAACAGTCACAGTAGCCTAAGCTCTGGGAGCTGATTTTGTTGAGAATATGTTTAATGACAGCAACAGGAGATGCTGAAAGGCAGTGCATTCAATCTCAGCGTCATGAAATATTGCAAAACTGCTGTCTTTGCAGTGTTCACAGTAAACCCAGAAATAGATTAATTTAAAATTATATGTGAGAAGCAGAAAATAATTTTGAAAATAAAGAGATTATGCAGAAAGATAGAGGATGTTGCTTGAGAGGCAGGAGCTGGAGGGGACCAGCTTTTTATCCTAGTTGTGCATTTGTTTAGAGGTTAGAGAAGGGTCTGAGGAGGTGATATCTGGAGAAGCTAGCCAGATAATGAAAATTCATAGACCTTCAAAACGTAAGGGCTCTTTTGAATGTGTGTCCTGAATTTCTCAATAGTAAAAACAAGTTTACTTGTTTTACTTGTTATATAAATTATACTTAAACTGTATGGTGTCCAGTTAACTACCAAATGTTGTGTATGAGCATTCTTGGAACATGAATCCTTAGGGCATAAAGGTCCATTTATTTTTTTATTGTCTTTTTTTTCCCCTTCATTTCCTTCAAGCTTGGAGGAATCTGTAACTCTGTAAATTACTCTTAAAACACATCCAAACTACTTAATTACCTACAAAATCCTTCTCTTTGGGCCAAGTGGTGTGAATCAGTGAGCTCCACTGAGGTCAAATTTCTGTAAAAGCTGCTGATAACAAATAGGAGGTTAATGAGGAACAGGCTTCAGAAGGGACTTTCAGGGTCATTAAACAGCCCCCTCAATTACAGGCACTTAGAGTAGAAATTTGGTCCAAAATGCTCCCCAGAACGTCCGCTCAGCACACCACGCTCTACTGAACGCCTCCCTGTTCTCAAATTGGAAGCTTAGCACACGCAGCAAAATACCCACCATTACAGACAGATGTCAGAGGGGGAAATCAAGGCCGTAATCAGCATTGTAGGATGCTTTGGTAACAAGAGATTTGGAAGGTGAAATTTCCAGCTGTTCACAGCAAGCAGATCATACCCTTTGCTAACTTGGCTATGCCCTTTTTCAGAAGGAATGTGTTTTGCTCACCTTTCCAAACAAAGATTAACTTGGTAGGAGACCAGGGTCTGGACATTTTTAACTCTTCCTCTTCCCCCCTGCCCCTTTCAAAAGCCCTCCCCCAAAACAGAAAATGCACCAGTTCTTGAAAGTTAGTAATGACAGCTAAACTCTTACGCTGAAATAGCAGTCACTGCTATTTCAGTTATGTTAATCTCCAGCTTGCTGCATGACTCTAATATTATTTTTGCTATTCTCACCTTTCTAATCAAGGTGAAACTACAGAACTGATAGCTGAGCTTCTTCAAAAGCAAAGCAAACATCCCAACCAAGTCAGTGAAATGTTTCATATGCTGCTGCTGAAGCTTCTGAAGGAGAATTTGCCTCATGCCTTGGAATAAACATGGCTGCGCTTTCACCTTGACAGATCATTTTGTAAAAAAATATCAGTGGCATTTGTTTTTCTTTTCTAACTGATGATAGAACAACCTTAAGAGTTATCCTTTTCAGGCTATGTTTACCTCTCTGAGTCATTCAAAAGAATCTGTTTAGTTTACTTTCTCATTTTTATGCTCATTTCCAAACTGAAGTTAGGGATGTGCCTTTTCCACTGAATATTCAGGCTGTCTCCAAAATGCCTTATTTATGTCTGGATTTCTGACTGGATATATAAATAGCCCGGAGTTACCTTGAGATTATCAGTGATTCACAGATGTTGGAACATGTTTTCACCAATCTCAGCAGTGCAGCAGCATTTAAAAAAAAACACATGAAATCAAATGAGAGAAAGGATTATTGACCAATTGCACATTAATCTCTCCAGGCTGAATCAAACAGGAATCCTTTATCCTTTCAATCTGAGGAGTTTGGCCATGTGCTTAGATGGTCCATATAGGTCCAAGAGCTAAAACTTTGCATTCCCTGAGAACTGCCACCCGTTGCAGGTGGACTTAATCTGGTGATTTTTGAGTAAACTAGCTCTGTGCCTCATGTTGTCTTGACTTTGTAGTTTACCACGATGTCTTCTGAAGGTAATGTGAATTACTGCTCTCATGGAAGTGAAAAAGAGCTGTATATATTTGAGGCTTACCTTAGTTCTTGTATACCATATGTGCAAATATTTACAAATACCCTCAGCTTCAATTCTGAAAAAATGGGGATGCAAAACAAAAGGCCACCGTCATTTAATCTGACTTGCTGCTATTACTTGATAAATTTATTGAGCTCCGTCTTAGACTTAATTAAGGTGTTTTCCCTCTCTACTGGCACTCAAAGAACCTTCCAAAGCTCTGTTCCTTTGATGTTTAGAAACGTTCTTCTCACCTCTAGCTAAAATTTATTCATGGTCACTTCATATCCATTTGCTTCTGTGCCAGCGTTGTCCTTAAGTTTGAATAGTTCCTTTTCCCTCCCTTGTGTTTACCTTTTGATGTATTTATAGAGAGCTTGAATATCCACTCTCAGCCTTCATTTCACTGAATGAATGAACCAGCCTTCTTTAAGTCTTCTATACTAAAATCAGTTCTCAATTCCCTTGATCATCTCAGAAACCTTTCCCTGTACCTGTTCCAGTCTGAATTAATTTTTATTCCTCCTGGGAGATGAGGACTGTACACAGTATTAGGGATGAGGTTTTACTAGTGCCTTATAAAGTATATTAACACTTAAAACATTTCTGGTGTTGCTTTATCTACTTTTCTCTAGTTAATGCTCTTTTAAAATGTAGACTTGCTGGCTGATATTGCTTTTCAAAAATGCGAGAGCAGCTACTGCTCTGACAATTTCTGTGGGGGGAGGTGAAAGGAAGGAGGTGTTAAATAATCTTTTATTGTAAACTGCAATGTGCTCCTCTCTCTTTTAATTTGTTAATATATTTAACAACAGGAATTTATTCTGGATATATGGAAAATTCTAATACCGAAATTCAGATTCTGGTTTCTTGTAATTAGATGTTGCAGCATCCACAGCACCAGTTGCTGAATTCTGGACTATCGGTTTTAGTTTAATATATGGTAGGAAAAGAAAGAAAGTGAGAACTCGCGAGTTCTGCAAATGGCAGTGGCATCTGTGTCGGTAGAAGGAAGCACTAATGTGTAAATGAATAAATGCTAACAGCATATGGTGGCAGTTCTTAGATCTGTTTTGGGATGGAAATGAAAGTAAAGGAGGCTGAAGAACTGTTAAAGCTAATGGATAATTCTTGTTCAAATAGGTTCAGTAGGCAGTCACTTTTTGGTTTTGTTTCATGACTTTCTGATGTCCGTGAAAGCCATTTGGTTAGTACCTAGAGAGAGGACCCTCAGGCATGACTCCTGGGTACTGTCTTGCTGCTTCCTTTCCACTCTTGCTAAAAGGTTTTTCTCTGTACAGGAGAGAGTGGCCCGTGACCTGGCTGTGGCAGGCTGCCTCCCCTGCTGACATGTAGGAAGCAGTTAAAATGTGTTGGAAGGGTTTAATTCATCTGCTCCTAAGTCTGAGCGCTCCTTGGTGAGAGCTAAGGGTCTCTCTGCAAAGAGGGTTTCCTTGGCAGTTCAACCGAACCCAGCTTGAGTAACCTTCAGGGCATGGAAATAAACACTAAAAAACCCAGCTTTTCCTAGCTAAATAAAACCCCTGCAAAGCTCTGGTTCAGGAGAGTATGCACAAGTAGCGATCTCTTACAGTGAGGCCATTAGCTAAATGCCAGATATTGCCTTTCTCCTGGAGATCTTCTGGTTCTGTGTTGACAGTGTCCCTCTGAGACACGCTTTTATCCGCCAGCCTGCCAGGCACTGATTTATAGTCTGATGCTGGAAAAAGTCCTGGCATCGTTGTTGCTGCCTGGAGCCCCAGTGAACTGCATTTAAACAAATACCCTGATCCCTTTTGATGTTCTTTCTCTTCAAACTTCCTCTTGGGTCTGCCTTTTCAGAGCAGGACCTCTAACGGTTCTTTTCCTCATGGCATCACAAGCAATAAGCAAAATCTGTCTGTAGCTGCATTTTGTGCTTCCACCCCATTAAATGTTATCTTCCAGCAGTAAGCAGAAAGGCAAACATATCTGACCTTCTGCTTGCTTCTTACCTAACCAATCTCCTGACTCCAAAGTGGAGCTGCTACTTAGCCAATGATTAACTGACTTAGCTGTTTTTCATTTCCTTAGCAAACCTGGCTTAATAGAAGCCAAAGTTTTCTAAGCTTGCTTTCACTTTTACCCACCAAATGACTGGAGTAAAATCTATAAAGATTCTCTAATTGAATAAAAGTCAAAGGTCCACCTTGAATCTTTTTTGGGGTTCCAAAGACAATTGTGGGGTTAAGGGAAATTTATTGAGCTCTTACAGCAATTCACATTTGAATAAATGCCTAAATTCCCCTTAGTAGTTCATCACACCAAACAAGAGTTGGGATATTTTTAGGCTTCTAGCACCTCAAGGGGTGGCTAAGCACCACTAGTTTTTATGCAACATCCTAGATTATAGACTGGCCCAGCAGCATTGCAGCGCTTGTTTCTTGTGATGTTTTACTCTTTTTGATATGGAAACGCACTTCTGAAAAATCAAAAACCGAATAAAAATACAATTGCTCTGAGATAATGTGATAAAGAGGGGAATTCACGCTCACAAACTTTAGAAACCTAGACTCGCTGTATAGTCCATGCAGAGTACAGGTGCTACCTTTTCTCCGTTGAATGTAGTGAAAATGAAGTTGATTAGACTCCTCAGTTTGGCAGCTAAAGTTAAGATGGCATGACTATTCCCTTTGTGCGTTTTACCGTGCAGCTATAGTTTCCAGAGGCAGAAGGTGTGCAAAGCTGTGTTAGCTATGCCTCAGTGAGGGTTACCACAAGGGGAACTAATGTCTAAGCTGCAGATGGGTCACAGTAGGAGTGGAGGAGTTATGTTACTTAAAACTGCAATATATTTTGTTTAGTAGGCCAGCCAACCCAGAGCTAAAGATTACCATATGTACCATATGTAAGATATGGCTGCTTATATATGGACAAAAACTGCATTAATAGCAACAAATACAAAACACAACTGCTGTAAACTCTATATGCATTATACAAGCAAAACTTATGTAGTTTTCTCTTCTCTATTAATTTCAGTTTTGTTTATGTATTCATTTGTATGACCCAGAAGGTATGTTATCTTAGAAGTTTCTTCAGATCATTATGATTCCTGGGGGCTGAATCATACCTGTGTACCTAATATACGCCTTGGAGTTAGGTGCCCAGGTCCCTTCGACCACTTGAGACGTCTACAGTGCCTACTTCTCCAAGGCCTCGATGTTTTGTATAGCCACTTATGCTTGTACAAAATAGGTGTAGCAGACCATAATAACTGTTTGCACTTGTTTTGCTCTGATGCACATGACTAATGTGAGGTGTGAGGCAGCATGGAAAAATCAAACAAGAAGCAAACAAACAGTAGGATCAGAGGTTTGTTACAAGGGCAGCGAGGCAAGAGCATTTGCACATCTTCTGTAAATGTATTTCTAGCTTCTGAAAGACTTTCAAAGTTTACTCTTCTCTTGTACACTGACTGACAGGTTGCATTTCAGGTAAGGAAGCAGTCATGCACTTCAGTAACCGTTCTGAAATATTTACCTTGCCTTTTTAAAGATTACTGTAACTCATAATAGTTTGCAAGATGGTTTTAAATTTATTGCTCATCTGGAGGTATCTAAATCCATTTATTCCTTAAGGACAGTGGAATTTAAGGTCCTGTTTACAAAGCTGAGTCAGTGTCATTGAGGCTGTATGGTAGATGCAAAGAAAAAATTTATCCTGAAACTCTAGAGAGACCTGCGTACTGCCTTTGTCACCCACAAAATATTTATTTTTCATTAATATGAGTATAATAAAGATGCAGTGGATCTCTATCCAAAAACATGAAGACTAAGAAAAATATGTGGTATTTTACAGTTCAGTAGCTACTGAATCTATGGTGTGGCATGTAACCAGGATAGGGAGCTCTTCTAGAGAATTCACTGTTACAGTATTTTTTTTTTTATTGCTGTCCCTTTGTATTGTACCTTTGGAAAGACTAGCTCCTACTATTGTTTGTCTGGATTTGTTCCTCAATTCCCATGGTGTATGAGGCACCTGTCTTGCTTAATTTAGTTGAAAAAAAGAAGTGTAAAATACTTAGATTTATGCTCTGGCAGCTGTCACAAGAAAAAGAAAACAAATGTTATTTTTATTAGTAGGCAGCTCCCTCTTCCAGTGCAGCACTTCACGCTTGCTGGTGTGGCTGTGGGCTGCTGTCAGCACTCCCAGCAGCGATTCAGGACTGTCCTAATAACAGTGCGGGAGTGGGACAGGCAGTTCCCGTGCCTGATTTGTCAGAGCTGGAGGTTTATATTTGGCTAAGGCCAAACTGCTTTGAAACATCAGAAATGCAGGATGATTAAGGGAAGTTAAGCAGCTCTTTTTGAATGAATTGGAATAAAGCAAAGAGGGATGTCACATGCAAATGCTGTGTGCAAACTTCAATCAAAAGCCTGCACCAGTTGTAACCTTGGGCAAAGTCTGGCCTAATATGTTTTCAAAGCAATATTTTCTCTCTGTTCATTTAAAAGCAAAGAGAGAGAGAAAAAAAAGTCATTGCTTCTAAAATGCTGTAACTGTGTTACTCTATAATGAATCCAAATGATGAGAACAGTGTTAAAGGAAAATCACGTTGCTACTTAGCTGTGACTAGAATGTTTTGGAATTGAAGAACCGATCTCTCATTTTGACTTGGTAAATCTTGGATGTGAATTCCTTCCAGTGGGTCTTGTCTTTTTTTAGGGGAGGCGGAAGGACTGGCAGATTGTACAGTACATCTCCCCCATAAAACACAAAAAAAAATTTCTGATAGCTTTGGAGAAAATGGAGAGCCATGCCTCCCACTTAAATGCTGGTTATGTGAATTACTGGGAAATAAAAGCTTTTATCAGTACTTAGATGTTATGTTACATGGTGTCAGAAGAAGAAATTTAGCTCCCGGGGCATGGGGGGGGTGGGTAAGACTGGAGAAAATGAAGGCCCACAGGATCCAATTCCTTTCCAAACTGAAGCAATGCATATGAAAACTAAAAGTTCTGGTAGGAGGAAAAGTCAATATAAGCATTAGTTTGGCTGCTTGTGCCTATATACTTACACAGAATCAGAAAGACTGTCCTTTTAGCCGACTGATTTACAGGCATGGAACAATGGTAAGCACAGGTGTTTCTGCAGTTTTAATGGACTGAGAATAATCCAGTGTTTGTTGGCCCTGAAATTCTGTTTGGCCTCATGGTCCAGTAGTTTGGTTGTTAGCAACAAGACTATAACTCCAGAATCCAGAAATGCAGTATTTAATGATAAAATCACTCTCTCACTTAAGGCCAGCTTTTAAACTTTAATGTTATATGTAGAATACAGTATATCTGATTCAGATTTGTGGTATGTAGTTTATGAATCAGGACTGAGTTGTATAAGGATTTTCTAGTAAACTTTATTTATTGATTTTAAACATAAATAAAAATGATTGCTTCAAGCAGCATTCTTTGCATTTTCTAAGCTTTTCTATTTCCTTAACCTAGCAAACAGCTGGATGGGTAGTTTCTGCATGGACATAGTTTGATTTCCTGATCATATTTATTGTTTCCTGTTTGGCATAATAGAACTAAACTACAGTAAAGTGACCATCAATTTATTAAAACTTAGTTATGTTAAAATGGATTATGTCTATAGAGAAGGCTTCATATTCTGTAGGTTATGAATGAGGTAAAAAAAAAAAAAAGGAACCTCTGTAAATAGTATTGACCTTTGAGCTCTTTGAACAGAACCCTTCATAAGGCAAATCTTAATTGTGACTACCTATTTCACTTTACTTGTGCTGCTGTATCAAAAAGTAGTGCTCTCTAATGTTGCTCAGATAATTCAGGATTTGTAAGAAATGGCAATATAGTTGTAGGTGGATGCTTTCTCACTTTTAGCAGGTATTCTGCATGAGGAATCCTTGGAAGGCAATGGAAGGAAGCCATGATTGAGATGTGTGTTAGTAATGTGGTCTTACATCCAAGATGAGTCCAATGACTTCCATAGCCTTGCTTTTAAGAGTTTTAACTGGGATTATATCAAATATTTAAATCCATCTTAACTCCTTTAAAAATAAAGTCACTAAAATACTTATTGGAACATGAACAGGACATCTTATCGCTAATGGAGTATTTTTATCATAGTTTTATTATCATTATTACCTATTTTTGTTCCCTTCTTTCTCCATTTATAAATAAAAAGATAAAGGGGAGCAAAGTATATTTTTAGAAGACTGAGTTTGTATTTTGAAGGTTTCTGGATTACAGTAAAGAATAGATAAATTAGCTCCAAAGCACTGAAAGAAGATCAGTGAGATGTTTACATACAGCTTTTAATATATGTAATTATATATAATTAACACACACACCATAAACAAAAGGTAAATAGGTTGGATATTCTCTTAAAGGCTATCAGGGGTCTCCTTACTGAAATAATTTTTTAAATCTGCTCCTTCTAACTTTTAGCTAGCTAACCTCTCTACCCATAAATCACAATCTAAATATGTTTTAAGATGCATTGCCTGATCAGGCCGAGATGTCCACGCTGTCTGAATTTGCAGCCAACAGCTTCGAGGAAGTAATGAGAAAAAGCAATATACCTTTAATTATAGAAGCCTAGGAGTATTTTACTGTCATCATTAACAAAGTTATATAAAAGTTGCTTGAGAAATGGTCTGCGTAAAATAAAGATCGAACTCCCATACATCTCTCTTAAGTTTGTATATGACATTTCACAAATGCATGCAGTATCAGGAAAGGTCTTAATGACCTCTAATTCTATTGCTATGACATTTCTATTATCTCACTGCTAATTCCTCTGCATTCTCTACAAATAATGTCTGTACTGTGGTCTTGCAGTCATTATTTCTATTTTTCTCCTTGTGTTTTATCCTAAGTCTGTTTACTCTAACTATGTTTTTATTATCCTTGTCTAAGAAGACTTTATGATTATGAGTTTCCCTGGAGCCTGCTGGAAGTTCTTTGTTGCTTGCATTCTACAGCTTTAGGTCATAACATCCCACAATATGCTGCTGAATATATTGCTATATAAACAGTACACAAATTCATTTCTTCTCCTCACTAGATTTTAATTTGACATTTCTCCTTTAGAGGCTGATTCAGTGAAGCAGAGCTAGATAGAGTTGATGGGGGGGGGAAGGAAATTGTGCTGAAACTCTAGAGTGGTTGATATGATACTGATACAGTTTGTCTGCATCAGAAAAGAATCCATTTCTTTCACTTATTTGCTGTGTGCTGGTATGGAGATGTACTTGACTGACATCTTAACTTTCAACACACACTCTTGCTAAACTTGCAGTTTATATTTCAAAGTTCTGTAATTTTCTAGGCATTATTACAGATATGTTATGAAACATTCTGTTGAAGTGAACATTTATAGGATGAGGTAGTTCTTTCAGAACAAAAGAAAATGGTCAGATTTTTGTTAAAAACAAATGGAAATAATAGAGCAACTATATTTGCGCCAACTGCAAACCATATTTTGATATTAACTCATAAGGTTTATTTATGTCTAGGATATACTGAAATACACAAAATGTACAAAATAGAAATGATAACAGGTAAGACCAGAAGGTATGGACTTTTTGCCTATATTTCTAGGAGGCTCTGTATCTTACATTGCAGTTAGTATGCATCAACTAACATTTTTGCTGACACCTCTGTGGGGATCCAGAAGGATGTTATCATGAAATAACTACAACCTCACAGAAGGATAGCGTCTCAGAATTACAAAGATGTTTACTTCAGTCCTCAATTACAGGAGGGCTTTCTGGAGTCTTTAAAGCAAATAAATTAGTCAGTCTCAGTGAACAGAATATTAAGATAGTAGAATGCTGAATTTCATTTTTAAGTCTGCTTCAAAAGATGAAAACAGCCTTGGGTATGAGTGTAGGTTGTGCTTGAAGCCTACTTAATTTGCAGTTGATGCTGTTAGGAGCACAAGAAGGGGAGACAGCAAAGGTTCTTCTTACACTGTGGAAATTCCAAAACTAAATGCCAAAATCTTTAGGTGAATGTTTATTGGTAATAGAGAGAAACAAATATACTTCTGGAAAAACAACAACAACAACAACAACAACAACTCCCCCACCTCCGGCCAAATGCCAATCCTCCTCTTCCCCAACCTACCTCTAGAGTGCAAATTTGGTACAGTACATTGAGAAGATTTCTCTTTCTGAAATTGAGGAGCACTGAGCATTACTGCTTCTTCTTCTAAGGAAACAAAATGTGTATGTGTGTATACATGTATTTCTGTTTGTGTGTGTGTGTGTGTGTGTGTGTGTGTGTGCGCATGTGCGCGCATGTCTGTTCTTTTGCTTTTAAGTTTTTGAACCCACTGGCTAATGTAATTCACATTTGCTGCAGAACTCCAATAGACAGAATTATCCCTGCAGGTTCTGTGGCAATAGGGGACCAGGGAGAAGATAGACCTTATATATGTTCTGAGAGAGGACAAGGTCCCTTAAAAGCATCTTGGATTTTTAAGAAGGAGACCAGCTGGACTTTTCTTTTTCAGCTTGTTTATTTCTTCCCCCCACCCCCATCCACCCTTTTCCCCAGCAAATACTTTTCCAATGTTACCCATGATGGGATTATTGTAGATGACTTTTTTTCTCTGCCTAATCACTGACTTTTGTGCTGGTCAACATTATGTATCACACTTGATTTGCACCAGCTTTCCTGTGGAGTTGATACTCTTACTGGTGCTTTCTGGCATAGAGCAACCTGAAAATAGGTTATGTATCAATGCGTTCATAAGAGACTGTAATTTGGCCTTCAACACAGAGGAAGGTTAACTTCAACATGGTGTTTTCTTCCTTCGCCTCTCTACTTATCCTCTTCTTTTTAGTCTTTAGTGTATGGAATACCATCTGAAAGCTTTCTAGAAATGGAGATCTGTATACTGTGGTCATGTGTTAAGGTCATACAGACTACACCTATTAGTGAACTTGTGTATCAGAAATGCACTTCCCCTCCATTGGTGACAGCTCATGTATATTGTTTCAGACTAATCCTGAACTTGGTTTACTAAATTCTAAATTATTTTTTACCAATGTTGATCAAATTATGTGTTTTGGGCATTCCTGTTATGGGCATGAAGGTTTGAGTATAATCATCAAGGGTATAATCTAGTATGTATCTAGGTATAATCTAGTATGCATAGAATAACAGCTTTGACCCACTATTTTTCCCTCAGTCTCAATAGTATGAGCATGGTGACACTAGATTTTTTAATGCTAATCCTTTAACAGTCCATTTCTTAGATTTAATACCCGTTTCTAGTGTTGTTGTAGGATACATAATTCAAATGTAAATATTCTCCAGTTTTCCCATCTCTTTTTCACTAACTTTCAATATATAACTTACTTCAGATCCTTTTTCAGATGTTCTTGCTTGCTAATTAACAGGTAATGAAATTCATTATGCTAGGTTAGAGCTTTTGCTCCTGATCCAAGTTCAGATGGCTCCCTTGAAAGCGTATGTGACATGAGATCTTTTCAGTGTGCTGGAAATTGGAAAACCCTGAGAAACTGTGATGATTAAATTATGGATGCTGCTGTCATGTTTGTTTATTTTTTCAGATTCAGCCAAAACAGCATACATTAAGAACTGCAGGCTGGAACAGCAGTCTGAGAGTTTCTTGGCATGTCCAGTAATAAAATAACCTATTGCAGAGTGTAAGTTACATATCTATCAGGACAAAGATTGAATGCCCCTATTGTTTCAGTTTGTGTCTCCTGCCCTGCAGTGTACTCAGAAGGAAAAAAAAAAAAGGCTATCCTTGACTTTCTTTCAGTAGTCTTTCCCTTATGAGACCCTTGCCTTCACCATCTTCACTTTCATCTCACAGTTAATTACTTCTTTTTGCTGTTTTGGTCCTGAGGTATATAAAGGAACCTTACAACTATTATTATGTATCTATATTATTAACATTTCTGCAAGAGCTGTTCTGCTCTGAAATTAATAAAATAACCTCTTCCCTTCACAGTCTTTATGTGTGATACTTGCGTATTGGAGACCTATGGTAATATCTCACTGAATTACAAGACAAATTTTGTCACCATATGACAAAAGCTGAGAAAGCACATCCACGTTATTTATTCCAAACTACTTTAGACATATGATCTTAAAATAGTGCAAATACCCTTAATTAGGTAGCGGTACTGTGCAAAAAGATCAGTTGTGGATCATAAGGCCAACAGAAGTTAACATCCTGCTGCTGCAAAACTTGGAAATGCTAAGCCAGAATAAATATATGGGAATATAGCCTCAGGATGAGCTGTGTAATCCTTTTTACTCTGTTCTGCAATTGTAAGGCATTAGGTAGCATAAAGCATCTTTTTGGTACAGAAAGATGTAGACCAGCTGAAGAGAATCTAGCAGACAATATTCAGAGGTCAGAGGAACATGATTTGGGGGGAAAGCGTAAAAGACAGCATTGTTTGACTTGAAGAGAAGACTAAGGGGGCTAAGGTCACATATGAAGACCTGGAAGAGGAAGAATAATAAATTCTCTTCTGTATTGCTGATGGATTGTAATAATAACAGGCTTACACTGTAGCATTGGAAAATTCAAGTTTCTCTAATACAATTGAATTACAGTGCCTTTGGAAGTTGTGTGGTCTCTATTATTGCACCTCTTTTATGAAGGGTCTATAAAACAAAAATATGTCAGGAATGACTTAAGTAATTCGGGCAGGGAGCTAAACAGATGACTTTTTGAGCGCTCTTCTGATCCCATGAATCTCTGAAAGCCACTTGTTTGTTTAAACAAAGCCAAGAAATACTGAATTATAAACATATACAAGAACCATATGTGTGACAAAGATTTTTCTTCAGTGTGTCTCCCACTCTGTCTTTTACTTTTGATTTATAAGATTTGTTTATTTAGCTACTCCTATTGCAGCTTTCCAGCAAGGACTGGAAACTGACAGCTGGAACAAGAGCAGAGAAAGTTGGAACAAAATGTTTGTTGTGCAGGTTGTTTACTTGAGACTTTGAGGTTAGTGTTTCCTAGTTCCTCACTGTGAACTGCTTATGTGGTATCACACATGTACAGCATTTATGTAACATCAAAATTAGGAAGAGTAACCCGAACAAACTACTGAATTCGTTTGTTTGCGGGGAAAGTGTAAAAATAGGAGCCAGAAATATTCAAAATTTATTTCATTCTGCTGCAGTGTAGAATTCTTTTATGCTTATTTACAGCATTTGAGATGTTAGCATGGACTAATCACAACATAAAGGTGATCAGACCCAGTCATATACTGCTTTCTACATCTGTCTTCTTTCTCACCAAGTACTTAAAATGGAGCGAGTGCTGCAACTGTAGTGAACTCTGGATTACCTCTAAATAGAAGCAGGTTTAAAAATATGCTGGTATAGCATAAAGTACAGTAGTTGTTGATTATAAAATGGCTTTACTCAAGGATCTTTTTTCCTACTTTCTGCGGACATCTGGATTTTTTCCCTCTTTCATGATGTTTATACCTCTTTTAGTGGTTTGTTCTAATTAGGTCTCAGTTTATATATATATTTTTTATGTTTTTTACATATATACTCATATTGGTGGTTTTATCAACCAAAGTCGACATGGATCTTCTCACTTCTCTTGCTATGTGAATATTAGCATATGTTATCAGGAGAGAAAAGAAGAGAGATTTTTCAACCTACTCTGGCAAGAGCAAGTAATACCTATTTACTTTTTCCTAATAACATTTTGTAGGGAGGGAGAATGGGAAAGCAACTCCTTTACTTCAATGCTTTTGAGCCTTAAAAATCATTTCTAGTTTCTTTGGTTAGTCTCTTGTGTCTTTCCTTCCAGAGAACCTTGCTGCAATGGTAGCTGTCTATGGATTGGAAAAGATGTTTCTGACTAGCTGTATTTGCTTTTACAGAGGATCTGATCTGCTGTAGTTAATGTAGTCTCAAGTTATATTGCCATACTGGCTCCACACCATTCAGGAGAAATCCAAAAGAATCCAGCATTTTTAAGAGCAGATTTTTTTTTCCCCTGTAGTTGCCACTCTGAATAATGAACTAGTAAAAAGCATGAAACCTTCTGTAAGTAGTTACTGCTTTTTGCATTCAGGGAGGTGGCCATTCTACTTGCTTTAACAGCTCATATAATGCCATATCCTTTCTGGGTTATAAATAAAGACATATTGATTAAAGTAAAAGAACTCAGAAAGAAAGATGAGTTTTACCAAAGAATATAAGAATTGACAGACTTAATTGGGCCAAGGTTTGCCTTGCATGTTCTGCTGCTTTCAACAATAACTAGTGCCAAAAGGTGTTTTGACAGTGTAAGAACTGCCGGTAGCCAGTATAGGGTAATTTGTCATCCTACTCATTGTCAGTCTGTATTTTGTAAATAGACTGACTTAAGCTTGGGAACATTAGGCTTCATAACCTCTCCAAAAGCAAAGATGTTATCTAACAACACTGACTGCTGTCGCTGCCTATATGAATTGCAGGTATTTCTTGAATCTTGCTAAATACTGGATGTCCATACGTTCTTGTGTAAATGATTTTCAGAATGTTTAATTAAATTGTGAAAAAGTTTTAAAATTGGTTTTGAAATAGATTCATTTAATTCAGTTGAATATTCTGTGTTCTTGTGAGAGAAGCTGCTAAGCTATCTTCTCCGTATTGCTCATTTTAATAAATGCTACCATTTCCTTATTGTAATTTATTCTTGAATAGAGACCTACCTGTCTTTTTGGTGTCTCTTCATCAGAGTTTCTCCAGGTTGATAATTCTTACTACCTTTCTTTGAATGCCATCTAATTCTGCATTGGTCTGTTTGGAATAGGCTATATATTAATCCAGGTGGAACTACACTACTGATTTATAGAAAACGTATTGTAATAATTTCCAAGATGTTCTCCCCCACTTCATAAAGTAACTCATTTCCCTGAGTTGACCCTAATTGCACATTTACTGAAGAAATTAACTTTTCACAGCGACGGTCAAGTCCACTTCCTAAACTGATTCAGGTATTTCAAAACCTTCATGGTGTATGTGAATATGAACAAGTTTGGTTTTAAAGGGAATTGTCCTACTGAATAGCCAAGTTAAAACCTTGTTTATTTTTTTCTTTTTTTTCTTTTTTCCTTTTTTTCCTTTTTTTCCCCTTTTTTTTTCTTTTTAAATAGGTCCTAAATTCTGTCATTATTATTATGTAAAATTTTCAATACTCTAGTGGATACATGCCCCAACTCCACAAATTTCTATTATTTTGTTTGCTTCTTTCTTCCTTTTACAATTCAAAATTTAAGTTCACAAAGAGTGGTATGAGCTCTGCAGTTCTGAAACAAATGCTGTTTTGCTCGGGAATGAATTTCCCAGTAACTTGGAAAATATGTTATAAATTGAACTTCCGTTACAGCTAGAGCTCACTGACACTGGTATGAGAAGAGTGGTTTGAAAACTGTAGAATACAGGATCTTTTGGTGATTCTTTAAATAGTCTTGTATCCAGAAACACATAGAAATTGCCACAAGAATAGCCAGATTTTTTTCAGTAGGCCATCTTTCATAATTTGTAGGCATTCTAAAACTTGAAAAATAATAACATTTTACTATTTATAAATCTTCTGAAAAGCTGAGTTTGAGGAACAGATTAGGACCTTGCCTTTGTTGTCTTTTAATCTGACTTAATCTGTTTCCCTGAATGTAATGTGCATAGGCATAATTCTAACACTTAAAAAATATTTAATTCCCCATGAAATAATGTTCCTGAAAAACTAAAAGGGCCTTTGTTTTATTTTAAAATCATGAGAACCCATGGGAACGTAAGTGCATCATTAACAGTGGCAAGAAGGCAAGGCGAATCATTTGTTATTTTATGCTTCTCTAAATGTGTTCCTTCTTTTGGAACCTTTGCAAGTTTACCATTTAGACTTGTTCCTACAGTAATTGTATTAGCGCACTAGAAACAAGTTGCAGAGTTGCAGGTTGCAGAGAGAACCTTTCTAAACTTGACCATCTCCCTTTTGAAAGGAGTTAGAAATAACACATCAAGATCCTAATCTTCTGGATTTTCTATTAAATGACCACATGAAGGAATGACTTAGCGTCAACATTATAAGGAATTAAAGAATGACTAATGTGATTGTTTCTTTTTGTCCATTTTCTTTCTCCTTAATTCCCTTTGCTATAGCTCTTTCCTCCTTTAATGCTCACTGTGGAGGCCCAATAATACTCATTGGCAGAAGCAAGGCTGAAACACTCATGCTTGCTGCACAGACATCAGTTTGTTTGCATGACAGTGGGATGGACAATTATGTTGGCTCCGGTTCATTCTTTTTCATTCTATCTGTGTTTTTCAGAAGGAGGGACTATTTGTGTCTTTGAGTAAAATTAATTATACCTTTTCCGAAAAGCACCACAGAAAATGAAACCTGTTATTCGTTCATTTAAAGAATGTGAAGGCTGAAAAGGTGATGCTGTGAGCTTAACTTACAGACCATTTCTATGTCTGCCCTGGACATGTATATCCTTTGTGTGGTTGTACCCTAGCTACACTACCTGCTGAGGGATGTGACCACGTCAATGACATCGTGTAAATAATAAGAACAACAACTCTAAACAAGTTATAGGATATGATAAAATTATCCTTACAATTCTTGTTTTCTCCGCTTGAATGCTTCATACCATCTTGAGGCCATATAAATGTATTTATACATTTAAATGTATAAGTGTATTTGTGGGGTCTGTGGCTACTGGAAGTGACAGTAGTTACCATCTGCTATGAAATGGCCTGTAAAAGTACAAAAGAGTTTCAGTGAATCAAGGACAAGATGTAGAATTCAGTTAGACAATTGCAATTGCCGAGGCACTACTTCCTTTCTCATCCCTGCCCTCTCTTTCCTCTTCCCTGAGTTCATTCTGCAGGAACAATTAAGGCCTATTTAAGTGATAAGCCCTATTCAAATGACAATAGAATTTAAAAAATAATAGATGGAGGAGAAGAGAATGAGGAACTGAGAGAAGGAAAAGGTTCAAAGTTGGGAAAGAGGAAAAGCAGAACCTGAAGAGAGGAGGCAGGGACATAAAAGACAATTGTGGCTTTAACTATTGTGGAACAGATGATCACTTTCCACTTTTGGAAGACGAAAAAGAAACAAAACTGATAACAGAATTTTCCTTCAACTATTTAATCTGCTTGATTTTTAAAAGCTTATTTTTTAAAGTGTATGACTAAGTTTAAAGAAAAAAAAGGTGGGGAAGCCCTATAAAATTCTCTTTCACAGCAGAGAGCTGCACTAAAGCCCATAGACTTTGGTAAGCATAATAAAACTGTATGTAAAAACTAACTGTATACTGCATTTTATTTCTTTTTGTCTAAAATAAGGTAATTAACACTAAGAATATAATAAAACCTTTATTACAGCAGTTAAATTTACATAACATATATCATCACATTGTATTATTACTGGAAATTTGAAATTGTGAAGAATCCTTAAGTTAACTTAATTATTTGTATTCTATACTTAAGTGGTTTATTTTATGGGATGTCCAAGAATAACAGAAATTGTAATGCAGATTTAGATCAGAATGGAGCTAAATGCTTCTGAGTAGTTAAACTGCCTTAAATTATTCCTGGATTTGTTTGGAATTTAGCAAATATTTCCATCTAGTGGCACTCCCCTTTTTTGCCAAGTAGATGAGGGATTTGAATCCTCCTCTCCCATGAGAATGTTCCAAGTGTCACACTACAGACTATGTGTGACTGAAGGGGTGTTGTTTTTTTATTTTATTTGGGTGCTGCTTCACTTCGTATCAGATATTTAAATACTCATTCATCTAACGAGAGATGCTATAGTTGGGCAAATTTCTAGAGAAGTGAGAGATCTCAGTCCAAATCCACCATTGCAGACAGCACCCTAAGCACCGTCTTGTACTGTATGCATGGACAGGCTGCTCTCAGTATTTTCTGTTGACTCTGTTCCACTTCATAATGCACTTAATATTCATGGAGCAGGGACTAGAACGTGAGTGTTCTGCATTGCTACAACCACTAGATAATACTGTCATTCCTTCCTATGGCTCAGTGGATATTTAAGTATCTTGTACAAAGTATCTTGGAACGTATTCAGCAGGAGACAGTGAAAACCCTGTCTCTCATGTGTGATGATGTGGACTTAAACTGTTTCACGCAAGAGAGAAAATACAAGCTGTTTTTTCAGCAGAACAAGGTGAGTGTCCAAATCAAACGCTCTACTGGCACCAACCGACCTGGTTTTGCAAACAGTGCCCTCATCCTCCCCATATCCATTGCTTCCTTCTGCTATAGATACCTGAAGTGGCATACAGTCACATTCTACTCTAAATTTTCCCTGCCCACTTCCTGTTTAGGGTGCTGAATCAAAAAATGAAACATTTGCTGAGTTGTGATCTTGACCAAATAGTTGCTACTGCTGGTATTCTTATTATGATTGTTTGTTATTGTTATTATTGTTTGAGGGAAAAGTTATGAGTGCCCTAACGCTCCAATGTACTATTTTTCTACAAGTGCATAAACGTGCTTGGGAATATTGTAATGGGGAAGCTAATTTATACGGAAGTGGATTTTGCATCTAAGTGTAGTTGAAGCATATAGAGGTCAGGTGAGCTGGAGGTTGTGAATAAAATGAGATAAATGAAAAGAGCTGGCATGAAATACTAAGTTATTTATTTATGCAAATTGCAGTCAGCTATTTTGTGCAGTAGCTGGATGTGCTTTTTATTTCCTGTGGCAGAAATTAAAGTTGTTTTTTCTTCTCTTCTGTTCTCAATCCTGTCTTCTCCTTCTAATCTCTGTATTTTGCTTATAAAGCTTTTTACCCTCATAGATGGAAAGGCTTTTATATAATTCTGTTCACCTGTTGTGAAATGGGTTTCTGTGGGTTATTAGAAAAGCCAGTTCCTTCTGTAAGTACAATAGCATAGCAGTAATCTCCTTTAGGTGGAATTTAAGGTATTCAAATACTCTTGTAGTATTTTAACCAGCCTTTATAGCCAGATTATAGCAAATTTCTTCTAATGCCTTTGCTGTTGAACCTGCTTCAGTCAGCTGTACTTTGTTTATCCCTGTGATTGCAGTCTTCCTTTAATAACCTCATTATTTTGTAACTTTGTCCTTGTGATAGTCTTTTTCTTCTCTTGAATTTCTGAAATATTAATGACTGCTGTTTGAAGCCATTTGTGCACATTGTGTTGTAATAGCTGTCACGAAGACCATACTAAAGGCTAAATCCATTGGTGCTGTTGGTGTTTTAAATGTTCTAAAATATAGACTTAGAAGGTTCTACTTCCGCTGCTTTGTTTGTGTGTCTCCACCATACTCATTTAAAGTTACCTCCAGTGGATAGCACTCAAGAAATTGGTAGCTGAAGCCTTTCATTTCATTTCTGCTGTTTTTTATTTAGTCCAAATTGGTGGGTAGTGGCTGAAAAGTCTCCTCTGACAGCAAATCTGTCATCTGATTTTCTGCTGAGGTGTTCATCTAACAAAATTTTTTTCATGGAGATGTTTCTGGAGACAAAGTGGCTTCTGGTTGATGTCGGAAGATGATTGGATAGAAGGGGAGATACTTACATGATGTGTTTTGGTGTTGGTGAAACTGCTGCCACAGAGGCTCTCAATCACCTGCTTGCTGGGTGCTTACTTCTCAAATGCACTACCCACAGAACTAAAATTCATAGCACTGGATACCTGAATTGCACCTGATGTAGAAACCTACAGTGGGCAAAAGCAGTATTTGAATTTTTTTTCTTTATGAAATGTAGATGCTAACAAGCTGTGGTTAATGTGATACATGCAGGCTGTGCAACATGGCAGAGCTGCCACATAGCTGCGGAAAGCTTACATCTTAAATCTCTTGCCTTTTGTGATGCCTAATACCTCAGCTGTAATATTCCATTAGCATTCTTCACTTTATCCCCTTGATATTGTTTGTGATCCTCACTTGTCATGTCAAGTCTCTGAAAACCCTTGAGGTCATAGCCCATGTCTTTCTATTTGTCCTGGAAAGCATCCGATATGCTTTTGCAAATTGTGAAAATAATACTCTTAAATTTTACACCTAATATGGATTGTGTTTAGCAGCAGCAGCAGCTCTGCCATCTGTATCACCAAGGTCTGGCTGTTTTCATAACTAACTGCTTCTCATTCCATGTTATAGACTTCTGCTACTTTATAGACTTTATAGACTTCTATGTTACGTTATTCTCTCTATATTTTTTTTTACTACCTTTATTACCTTAGGAGCTGAGGACCTTACACTAAGGGAAGATTGTAGCATCTGTTATGTATCATCTTCTCTTTCACCCTTTCCTCATGGGGTGAATATCATGTGAAGTATAGTGTATTCCTTGGGTAAAGGTTTTATCTTATTAATATATACATATATGTATTTATATATACACACATGTATGCATAGAAAAAAATGCATAATTCATTTTCCCTGACTTGTTCAAGGTAGCACTTATAACTTTTTCTTGAATAAAAAGAGGGATACCACCCCCCGACCCCCCCCCCCCCAAAGCATTAGGAGAAGGAAGGCAGAAAAAGTCTAAAAGGAAAATAAGATCAAGCTTTTTGCTGCCCATCAAAACTTTTGTTTATGTTCTAAATCTCTTCTTTATGTATAACTGTTTCTCAGTTCTGAAAAGTGAAATTCAAGCTGCTTTATCCCCTAAAGTACATTCAGCAACAAGGGCTATGCGTGAATCAGAGCTTTGAGAATTTCAGCAGCACCGTTCGAATATCGTCTCTCCCTCCCTTTTTTATGGTGTTGCATCAGTTGGTTGGGAAGGAGACTGCACTGACGTGAGTGTTTGGGCTGAGTCACCAGATCTATTGTCCCTGGCTACTTTAAAGTCTTTGTGATACTCCTGTGGTTGAGATATTAAGCCTCACAGAGGATGCTGCAAAATGTTTCTTCTGCTAGCAGTGCTGCCGGGGGACCTTTGTACCAGGTGCTGTAGGGTCACGCACTGGGCTCGTGCCTCTCTCTGACTGCTTTTGGGACCTTCCCTCCTCTCATTGTCAATGGGAGGAAAAGTGGGTTATTGTGCAGCAGGTGGTTGATTTTTCACATTCTGCTTGCAGGTGTTAAATCTCTCTAGCCCTTTTTTAGAAGAAAATACAGTATTGATAGAAGTATTTACATCCGCTGCTGCTGGATACCTTTGAGAGGTTGTGATTCAGCTAGCCTTTAGTATAGGAAGGGTTGCTGTGAAGTAGTCAGCGATGAATATGAACTTCAGGCTTTTATGCTGAGAGTTATCAACAAGACTGGCACTAAACAAGCTTGATTCCATTTATTCTGGTCTTTCTTCTCCCTGAGGCATGCCCAGCTGTCAGGGTGCCATTTATCACCCTCATGCTTATTGGCCATGCTAGATAAAGCAGTTTAGAGCAGCAGCAGGGGCTATTTGAGTTTCAAAATGGAGAGAATGACAGGTGGCTAAAGATAATAGGGCAGAAATCAAACACGTGGCAGAAAATGCACAAAATACTTTGGAGCTGGTGCTGTGCAGCAGCGATCTCCTTTGGCCAAACAAATTGTTGTCTGAGTTGTAGCAGTGGTAATCTTCACACTTTCACATTCAGAAGGATTTTTTCCGTGACTCTGAGCTGCTGCTTTAATACAAGTAATAGGCAATAAGACAGCAAATAGCAAAGTTTTGTCCATATAATATATTTAAATTAGATCCCAACATCAGGTCCATGAGGTTATAATTAGGATTTATAAGAGAGATATATTTTGTGGTTTTGTTTTCTTTGGGATGTTCTGGACTGATGTTATGGCTTCTTTTTCTCCATTATGTTCTATATAGATCTTCCCATTCTGATACAGTGATACAAATAGCCATTGTGAGATTCTGCAATGTCTGCACTGGTAATATATGTTACCATGGTAAATGATCAGTTCTTACAATAGGTCACAATCTTCTGTAGTGGGACTTAAACCATACCCTGAAGATCAGACTGAGTTATCATTGCCAATTGCTGAATCAACCCAACTAGCTATGTGTTAGCAAGTTATCTTTGGGAATTATTTACACTATCTACTTTGTCAAGCCTGACAGAGAAGTCATTTATTTAACTGTGAGTGAGTATAAAAACAACATCTATTTAATTTCTTTCCTGTACTGTGCAGACCTCTTACAACCTAAATTCTCTGGTGATGTTCTCTAAAATGTGCAAAAGTAGCACAGACTCTTGATTAGATTCCACTGGCCTAAGGACAAAATGAACCTATTGCTTTTCCCTGTAGCATATTCCCCTCTTTATTCATGCATGGTTTTTGCTATTCTAGCAACTTTTGGGGTATTAAATGTATTGACACCATCTTGGCATTTCTTTTTTCAAATGATGTATGTGTATTTTTTTTTATTTGTGGTTATTTCCTGTAAATCATTTTGTGGATTAATTGAATGTATACTTTTTTCTCCCTAATATGCAGTCAGGTGAATGTGGCATGCTTGCAAAGCCCAGCAACAAATTGTTGAAGTTACCGTGGCTTTTGGTATGTGATATTTCAATAGAGTTATTGATTGATAGGTGGTATATTATTTTGAAGATGCAATTGCCTTAGCATGTGTTTGTTCAAATAAAATGTGAAACAGCAGAACAAGGAATGGGGACTTCCTCTGTGATATTGTTTACATTTAGAGGACCATAGGCCATAATCCTAGATGGATATTATTTGGTAGTGTGTTTAATGAGCATCTAGTTGCTTCTGCCTTAAGAAACCATTTTAAAGCCATTTGTAAGGCTTTTGTTTTGCTTTTCTGGGCTTTTAGTTAAGGTGATCTATTCTGTGTGAGAAAATTTATTGGGTAGCGGTCTCTTTGGTGGCCATGTCAGAGTTACTACTTTCAAGAAAATATATCCTGTTTGGTGAAATTTGTTGATGGCATTTCTTAGTGGGATGCCAATGACTGACTTACCACATAACAATGTAAATCTGTATTAAAAGTGGTTTGTAGATTCAGCCATTCTTCTTTCCTCACTGGTCACTGTTTTGAGAGGGCATCAGAGGATCAAGGAGGGAAGGTAAGTTCTCCTTCACTGCTGCCTCAGTAAGTTGTTATGATAGATTCTGAGCAATAAAACTGCTTTTTTTTTTTTTTTTTGTAGAATAGGCCTAAGAGAAATTAACTAAACTGTTTTGCACTGGTTGAATTGTCTTTTGCTTGACTCTTTAAAGTATTTTTCGAGCCTTTTTTCCCCCAAAGCTATCTGTCTGTAAATGGCTGCCTGCATAACTGAATTCATTATGATAAAAAGGGTGCTTGGTTCTGCTTGTTTAGGTACTATGAAATGGAAAAAACAAACTCAATATCACTTGATTAGGAGGAGAAATCTACCTAGAACACATCATTCTTTTGTTTGCTGCTAAATATTTGCTCATCTCCATTGGCATGCCTGCTTATATTTCTCTGATTTGTTAGGAAATGGGCATTCAGACTTCAGGAGCCAGCCCCTTGAAGATATTAAGTACCAGCTTGCCATTTGTTTTCACAGGAAACTAAGAATCTAAATAAATGTGAGGATCTAGTACTTCATAACTGAACAGAGTATTAGACAGGGTTAAAATGAAACAGACTGGGATGGAGGGAGAAATGTTGACTAGCAAAATTGACGGAACAGATGCTGATTGATTCCCTCTAGAGTAAATAAGGCAATTGATAATATAGTTCTTTCTGCTCTCAGGTTAAATCACTGATTTCTTCTTTCTGGATCCTGCTCTGAATAAAAGGGAAAAGTCGAGGGGAAATTCTGTTTGCTGACATTTGCAAAGAAATTGTTATCGCAGATTTCCTGTGTTATATGGAGTGGAGGCTATGCACCTGCAGTCATTTGAAAACCTATGCCCACAAGCATTTTAGTCTTGTGGAAGTGGAAATTGGGTATTCTGAGACTTTACTAGGCCTAGGTTAGGCAGGCAAGGGAAGGAGAGAGTGGTAATAGTGAAGGATTGTTTTCGGGGGTCTGCAAGAGGCTGTAATAATTCATCTTTGGATTGTCCTGGTCACCTGGCTTAGAGCTGCAGGCTGTGCCTGACTTGGTGCTGTGCTTCCAGTGAGTTGGATAGGAGCTGCAGTTATAGACCAAGGAACCACTAGCAGAGTGGTAATGTGGTATTTGTGTGAGAAATTATCCCATTTGGCTGATTACAGTGTTTTCCCAGACAGAATTGCTCATGTTCCCAGGTCATTTGTTGAGCTGGAAGAAAGGAAGGAAAAGCAAGTATCTTTGAAAAGTATGAACATAACTGGACTTCAGTTTCCCCTGTCAAGACGTTTCAGTATGACTTCAGCTGAAGTTCATGCTTCATTTAGAAGAAACCCTAGATAACAGGATGAACCCAGCTCTTGCTACTAGTTATGATTGGTAGTTCTCCAATGCAGTCAAAAGTAAATGTTGATGACAACCCTTCATTAGGGGAACCTAGTGTCAAAGCAGATGTTGGCTGAACTCCAGAATAGACACAAGCACAGTGTATCTTATTCTGAATGTGAGTGTCAATTTAAAAACATAGGTAGGTTAAATATAGCACTTCTAATTCTATATTCAGCCCCAAGTCAGTACTTTAGTGACTTATTTCTAGAGTGCTTATTTGTCTCCTTTCCATTCAGGTATAGAAACAAGTGTCTGCCTTAGTGTGAAATTTAAGTTCACCGAGTTTCTTTGTTTGTGAAATTTTTTCCTTGGTGACAACTAGCACAACCTCAGCAGCCTGGCTCAGTGACCCCTAATTCATTCCTACAAAAAATGCAGTGCTAGCAGGGCAGCACCTTGATCGAGACTGTTGGGCTAAATATTATTTCTATTGAATTCATACTAACGTTGCCTGCAAGACTGACTTTTCTTGCCTTCAGAAAAGCTGACCTCTGTGTGCCATCTTACTTTCCAATCAGACTGCAGTATAGTGTCAGAAGCCTCCTTATTTCAGTCAATATCAGATGTGCATAACAGCTATTTTTGGTCATCAACTCAGATACTGCCTAGAGGTTGCAGCTGCTAAAATTGTGCAGAAGTGTTAATTTTGCTTCAAGGTTTTGTCAGGAACAGCTGGTATTTTTATAGTTTTTTCTATAAATTTATTATGGAGAAATATTTTGCCACTTACATTTTTATTTTTTGAAAATGACGAGCTAATTTGAAAACTGAACAAAATTTGCACTAGGATAATATTTTATGTATTTTTTTCGGTAAGTTAATGTTTAAATAAATAAAATGTTAAAGGTACCTGCCAATAGCTTCTTTCCTGTGAACAGTGATCAGCTAGAAAAATAACAAAACAGAAAACCAGGGTTTATTAATGTTTAGTTCGGTACTGTGATTTGAAGTATGTTACGTCGCTGGTCAGGAATATGCCCTAAAGTCCACCAGAGTTTTGCGGGTTCCTACAAATGAAGCAAAGCAAGGAAGTTTGTTTGTTTTTTTGTTTGTGTGGAAATGTGGTTCTTTTTGAATCCAATCTTCCTATATGTTTCATGGGGAAAATTCTCAAGATATTTTTCTCTTGGACACTAATACAGGACTTAGTGTTTTGAAAAACTGCTACTTTTCAGCTTCATGTAAAATTCAGTGTGAACGAACTTGCTGTTTTTCTTTTGTACTGATTTTGCCAGCATTGAGAATTCTTTTTGTAGAAACCTACCGTCAGCTGAGATAATTTTGACATTGTCTCTTTCCTTTCTTACCTAAGTGTTATCTCTTGGGATTGCTGATCTGTTCAGTTTTGCTTGTTAATTTTTATTGCAATATTCCTTCACTCCTACGTGGATCAAGATACCGTATAAATGTATATCAAACTGTTGACTGTTGAAGAGTTGACTCAAAGCTTGCCAGCTTTGTAGACAAAATAAAGTGATGGGGAAGCATGAAATGAGTAGATTTGAGAATAATTTTTTTCCTGGGGGATTAGGGGTGGTCAGGGACAACTCCTGTCTCTTATTCCTTCTTCATTTATGCTGGGTGTTTGCTGCCTTGCAGTACCATGTTGCAAGGTATGGGTTTATATGGAGCCAGGTACTTTCTGTGACTCCCTCTAACATTCTCCTAGTGCAACACAGATATATGCAAACAATACAGCAAAGCCTATTGTTTGCAGTATATGGCTACTGCTGATTTTTCCTCTGCCCAAAGCTGTTAGCAGTTGTTTCACCTGGTGCCTTGTGATGACTGCATGGGAGGAAGAGAGCAGGACATCCAGGGATTGCTCCCCTACCCCTGATCATAGCAAAGTCACAAAGCTGTAGACAAATGGACTGCTTATGGCTAATAATGCTAGACAAAATGAAAAGGGAGGGGGTAACATCAATATTGCAAGCTGGAAGTATCAAGAGCTATGTCCCCCCAAATCCTGATTTTTTTAAAACCAGCATGTTTATTTTATTTACATTTTTTTCTTTCTAAAGTTGGAGTCTATAAATGTTTGCAAACTTTTTCTGTGGCTACATGAGCTAAAAAATAGATCCCTGGGCTGGGGTTTTAAGTAAGATGTGTTAAGAACTGAGATCCTTGTCATGGAGCTGAAGCCGTTAGTTAGGTAGAGACATGTCCACCCTCTTTTCACAGTTAGGAAAGCAGCCTGTGACATGTTGCCCTTTAAACTGTAATTTTATTACCAGAGAACATTGGGAAATATTATTCGGGATTGAGGAGTGGTTTTCCATCATGACAGGGAGTCATCCCAAGTCTCCTGTCAGTCATGGCTTAAGTGAAAATCTCTGTTGTAATGTGACGTTTCTGTGGGCAAGCACACTTGTTAACTCGTGTGTTTAAGCCCATAATTTGTAAGGGATTATTCCGCATCCCTTCATTGGCAGTTCAAGCTACTGAAGTCACTGTGCAGCTCTTCTCATTAATGTTTTAAAGCAGGAGAGGCTTTAGCAAGCACTGCTTAACTGAAGCTAAAAGATAAATAGGAATCCTGTCCTTGTGGTTGAACTATGATGCTTTCATAGGTAGAGCAAAGTTTCTTTTCTTTTAAATGGCTATCAACACAAGGCTTGCACCTGTCCTCCCTTTAATGAACAGAAATTTTCAGACAATGAGAAAAAATATCCCCCTTGCTCTCAAAACTGTGCACCTCCACCTTGGTCCTTCCTTTACCCTAGTTTAACTGTGTGTATTTTCTGTGTCCTGTCTGCAACAGCTCTAAAGACCCATGGAAAGTCTGATTCCCTTTTGCCAGTTTCTTGCAAACAGAGCTAATACACACAGCAGACTGCTACTCTCTTAGAGAGGGTGAAGCCTCAGGTGATAACAGCTCCAGGAAGGCAAGACAAATGAAAAATTGGAAATGCTAGAACAGACATCCACTACATCTGGACTTTGTAGGTCTTACAGCTCTGTTGTCTGAAGCTGTGTGATTATATATTGTATGTCCTCTCTCTACGTAACATTTATTCTCTTACTGTTCTGCTTTTGGAGGAAAGCTTGCCACTCTATAGGCTCAAAATGCAAATGGCAAATAAAGCCCCATGCTCAGATCTCTTCGGTTTGAGGACTTGGCTCAGAGTTTTTGTCTGAATTTAGCAATACTGAAATAATTTCCTTTAGTTATGTATTGATTCTTTATTCTGTGACTGAAGTTACCCAAGTTGAAGTGGCTAGTACAGAAAGGGTGGGAGGCATATACATAGCTTGTATGCAAGTGGGGCTATTGCCTGCACACAGCCAGAGACCAGGTTAAGAGTACAGATTTGGGGTGGGGGAATGGGGTTAAATGCCTAATGATCTCTTTCTATTTTGTTTCTTCTAGACTTAGACAGAAAATTTTTCCCTGCCTACAACATAATTTCAGATTTTATCGTTTTGTTTTCATGAGAGAAAAAGACAATGCAGAACATTACCTTAGCAGGAAACTGAAAAAGCAGGTTCAAGTTCCTGTTTTAAACCAAATCATCAGCAATTTGGGGCTTAGTTTGCTTTTACGTCTGTCATTTTTGTTCATTTAAAAAAAAAGTACTAAGTAATTTTCATCCCAACTGACACATTTCTCCCCAAGTTTTCAAGCTTGATATGTTAGTAGTGATACGTTAGTGCTCTTTAAATAAAAAAAGAATGTTTCTTAAAAAAATATTCCTTGTCCACTAATTTTTCTGTCAGGACTCAAGCTTAAACATTTCAGTCTTTGTCCTACAGAAACACAACAGCTTCTTCCCTCTTAGCTTTTATATTGACTTATCTCTCCCTGAGTAACTTTAAATCTGGTCCTCTAAATCTTTTCAGCCAGTACACTCTGGCTGGGAGAATGATATTTTTCTCTCTGTGAAATGAGTTCCTAAAAAAGGCAATGTATGAAAGAATGTCTTTTCTCCATTTTTCTAGTGATGCCAAAGTTAAGTCAGTTACAGGTAATTTTGTTGTTAAGTAAAGCTGAAAAAAGGTTTAAAATCAAATTTGCTTTCTTAATTAATGTTGGATTTTCTAGTTGATCTGGTTGGAATATATATTTATATAAATAAATGTATATTTTCAGGTGGCTTTCAACCAAACCAGCACCTTGAACTGGCTGGTTATGTGGCCAGATGAGCTCCAATTCTAAGCCAAAGGAGGAGGTGGGAATGTGCAGCTGGGAGTGAAAGAGTAGGCAGAACTTAAATTGGCTGGGGAGAGGCTTTAGAAATGCTCTTTAAAGCAGTGAACAAATTCCACAATTTTTGTTTCCAAATGCTTAAGGAAGGGAAGATGTATTTATTCAAGCTGCTTTCACCAATGAGATATTGCTTTCAACTGTAAACTCAACTCCGAAGCATTAAAGTTTGGGTCAGATTTCACAGTTCAATGATGGGCATAAAGAACATCAAGTATGTAAAGAAAACCCAAAGAAAATTGAGTTAATTAATCATGAGTTTCATGCACAAATTGGGGAAAACACTGTTCTCTCCTCCCCCATTTTTGATTCTATCATTATAATCAGCTGTTTTTGCATTGCAAGTACCATTGGGAGAAAAATATATTGCTCAACAAATAAAGTTTATCTGTTTAGTAGAGATAATTGACTGAGAAACATAGTGTGTAAACTCAAGAATAAGGCTAAAAATTTGGTTGATAAGCACAAATGCATGTGCTATCTTTACATAAATACCTGACAAGAATTTAACTGAATCTCTGCTGAGAAGTTCAACACAGCTGAGCTTCTGTGGTATATAGGAACCTCCTTCCTCTTGTTGTCTTCTCTTAGACATGTGAAGGACTGGTCAAGTCCTCAACATAATACATGTGGACAGATTTAAAGAATGTAACATGATTTTATCTTAGTACCTTTCATTTCTTCATTGCATAAAAGCACTTTTGAAAGCAAGGAACTGAACTCTGGTATTTGAGTCACTATGCATCTTGAAATGAAACATTATTTTGCACTCAGCAATAGATTGGAGGAAAATTTGGGTAAGGACAGGGAATGGGTCTGGAATTTAAACAGCTCTGTTCACTTTGACTTTCCTCCCTATGCAAAAATGGTCCCATTTCCAGATGTGATACAGATTTCATGGAGATTCTGAAATGTTTCAATATATTTTCTCTTTCTCATTTTTATAGCCCTTGAATTTCTGGGAGCTGGCCAGCACTAGAAATGCCAAGATACCTTGAGAGAGGCTGCTATTGAGAAGTTTCCAGCTGGAATCAGAAGTGTTGGGAACCTTGAAAGACAGGCAATTCTTGCATTGAATCCACTCCAATCCGCAAACTTCAGAGGTCTGAATCTCATTTATTGCAATGTAGCTTAGAAGTACTGCTACTGAATTCAGTAGAGTGACACAGATCAAATCTGTGTAAACGAGATCTAAATCCAGCCTTCGAAGGGTTACATAAATTTTTATAAGAATGTTTGAAATTCAATGTGCTTATCTAAACTGAAAATAAATGCAAAACTTTTGGAAGCTTTCTTGTTAGCTAGAGAGCTCTGTTTCACTGAGGAGAGGAAATCTGGCAGATGTATAAATATTATCCACAGTCATTTTAAGAATAATTTGGGGAAATGATATTCTTTCATTGGCTGATTTTTGTGTTGTCATTTCCACCTGGAGAAGTACAAAGTAGCTGAAATAAATTCATCTAATTTGTTCTTGGTTTCTTAGTAGTGTGAATGAGATATACAACAATTTTCCAGAGGTGAATCTAGTCTCTGACCATGGTTAGGAAACACTGTGTATTTTTTCTCTTTAGGAAAGTGCCAGAAAATTTACAGCAACTACAGTCTATCTACAAACTCATAGGTGTTACTGGCCCCTGTACAGGCACTGGGAATTGAGTAAGGATGTTACTAAGGATGACATTTATCTCATCTAACCTTAGCTGCCAGGCAAAGCTGGCTGTGTAAATTCTAGCAACCACTGAAGATAGTGGCACCTTCACATGGTGATTCATCCCATCCTATTTTCAGATGGGGCAAATCAGCTGTGGATGTGTTTGTCTCTTTACTCAGATGACAGAGGGAGCCTTCACACTTGATGTATAAGCAATTAAGCTTCTTCCCTGAAAACCAGCCATCCGTAAAGAAAACACTTCTTGAAAGTGAGGTTTTGACCACAAAAAGAAAGGAGACCGAGAGGCACAATGGAGTGTCATAGGACCTTAATAATGCTATTGGATTTCCATGGTGGATTCTCAGACCCATTGGAGTAGATACAAGGTAGCAGAGATCTAGAAGAGAGCAAAAAGTATGATCTGTCATTTCTTCATAAATAATTCTACAAAGGTGACAAATATAACCTCAGAGGTAATATTTCACTTTTGGAGAATAAGGGGAGCAAGGCAGGTATGACCGAGACTAAAAGGAGGACAAGAATAATGTTTTCTATGTCAAAATTCATCTATAGGTTGCAGTCTTAGTCTTTTATCGCTTATTGCTTTTAGTGATGCAGCAAGATTAGGATAAGTGAGGATGGTCGTACTGACATAAGTGTAACTTCTTTTGGTGTTTAGACAAATCACCCACTAGAAAATTATAAATTTGGTATAAAACCAATTTTTAACACTGAATGTAGCAAGAGTAAAAATTATGCAGTTTTTAGGAAATTTTGTTTCTCATTCTTGAAAATTCTTAAAATATTAGTCTTTTAACTAACTAACAAATCTCTTAGACTGCCCTCACACAGTATGTACCTTCTGGTCTTTAGTTCTGCTTTCACATTCAGGTGAGTACTCACAACACAGTTGCTAGTATTATATTGGACTTGGAAATATGTATTCTAAATAGTCTAAGTTCTGGGGATTTTTTTTCTTTTAATGTCTCATATTTTCTATTTTTTACAGTATTTTCAGGTTACATCAACCACTATTGCTTTTTATCAGACCTGGCAGAAAGATTTTTTTACTAAAAGAAGTTGATTTCATTAGAATCAGTAAATGTATCTTTCAGGTGGGAGGAGTGAATAGCTATTCCCACCAGATAACCAGAAGCAAAAGGGCTATCTAGACTTCCAAAATCTTGGATTTCTCACTGTTAAAAGCTTTCCAAGTTTTCCCTAATGTTTTAACTGGCAATTTTTCAATTACATTTTAATTAGCTTGTAAATTAGTGCTGCCTGTTTGTAGCTTGTAATTTCCCATTGAAACATGTACAGTGTAACTATATACATAGGCAATTATATTTTATATAACACAACATGGTAATATATATTCTGTTGGGTTGTATTGAAGTTGCGTGGACAAAGTAAAATCAAAACTCTTTATCAAAACAAAACAATTAAATCACTATAAAAGGCTATTTTGTTTCTTTTTCTCTAAGCATGGTGTAACAATCTAATTTGAAAAGGGGAATGAGCTCTAACAAAAATTCTTTATTTTTTAGAAATTTTTACAGAACTGGAATTTTGCATTCAAACAAGATCTTATTCCAATGTATAAGGCCATGGAACTACTTAGTCCTTCACTTTCTCTATAGCTTCCTGTCATTACATTTGTTGAAATGCTTGGTGGGAAATAGAGGATTTTATGTTTTCTTTTAAAGTTTCTTTTGAGAGTGAATAACATATGAAGCAGAAGGATATGTGGCAAAAGGGACAGCCAACTTTCATGGTGTGAAAGTTGGACAGTACCAAAATTGCACTTTTTTTTATGTTGCATGTTATACAAAGAAGAGTCAGTATATGGAAAAAAATCAAAATATAGAAAGCAGAAGTAGTTATAATGTTTTGGGGTTCTGGCAGTACGGTTGCTCCCAGCTGGAAGACACGTGAGACGGAGTGAGCAGTACACAAGGCTGGGCTAACAGTGGGCTAGAGTCAAATTACTACTCCCTGCTCTGTAAATTTCTCAGGAGAAAAGATCTGATGTTCTTAGGAGGGGTGCACAGAGGAATCTGAAGCTTAACGATCAAAGTAACTAGTAATTTGGGAAACTTTAAGCTGTGTTGCCTTTCACTTTGACTTCTAATCTGTCTATCTGATATTATTTTCAAGTATTGCCTTTAGGCGTAAGACTGATCTACCTTGGAGTATGCTTCCTTCCAGAAACTAATCTTCTCTAAGCCAATGTGACTATATGAATCGGTAAGGAGCTATTCAGCGCTTGTAGCAGCAGCATCGGTCCCACTATACAAAACAATACATTGTCAGTTCTGTTGCTGGAATTGTTCTGTCACCAGCAGAACAGACCTCAGTGAACATCCCATTTCCTGATACATGGACATTTTAGAGGAATACTTGCTGATACCGGTGAGGATTGACTTTGTTTTTATGTTTATAGCACATAATCTTTGGCACCAAAGGAAAACTGTAGAATGAGCCTGAGCATTATCATTTATATCTTAACTATTTTATCTAAATAAAATAAGTCCATCTGTCTCCACCAAGGAACTTTCATGGTTCATAACAAGAGAGTAATACTAATGAAAACATAAGAGATGCATTATGAAATACAAAACAAATATCATAAAGGCCCTTGTTACATTATTTATTTTCTATGTATTTATTATCAAAGTTAACAGAAGAGAACATATGATTATTGCTGTATAAATAAGCAACATTACTTTCATCCAACCAAAAGGGAAAAAAATTGCAAGGTATGTTTTGTTTCAATACATACATTAGTTCTTCAATAGCATTTTTTTGACCATCAGTGACCTTTAATGACCAGTATTATCCTCTTTTCCACTACCAGAATTATTTGGGAATTGTATTTACGTGCAAGAAGGACAGAAACTGCACAGTGATGTATCCTATCCACCTGATGTCAGCACTGTTTGAGATGCCCTAGAGCATATTCTTCTGGGAGTCTGATGCAGATGTAGATGTCAGTTCAAATAGGCTGACCTATTCTGGGTAATTCTAGATTGTCTGGGCTGTACCCAGAAAGCAGATTAGGACACTGATTTGTTCAAGTGATGTTGCACTGGTCTAAATATTCCGTTGTCACCAGCTGCATCTCCCCTTTGATGGTTTGGTATTTCTATCTATCAGTCTAAGATACTGATCTAATCTTCTCTATGTGAGCAATTATGCTGAACTATCACAAATTGATACATTTCTTTTAATCATTCCTATTTGTCATGTTCTTTTAGCTATTTTTAATTCACATGATGTTATTACTACCCAAGTCCATAGGAATCAACTTTTTAAGATATTGAGACAGATCAAACACTCGCTGACTTCAAAATATATTGCTTCTTGTATGATTTCTCCAGGAACTAATTTTGCACATCTTAAAGCAATCATGTTCATCGGCAAAATGTATTTCTTTTAAGCCTATGATCCTTATTTTTTTAACCCCTCTTAGTTTAATGATTCTTTTCACTGAAGTGTCACTACATTATTTCAGGATGGATAAAGCTTCCACTTATGCCCTTTTGGAGGCAAGGACTGTAAATGAGTGTGGTAGCTGAACAGCTGTATGAACCTGTAGTGCTCATTGGCTGCTCACTGAACTCCCTTCATTTTGTCAGTGCTCCATATCTCTTTAACAAGTTATTATGAGTTATATAGTAGCTATGTTGACACATAGAAATTAACCCACTCAGCTGAAGGGGGAGTGATCTTATTTGTTGGCTAAAAAGGAGAATAAAGTCATATCAGGTTTGAGTTGTTTATATTGTTTACTCAGGTTGCTTTTAAGTAAAAATGAAGTAGAATATTGAAATATAATAATAATGTAACCATAGTAATATGGTAGAAAGCATTGATATAAGGGTGACAAAAGTAACGTGTAGCTAACAAAAAATGTATCTTAACATTAACTGATGACTACAAAATTATATAATGTCAGATAGATAAAATAAGGATGGGAAGGATGTTTCTTTAAAAGTTTCTCCAAAATGATGTCTGTTGTTGCAAGTGGACTGATCTGAACAGACCAGGCTCCTAAGTACAAGGAATAGCACTTTATTTAAGGAAGTAGGGAGAAGTTACCATCCAGAGTTTGAGCTTTTCCGATGTTCAGATCTCATTGCGCCTGCATTAAAATATCCATTAGTCCCACTGAGCTGTATGGCAGGCTATCTGTACACATCCCATCACTCTGTGAGCCATTGCACGGGTTGTTTTGTATCAGTCCTGATGCAGCTTAGCTGGAGTGGGGTCCTCTTTTATTTGCTACTTTGCCTCATCCACGAATGGTTATCTACTTTTCATTGGTTCTCTACACATAACGAATTTTTTCTGTGTTCTACAGTTTTTGGTAAACATTAGGGGGAAAATGCATTTTAGTAGTTGTACATAAGAATACACTTGCTATGACAGATTTTGCTTCATCTAAATGGTGCCAAACAACTCGCCTTACGGGAGCAGATGGATGGAGGTCGAAGTGTCACAGGTATGTTCTGGGGCAACTCGATGGACTCGCATCATCCTGCTTCTGCCAGAATGACTGAAGGTAAACAAGAAATCAGTGACTTCTACCAATAAAGTAACTTTGCCTCTTGATTTCTGTAAGCCCATGATTGTCTGTAATTTAGTAACAGTAGTGTGTGCTAATGGGATTCAGCTTCAACTCGGTCAAAACTGAAGTCTGAGAATCTCTCCCCTCTAAAAAAGCTGTTCCAGACCTCTCTACCTGACAGGCTAGAAACTAGAATTTTCCTGATCTATTAATTACAATTTCCATCCTATTACATGATTGTCATACTCTAAGTTAAAACATTTTTTCCCCTGTTGTTTACCCCAGACTTATAGATAACAGCTTCATCTTAGTCTTCATTTTACTTGACTAAAAGCATCAAGTCTGGTCTCACATGATGGGCTACTCATTGCTCACAGCATACCAGTGCTTATTCTCTGCATCTGTTCTAGTCGGAGTTCATTGTATCTAAACATGAGTGGTAAGAGCCATATTTTAAATTAGGCTTCACGTTATGGTGAACACATGGCATTTATATCTCTCTAGTTCAACTAGAAAAAGCTTGGATGAAACATCTTTTAATTACATTTTCTATACCTGCTTCTCATTGTTGATTATTGGTATTGCTGCAATCAGCTAATCTATGTATGTTCATCTCCTCTTTCAGTTCTAGTTGATGAACTTACAACTTATGGTAGAAATTCCTGTCGTTTCTTCAATTTATGACCTTGCATTTTATTTTACTGTTTTATTTCTGTTTCTTCATGCCTCAAGGTCATCTAGTTCTTCCTAGGTGATATTCCAAGTATCTCTTGAACTGATTATCTTCCCAGCTTTATAGTATTGACCAGTTTCTTAATTCATTTATTTTTTGTGTTGAATAAATTAATGAAAATAATTAAAATAAAACAGATTATAAAATTTTGAGCAAAATCAGTCAATGAGCAAATTCCTTTGTGGCTTGCTTTCCAAAGCAGTGTCAGACAATATCCCCTTCATACTTTTGTTTGTTTTTAATATATTTGGCAGTGCTTGATGTAGCCCTTTCTCTTTTCCAGTTACATTACTATTTTTTCATATAGTGCTGCATCCAATGCTTTACTAAAGCCTCTATTATTTAGATGTACATTCCCTTCATCCAAAAATAAATGATTTTACCAAAGGAGGTGTCACGTGAAAGGGAGGGACGGAAGGCCCTTCCTTATCTTTATAATTTACGTTTGCCTGCCAGAGCCCCCCTGTTTGAGGACTTTCCCTGAGACAGTTTCACAAAGTGAAAAGAATAAGATTTTATTAAAGCGACAGATACAACAGGTTCGGAATTGCCGTTGATAAATGCACTTGCTGCTACAAATTTTCTGTCTATGAGCTCAAACTAACAATTAAGCGCTTTCAATAATAATATATTTTCCCGGGTAACATCCAACGTTTGTCGGAGGCGCAAGTCTTACCAAAGAGGCGTCCCTGTTTGGGGGAGGGAGAAGGAGGCTCGCTCGTCAGCAATCTCCGGTGAACAGGTCGGCGGTTCAATTTTCTTCCCTTCCAAAAACTTTAGTGAGCTGTTCTCTCTTTTATAGTTGCTGAAGGTGGGATGTGGAAGCGCGGCAGACATACTTCATTGGCCAGATTGCCATTTGCGTGGTTGTTGGGGGTATGCCCCCCTTATTTACGTATTGTTATGCAGCAAAGGGCGTGATTTTTAATATGGTAAGCAGGGATAATGAGGCTGGGGGTACTATAGGTCAACAGTTAGTCTGTGAGCAGCAATTATTTTTTGGGATGCAACCCTTTGTGGTCAGGGGCGGACCGTGATACCTCCATATCGCTCCCTCCTCTGCCGTGCAGCTGGAACAAACTGTCTGGCCTTCACCAGCTAGTTCGTTACTCATGTTGCAAAAGGGTGATGTGCTTTGGCTGCCACGTACTGTTTTTCCCGTGTGCCCCCTTATCTTTCTCCTTGAATTCTCTCTTGTTCCCACAGGAGGATCTCAAGTTTGTTCGGAACAATCTGCCTTTCATGCATTTACTGCCATATTTATGATTGCTTTTTTTTTTTTTACTCTATTTTAAGAGTTTGCATACTATTCAGGTCAGATACATAGCCTATAGGTGCCTTCATTAGTTCCCTCATCTCTTTGTTAGACAGCAGTGCTACTGTTCTTTTTTCAGACGTATGACAACCTCTGTCTGATAGAGTTGGTAGGATTCTTGCTAACTAATGTCCTTAGAATTCCCCTCACTAATTCTTGCAGAATTCCAAGCTGGAAATTATCCACTGCCTTAGATGTGAATGAATGCAGCTCTCTCTGAATTTTGCTTTCACCTTGAAGGTGGTAATTTTCATTCCCGTGCCTTTATTTCCTTTGGCTATTTTGTCTTTGGTCATATGTTCTGCATCACTGTCATTTCTGAAAACAGGCAAAGCAATCTACTCTGTAGCACAGTGCCCGAACTTCTTTCTGGTTGAGTTTTTTGAGAAGTGCAATACCTCTGACAGGATATTAAGACTTAAATTTGGGGGTCCTGGTGGACAACAAGTTGATCATGAGCCAGCAATGTGCCCTTGTGGTCTTTCCACTTTCATCCCACGACTAAATTCTGTTCTGAACTTGTCTTGGTTAATTCTGAAGTTTTCATGCTGAACAATTTTGTTCTTTCTTGCTTAATGTTTTGTTAAATGATATGTCTCAGCAGTCACTTCCTGAGCCGAAGTGGTTTTATTTGACACTGTTCTGGGTAATACAGAGTCTGTTGGTCAGAATGAAATCAGTCTAATTCTCTGTGTTGCCACACAAGTTCTGTATCCGCTTAGCTGGGTCTTCTCTTTTCTGGTCATTAAAGATCAAACCACAGCAGAAATGCATTAAATGGATAATTTGTTACAGACCCTTCAGCAGCCCTGTTCAGTTAACAGGTATATACTTAGAAGATGATTCTTCTCTTTTCCTGAACTTAGATTTTGGTGTAGCTTGAGGAGGAAAGATTCAGGTATCAGCTAGACATTTTTCTTTTCATTGTATTTTATCATGTTGTGGAGAAGATTTTTGTTCTTTAGAGAAGTTTATTTCTTGATAGTGGTAAGCCACTTACTATTGGCAAGCCATTTTGAACTACTTCTCTTTCTTGAACTATTTCTCTGTCTTGCAAGTTTGCAGTATGTTAAATCTGTTCTTTAAAAGTAATCATATTTTTCTTAATACCAACAATATTGATTTTTGGTAGTATTAACACTGCTCATTATCTTAGCAGTTTCTAGATAGTTCAGCTTTTGCTCTTAAATTTTCAAATTCTTTCAAGGAAGCCTAGCACTTGTAATTTTCTTGTCTGAAGCTGTATGGTAACTGGTATGTGCGTGGCTGCTTAAGACAGGCAGTTCAGAAGAAGCCGCTCTTACCTATGCCTGTATACCTCTGTAGTATAGCCAGTTAAAACTCAAGTTTTTAAAGTTGGTATTGTCTATACATGTGCTGTCCTATCTCTTTTCTCTCCTAGTGCTGAACTCTGAGTGAGAAAGATGACGGAGCCCCTCTTTATCTCCCATCTGAGCGGGCAGTGGAAGTGACTGACTGAAGAGACTAAAGTTTAAAAAGATCTTTGTGCATCCTCGGTACTAGATGACTGGAGGCAAATAAGATACTCTATGGAATTATTAGATCTTGATGTTATTGGGCTGGATTTTTCTGAGTGATAGCTCAAAACAAATGAATACAAGCAGCCTCATTTTCTCTTTTTTTTTTTTTTAATGCTGGATGGTTACAAGGGGTTCAATTATTTCACCTTTTGGTTTCATAAAAAACTTATACTTAATAACATTCATATTTAATTAATTTTGCTTTGAAAAATCACTATCACTGACTCATTTTCCTGAAAATACATTTGAGTCTAGGTTGTTGACAGTGAGTAACAAAATCAGACCAAGCCTTGTGATGTGAGCATAAAATACAGAAGATATGAGTAGGAGTCTGCTTCCTGCTAGTAGAAATTAGAGGCTGCTTCAATAATTTAGAAGTGAAATATTAGGTTATCTTAAAACCCCATGAATTGTACAGGGCAGACCCAGCACTGTCTGCAAAGCCAAACTTTGATATATCTGGTATGTTTGAATGATAAACAATAAAAATTTGTTCTTTGGGGGCAGTCAGTCATGTGATTCCTGGATCATAAAACCTCATGGGTTATTTCAAATATTCAGGACAGGGAATCATTATTTCATATGAAAATATTATTAATAGTCAGAGAAATGAATAATTCAGAGCTATTAATTTAGACAGTGTGGTTCTTTTCTCCTTTCCTTCTGCCTTTCCTGGGGGAAAATTGTGTTTAGATGAAAAAGTCAAAATATTTTTTACATTTGCATATGTTCTGCTGGGTTTTTATTAGAAGAGTGAAGGTCAAGGAAGTTGGTTTCGCAGAGACAATGTAAGGTTAATGGGGCTTGCATTGGTTCTGAAGTCTTCTGAGAATGTTTTCAACATTCTTGGACCAACTCCCAACAGTGTTTTACCCAACAAATAGTCTTTATTCCACCTGGCAACAGAAAGGACCCTCACACCTTGCTTCATGGTCTTTTTTTAAGGGAAATCATATTTTATTTCTTTTTCAGGAATCCTCACCTAAAAGATGAGGAATGGGATCATACTCATTATGGGACATTCTGCAGGGAGCTAAAAGAGGCTTAAGGTGCTTATGGTAAGTAATAGAAAGTGCTGCTGAATTTCAGCTTTGGCAGTCATTCTGGAATTCTAACTGTTTCATGTCTACCTCCAAGAATATGTTGTTGTAGTTTATATATATCTGAGGGATGTAACTTAGAGTCAGGCTTTTCAAGAGAAAATATAATGGAGTCTCCTAGCCAGTTGTAGAGTGCACAATTAATTACTTCCTCATAGATATTACTGTATGATGAAAATCTCCCAAAAATGAGGAACCAAGCATTAAGTAACTTGTATTTAGAAGGGACTGGTTGTGATTATACTTGATCAAGTAGATGAGAATATGCCATTTTGTAATCTGTGCTTTCCTGTATCTTACAATGCAATCTTTATTTTGATCTGATTCATTCCCAAACAGCTGTTCTTCATCCATGAGCTCATCTTCATCAAACAGTTGATTAATGTAGTGAGGGCTGTATGATGTGCAGGGTAAACAGAGTCATGTATCTTCAACAAGCATATTCAAATTTTAGTCTGCAGTGTCTCATCAGTTCTCTGAATAGTCAAAGAATGATCTTTGTGAATCTCTGAGTGAGGTATCTGAAATCTGAATTTCTTACTTATGCTCTTTAGGTGTGCTTGCCTTGGAAGAATTCAGTTTAAGTTCTACCCTTAAAAGAATAGGTCCTTAGCCAAAGCACTCACAAACAAAATAGAACTGTACAGTAGCTCAGGCTATGAAAGTTAATGGAGCAGAATGCTATAGAAAATATGAAGTACCTCCTTAGGTGGTACTCTTCTGTTGCATGATGGAAACACTGAATGATGCAGAGAGATCCCAGGAATATAAGAATGGGCATTAACCTTCTATCTGTGGGATAGTCAATAGCATGGCTAATGTGTTTTTAGTTCTGGATGCAACATGTACGGCAACAAGATTACCGATAATGGCTAGGTGAGCTTTAAAAGCACTTCTATGAAATTACTGAGGAATAAGAAGGGTAGTAGCTAGCCAAGTCAGATGAATTTCACTAGATTTCACCAGAGCCAATATACTTCCTGTTGGACGAGTGAGTGAGAAATGTTCATGAAAAGAATCAAATGTTTAATATTTTTTCGCAACTTTGTTATATCTTAGCTTTATAATATTTTGTTAAAAGTAATAGTTACTCTGTTTGAAACTGTGAAGTGATTTGTCAGAATTGGTCTGATAAGCCACACTAAACATTTCTTTTCATTGGTTGATAGAGGAATTGAGCAACACTAGGACTTTGAATTCCCCTGGGAGGAGCAGTAGTTTGAGTAGATATAGAAGATAAGTAAATGAGGGAATGTTAGATAGCTTTAATCCTTTTGCTTTCTTTGCCACGGATGATTTGCCTGAGGCATCATTGTAAGAAAAATTAGGCTACTGCAAGATTTATTGGCTGTCTACATAGTTTAATTTTTTTTAGCATGCTTACTTGAAGCATTGAAAACAGGGAGATGAGAAAAGTTTTCATGTTTTTCTTTCTCCTTTAGAGCTTTGAGGCTTGAAACCAGAAAGGAAATAACCAGTCATACAATGGGTAGGGCACTCAGCTGAGAGAGGGTCCAAAGCTTCCATGAAAGTTCTCCTACAACCCCTGAGAACCTTGTCTGTGAGGTTACAACCAATGCATAAATCTATCTTGCTGCTGGGAAAATTTCTCTCTCTCAAAAAAAAGTATTGCTAGAAGAAAGAAGCTTTAGTTCTGACAAATGCTGGTGGGAAGCTATTTTGTTGAAAAGTCTTTGCCCAGCCTGCTGTCCATAGTCTGCAGAGGTGTGCTGTAGAAAGTCTGAGCCTTCTTTGTTTTATTTAATCACACCTGGGACTGTTTTTTTTACTAGGAGCATGGAAATAAGAGCTTTTGTTATTTTAAGAAGTAATGTCTCAGATAAAATAAGCCAAGCAGGCTTTTTGTATTAGTTGTCCTGTAATCTCCTAACACTGACAAAATAAAGCTGAATGCTTGTACATTAGATATGTGCAATCAAGTTCTTGTTTTGACATGAATGAGCTGAGGCCAAAAACAGAGGTTGATAATCTATCTATAAGTTTTCTGGTTGGAGGAATAGGAGTTACTGTAGTCATGAGTGACAGGGCTCAAAGCCACACTAGACTGAGACTACTGTTTTCCAAAGTCCATGTACGATGTGTGAAGCTGATAATCCTCCAGTATTTCATTCTTAAAATGAGTGATATGAAGAGACATAGATAACTTCTCAAACTTTCTACCTTACATTATTGTCAATTTCATCAAATGTTGTAAGTTCACAGGATGGACAATCATAGACTAAAGAACACTACTGGCACAAAAAGATTTTGTGGCTGTAAGAGCAGGGAAGAACAGCTTGTGAATCACTGCCAACAAAATCAATTTTTTTCTGGTGGGAATAGTTGTTTAACCCATAAAGACACTCAGAAAGTGACATAGGAATCAGGGAAAGAATTTGTTTCATTCTTTTGGATGTTTGTGTATCAGAGGAGCAAATGTAGAAATGACCATGACTTGTGTGTTGTGGCATGAAAACAAAATTTTTAAAAGTAATTGCAAAGAAAGCTTATTTCCAGATGTGTCTTTTACCATCAAAGTAGGGTAGAATTTGAATTTCTGCTTTCAGACAGTTTTTGCACTGTGTTCACAGGATTTTGTCTCTGATGACACAGGAGAAACTTGGAGAACCTCTTAGAGATATATTTGGCACTATATCTAAGAATGATTCAGATAGGAGAGAGAAATAGTTCATCAGCACGGTGTGGAATGCTATTATGAACAGAAGCATAGGCATCATTTAATGTTAAGGTGGGGAGGAAGTGAATATAGAGTAATAGTAAAATTGTCAACAAGAGAAAACAAATATATATGGGAAGTCAGGCCTAAGAGTCATAAACAACAATCAAAAAGGAAACACGAGAAAGCTATTCTAAACTAGAAAGCCTTTGCTTGACTTTGCAGCTACAGTGTTACCAATAAAAGATAAATATGGGCATTTTTTCTCTCCCTCCCTCCTCACAAAAGTACAAATGAAAAGAGGGAGAGGACATTTTTAATGTGTTTTAGAGAGACCTCCACTTGATACAAAAGTTCAGCTTCGATAAAAGAGGCTTTGGGGGAGAAAACTCAACCCAGATGTCAACAAACAAGCCTACAAACTAAAACCTGAGGTTAGGCTAAAATAGTTGCAAAAATGATTGAAGCAAACAGTGAACAAAACTTGAAAATTCAGCAATTTTTGCCACTGACTGCAGGAGAAGGAATATTCTGCAGAACTGTGGGCAATGTAACTCATAAAATTACCCCAGATGTGACTGAGTGACTAACTGGCATGGAAGGGTTTTGGTCCCAGATTCAAGGCATGAGGACACCAAGGAGACCACTAAGCATGGCTGTGCACAGCAAGTATCCCCTTTTTAGAGCACACCCATTTGCAAGGCTTTTCTTCATCATTCTGCTCCCACTTGCATAGCGGCATAAAGCAGAAGTCACTTGTCATTTGCTGGGCCAGTTCACAGTTAAAAACTCTTTTCCTTTTTTAACTCCCGACCCTTTCTTGAAAGAATGGATGGACTCCACAATGCCATTGACCTCAAACTTGAGCAAGATTAATTTAATTGTGCTTATTCTAGCATTGTTCAATGTTTATGGTATAAAACAAGGGTGAATAATGAAATAAAGGCAGCTGTCACACATCCTAAGCCTGGTAGACCGTTACAAAGCCTTCTGCAGCGTAAGTAAAGTGTTTCTGTGGCAGACAACAGAAATATGCGTATTCACTTGTAAAATTATCTGATCATTTAGAAGCATTTTTAAGAAGCCAAAGATGTCAAGAATGGACTATCTGGCCTGATGTTACCAGAGTTAGGTATGTATATGTACTTTCTTTTGTCATTTTAGATTTTGCTGCTAACTTGTTTGAATGACAGGCTTCTGATGTGGAAATCAGATTTTCCTGAATACACAGGAAATATGAATGACACATTTGCTTCCTGAATGTACTGAGATGTGAAATGCAGCAACAAACTGTATCTAATCAGAACCGCTAAACAAGTAGGTCTTAAAACATACAAATTAAAACCAAATATAAGAAAATCAGTGTGAAAACTCATTGTCCTAAAAGAGATGCCTTGACTGATGAGTTTCCTGACCTAGACAGCATCTTTTGTAACACACAATACAGCGTCCTGAGTATGTAAGGCAAGTACTATTTTTAGAGCCTTATTTCAATTTGGCAACCTAACAGCATCAGCAGTAACTTGATAATCACTAGGAACAATAAACTACATGCACTTATGCTGGTGTGGAGTCATCAAAGACCAGCAAGTTCAAGCAATGGAAGTTAAACACTAAAAAGCAAATGGGAAGCAAAAGGAGAAGAGGTCGGTTATGTAGGGATCCTCTGTAGCATGACAGTGGCTAAGGGATTAGTATTATTAAATCTATGATTTGATTAAAGAAAATAGAGACAGGAGTGATGTTAAAGCTTTGGAAGCTGATTCCAGGAATCAGTCCCCTGTTGATGTGTAGAGAATAAACCTATCCTATGTAGATGACTCAGTCCTGATAGAAACTGTGTGCTAAGGATTTGATCTGCTTTCCACAAATACAGTCTTGGCAACTCAAATGCTTGAAGAATGAGAGGGTGCATGGGAGCGTGAGAGCAGCTTTCAAACTGAAATGTAGGATTTGGCAACATGGCCTCAGTCCTAAAGCTCTTCCACAGCGCCCCTAATGTGTCCCTCTCTCTCACTGGACAAAGGGGGCAGCTCACTGGCTTATGCTGATGGAAACTGGTGTAAGTCAAGGTTGGATCAGCTCGGTGACAGGCTGCTACATGCTGCTCCTGAGTGCTCCTGAGTGCTAGCTGTTTTGGCATCACCATGCTGAGTGGTGTGCATTGTCAGTTCAACATGACAGGGCTACAGCTGGGTGAAAAGGAAAGCTCTGAGCATGGCTCCCATGACACACTTGTAGCATTTTAGTACTCTGACATCCCTGACAGGGAGCTGACGGAGTGAAAGGCCAGACAGGGCATCAATTACATTATTGCCAAACCGGCCTAAAAAAAATGAGAGCGAGCTCTACATGGCAGCAAACGTCTGCTTGTAATTAGCGTGAACCTGTTTGCTGTACGTTTTTTAATTGTTCAGCTCTTAAAGTGTAGAACAAGATAATTATGTGATTCATGAATCCTCCATCTAATTTTACTTTTATTCATCCATGTGTTGCTATCTCCTCCTTTTCCCCCACCAAACTTTAATTTATTCCATAATTAGTGAAGCTTTTAAATCTGAGACCTCTTACCAAGTTGGCTTTATACAGATCCCAAGAAAAAAAAAACTTGAATTCTTAACATTTAGATTTTGCATAGGATAGTAGAATATTTAAGTCTGTGGTAAATTGTGAGCTAGTTTTAAATCATCTAATAATCCTGAACTTTACATAAAGTTTTAAACTTTGTGATAAACATGTCGATATATTGATACTTAAACAAATACATTCCAATTATCATCATAACCATTTGAATTAAAGACTATAGATTATTACATCTAAAAGTATACATTAATGGCCTGATTTATTCAGAAACTTCTTAGGTAAATGTAAAGGCAAACATATATATTATATATATATGTGTGTGTGTGTGTGTGAGAGAGAGAGAGAGAGAGAGAAAGAGTATATCTTTTTCTTTCGCATGGACAAGAGCAGGACTAAATTATCCAAGAGTTAACGTATACAGGACAATATATTGTAATCTTCTCATGCAGGAACTATGCATCTATGGTATCTCTAAAGGGACAAGATCATAAAAGGAAACACGCCAATCTCTCAGGCTCATAAGTGAGCCAAAAAGTATGTATATATAATGACTCAGAGAACTATCATATTAATATTTGATTGAATTTTCATTCTTTCTAACACATTCCATTAGCAATGTCATATTTGCTCCACATAATAGGTCTGATACAATGCATTAAAGGGAATTTAGTTTAATTATTTCACAGAAGTGTGAACTACACCAATTCATTATAGGAATGTATAGAGAATCTTGAAACCTTTATGCAAAAAATATTTGGCTTTTATTTATTCTGTAGCCCCTTCGGATGTATTATGACAAAGGACTGCATGCAGAGAGAAGATAATCATGTTGGTATTAATTTACAATACAAGACTTTTTGATATTTATGACTCAGTCCAACTCAAGGGTACGGTGTTTCCAGGGGTATTGGCTATGCAGTTTTCATTTGTTGTAAGGAGGCTTATGACCATAAGCATGCACACTGAATTGACACAGTGGGCTCCTTTCAGCTGCCTACAAGTTGGTGTTTATTGATATTTGAGATGCCCTATGGTAGCTGAGATATCTGTATGGGACTGGCAGTTGTGTCTGTACAAGGGGACAGATGTGTTCAGTAGTTTGTACCCTGATCCCTCAGTCATCCAGACCAATAGAAACCACCAGAATTCCCTCCCTGCTCATGACAAAGAGTTTCTTCCAAAAACCAGGTTGCATGGCAAGATGCTAGGCACCTAGATCTCTTATTATGCATCTGTGACTGGATACTGTCCCACAGTACAGACATGGAGAGGGGATCCCTATGAGATACTCCTAACTGATTAATGAACCAGTGATTACATTAACTTGTAGGCCAGCGATGACATTGTATAATCTGAAAGCCAAGTTTTGTTCTTTTCTGCTTGGGCATCATCCTGGTAACAGTCAGCTGAGCATTTGGTTTAACAGTCATAGGGATAGAAAGAAGTGAACAAAGCAAACTGTTTGGTCCATATTTTGTCAATTTATGAGCAGAAGTCATAGTGTAAATACAAGTTATAAACAATGAAAATGTAATGAAAGATTCTTATTTAAGAGATACAATTTTTCTTTATGCCACAATATATCTAGATTTGACATTGATGTATAAACAGGAGGAACACACTTCCAAAGGAATTTGGATCTTCATCTTGAGATCAAGTATAAAAATGTTAGTGTTGAAGAAATGTGCAGGAGAAGGCTAATAGCCATCTGACATGGGGATTTTTGTAGAGGGGCCTGTCCATCTATGTTCTTTTCTCATTATGTTTTGTGGGGGTGGGGATAAGAGCTTTTTTTTTTTTCAACAGAATACTTTTTTTTTTAACAGAATACTCTTAAAGTTCTTTATCTTATGCTGGTAGGAAACAAAGAAAATTTTAGAACTTCAGGAAGTTGTGTGGGATGGGAAATGCCTGTCCTTCCTTCCTTCAGTTGTGACTGTGCAATTGTTATTTTCCCATTTCCGGAAGCATGAACAGTCCTGAGGTGAACACATGGCACTTTGATAGCCATAGATCAAAATGAGAAAACAAGCCACAGCAGTCAACAAACCAAATACCCCAAGTCTCCTACAGATACTCCACACCTTCTCCTGGAATAGTTCAGTTCCTTCCTGAGAGAATACATTTAGTCACTTGCTTATATATCTGTGATAAGGGAGTATCCTCTCCACCGGCATTTCAGTTGAACTCTCATAGAAGTTAAAACTGCCTGTGTGGGAGGGATCACTAAGAAAATTCTGTCTGTCCGTCTGTCTATATCCATCTATGGGCTAGCTCAGTCCAATTATATAATCTACAGATAGCACTCCTCAACTTTTTCTAATGGACCACAGTTTGGGGAGCTGTAATATAAGCTTGTGACTTTCCTCTTTATGATATGTATTGTTTGTAGAAAAGGAATAAAGTATGGACTTTTTTACCAGTGTCTCTGAGTATTTTACTATATTGCACTTAAGTGGGGCACTAACACTTTAAATGAAGCAGTGTGACAGGAATTATTCCAGTTTTCTGGCATACCTAAGTAAAGAGAGTGTAGAATTTATGGCAGTTTTGGAAAAGTAGTATATTACTTCCCCTCTATGGTAATGGAGGACACAGTGAAAGTATTGCACTTTTGTTAAGTGTGATCTCTTCGTTGCACTGACCTTGGGTCAGATAATCTTTTTTACAGTTACAAAAACAAAGTTCACCCTAAACCTTTCTTAAAAAGGAAAAAAAAAGGATTCCAATAATATGCAATAATGTTAATGCCAGAGGCCTTCCTCAGTAACATCATGAATTGAAATAAAGGCTGAAGCTCAGGAGCTTTAATTTTTTTCACTATATATTCATCAAAGTCTGCATAGGCTTGAATACCAGCGAAGTCTTTCTTTTGCTCTTGCCTCAGGCCTTTATGCTGCACTCTCTTCCCACAGCAGACACTAGAGTGGGGTATACCAGAGGACAGACAAAGTCGTATTTTCGTGTAATCCGAGAGAACTCAATAAGATAAGATTTGTTATCAGTGCACATTTATTAATGTTGTTTTCATTTTTCACTGCATGAATCAAGCTGAACTAAAGATACAGGACTCAAATTTAGACAGGCACCAATTTAATGCATCTTGCTGTGTTAGTTTTTTTGAGATGCAAGCTGATGTTATTTATAAAACAAGACATTTAAAAGTGAGACGTAAAATAAGACATTTAAATTGATGAAATGTTTATTCCTCAAATTTACTGGTGAAACTGCTTTTCTAATATGCATATCCTTGACCTACCCTTTTTTTTCCCACTTAATGTTGATGTGAAAAAAGGGTAAAAGTTATGCTCCTGTATGAATCGGGGAGTTTTTAAAACAGGCTTTTTAAACTGGTATTCAAGGTGTTAGGCCAGACTAGAGGGTAAAGAGTTGACAGAGCACTCTTGTTAATGGTGGAGAGTGCTGGTGAAAGGTAATCAGAAAGAAGGAACGGGGTATACTCTCTAATCCTTGTCAGATGTTCTTTAAACCCAAATTGCCTTAAAGCAAAATTGTTCTTTTGATTTCATCAAGGAATAATCAGGTCTAACTGCAACTAAAAATAAGGTTATTGGTCCTTTTGTCTTTTTTTTTTTGTTTGGCAATCTCAAGTTTTATTTGGATTCTTTTCATAGGAATAATCCTGCAAAGTACGTAACAGGATGAGTGAGTTAGACCTTCCAATATTACTGTGAGGAATTAATATCTTCATTTTGCAGAAGGAAAAACAGAAACATGTAGAGTGAGCAGACTGTGGTCTTGCAGAAAACTGTAGCAAGCCATGAGTATGGTCTCTTGTGCAGCAATCTTGATTATTCCCAGGCCTGTTTTTTCCTTTAAAGCCCAGCCCTATTCTTGCTCTGTTTCTGAACATTAGCAAAACCTTTTTTGCTGTGTTGTTTGGAAAAGGAGAGCTAAAATGGATGTTTCAACGTCTTCTTAAAAACGTATTTGTGCCAACACACTAAGTGAGAAAAATATACCCGGACAGGACTCTGGGAATATGCCATCAAATGCAAACTTCTTTATGCAGTGAACTTACATGTGGTGAGGTCTTGTTAGGGTAAAAATAATAGATTAAAATGTTTCTCTGTCTATGAAAATTAAAACATTGAAGAATTTTAAACAGCTCTTGTCTGGTCTATTGCTTATCCTCTGGTACAACTCTGGGACAGTAAAGATAAACAGGGATTGATTTGAGATGGCCTAAATGTGGAGCTGAAAGGAACTGCAAAACAAAGAACAAGAAGCTTCTCTTCGTGTATTTATTTGGCATTTTTTGGCTGCTATTTATTTTCACTGTCCATTTTATAAGTTTCTTAGATGGTCTTCGAAATGGGCATTTTTTAGCAAAATAGTAATCACAAGGAGTTCCTTTCTGCTTTTATTTAATTTTTAGAGCAGTAACGAGAATTAGAATCGTTAGTTATGTCAGTGAATCACAAATAGCAGCAGCTGAAACCTCCCACCATTCCCTGCTGTGTCTGTCAGGGGTTTTCTAACAGTTTGTCTACAGACTTTTGGTGATTCTTTTACAACGCTAAAATTATTCTTTGACCTTTAAAAGGTAAACTATTTTCTCATGGGCCTATATTTGTTTAAGGCTGGCAGAGTGACTTTAACACAGTTATATTATAGGGGAATTGTTTTAGTAGTGCACAGTTTTTGGTACAAACATAAAATTGGCCATTTGGGATAAGGAAGGGGAGGAAATTTCTAAAGCCTGTAGATTGTTTTAAATCTGTAACATGCATTTCCTGAGCTGTTTAATATGATATGTGGTTACATTTATTCATAATTTTATGATGATTAAAACTGTGTAATGTTTTGTCTGTCTCTGCTGTGCTCTATCTGCCTTGGTCCTGAAGCAGTGCACTTCAAAACCAGAATTATTCTTATTATGTATACTGCTGGAAATATATTTTAGCCCCACAATCTTAATTATTTTCTGTATCTTTTTTCTCTCTTATTTTAACTTGGTACCTATATCCAGTGAAGTATGAATAAGTATTTATATTGTGAACTTGAAATTTAGGATATTACACCTATGAAAGGATAATCCTTTCAATATAAAGGAAGTTTAGGATAATCCAGCTATGAAATTAAGCAAATCTGTCATTTTGTGCATTCTTGTTGAATAATTTTGACAAGGTTTGAATTGGTTCTGTCCTTTTTGTGATATATTTTAGTTTCAGTTCATTATTAAAAATATTTGGAGAAAACGACATATATTTCAAATTTGCATTTGGCTATTCTTGCCAAAAAAAAGAAACATTCTACTGGAATCTTTACATTTGTAGTTTAGCCTATATGTTTGCTGTTTCTTTGATGTGTGGCTATGCATTTATGCCCTCAGCTTAAATATATTCTCCCAATATGACCTCTAGTGAATAGAGATGGTATCTCACTCTTAACTAACAAACATTCTTGAGTCTCTTATGAAGACTCCTTTTTAGCTTGGAGAAAATTACGGTAGCTACTTTGTGTTTCTTTCCAGTATGACTTTTCAAGTCAAGACAATTGAGCCGAGGACCCTAGCTACATGGTACACAGGACAGACTATGGCCACTTGATCAATCATATTTATCAACCATGGTACAGCATATTTTAAGTCATTGTCTTAGAACTGAAGCAATGGCCATTTTGGGCTGCCTATATATTTCCAGTTTACTGAACAGAAATGAGTGGGAAATGGCCTAACACATGATAAGCTCTGTTGTGATGATCCTTGCTGTATGCTGTTGCTGCAGTGGAAGGGCTTGCAGTGCAGTTCTGCTGCCTCGGGAAAAAAACAAAACGAAACAAAACAATTAAGTTGCTGATCTCTCATCCCATTTATTAGTATCCTGGCCCATGTTGCAGGTGCAAAGACAGAAAAATTCTGTATACTGTTCAATTTCTGTCTTTAGAACCATATTTACAAAAACTTAATCAGGAATAAAAGCATGTGTCGTCTCCTACCCATTGTCACTGTCCCTCCACTCCTTGTTTCATTGCTTCCTATCCTTTCACTATCTCTCTTTACTTCCTCAATACCTACCTACTATTCAACCCCCCCTCCCCACTTGTTTGTCCATCTCTCCTTAGTCCCCTACTAATTCTTTCTACTGAATTCCTGTTAAGAATCTTATTATTCCTTGCTGTTTCTCCTGTAGTCCTGTTCCTCCTTATATCTTTCTAAAATACCACATAATGTTCTCACTTAATTCTGTTCCCCTTTTACCAGAAGCCAGAAGATAGATTTAACTCTCTTCTTAGTTAAGAAACAGGACTTTCACTTTTCAAGCTGGAAATTGTATTGAGCATTTTCCAAATCCTCTGGCATTTATAAAATAATTGCTAGTTATTTGGCAAATCCCTCAACTAAAAGACTGATTCTGCTTCAGTGAAAGCAATGACAGAAGGAACACGCTTTGAATTCTCAGGCATATGTAATCTCTGGCCTTGCTGATTTGTGCTTTCTAAAGTTTTCACCCTAGCTAAGGTGTCCGTGTAAGTTGTTTTTAGCTGATTTTTAAAAACATCTGATACATTTCATTTTATATTGTTTGCGTTGTGATAGCTTTTAACACATTTCCCATTCCTATAAATTAATGACTGTTGGAGTTTAGATTAATGAACTCTCATTAGTTATTTCCTTTGCATTTTGTTTCCTGTATAACCTTGGAGATGATTGCTAAAATAAATTACTTGTGCAGGTAGTGGCTTTAAGTGCTTTTCTGTTTCTTTCCTGCTGTGGTGACAAGTGCCCTGTTCAATTGTTTCAAAATGGATGCTTTAAGTGGCTTTTCTCTTTTTTGAGCGTCCTCTTCAGTTACAAACTTTACTGAAGTTTTAGTGATTTGTAGGATCATTTTTGTTCATTAGGATTTACTGCAGGACTTTTTTTTTTTTTTTTTCTGAAAAAGTTATTTCCCAGTAAGTAATTGCTTCAATCACTTAGTCCTGGAACAAATTGCAAGTGCAATGTCTTACCAAATTATGTGCGCCAGGTCTACAAAATGGCATCAAAAAATCTATTATCACTTATCTTTGGGATAAAATGGACTAAGTCTGTATTACTAGGAGCACTGTCTTTTCTGTAGTAAAAAGAATGACTTTTATCTCTCAAACCCAGAGCTACATTGGAGAAGAATTATTATCATTCACCTAGGAAAAGAAAAATCTTCCATTTCAGATTGTGTCTCAAATAAAGTAGAACAAAGTAGCTAGTAATGAGATCTTTTCCTCTTTGGATTCATCCTGTTATCCTGTTTACACAAAATGCTGCAAAATGCAAAATATTGTTAATTATATATGTTTTAAATAGGTTTAGATATCAAATATTTCCTTTTAATAAGAAATAAAAATGATTCCTGATCCTTTAGCACACCAGAGATATAATACCACTATTCAAATTCATTACGTTGTTCAAATTACTGCCCTGATGATAAACAAAAATCTCTGCAATGGCTTTTTTCCAGCTTATCAGAACATTTTTAATGTGGAGGATTGGTTTCTGACATGTTTATGAGATTTGAGCTATGGCAGATGAAATTTCTGGAAGTAAATTTCTATTTCTGTGATCGTGAGTCCCACCACTGGAGAACATGAACAGAACTTTGCTGCATGCTGTTTTCTAAACAAATGCAGTTGTAAGAATGCTTAAATAGATGTGCTGCCTTTGATAAAGTCACAATACATTGTACTTTTCCTGTATTTTTCATATTTCACTTTCCTATTTTTATTATCATAGATGCATACTTTGCCAAGAATTTGCTTCCGTAGTGCATCATCTAGTCTTTAAGTTATGGTGAAGTTATCATTGGGTGACTTTTTCATACAAAAAAGAATTCCACACAAAGTGAGGTTTTGATTTAGCTGTAGAAGAATTAAGAAAAGGCTGGGTAGTAATGAATAAGTCTACAATTGATTTTCTTTTTTTACAATTGGAAAAACACAGTTTTGCCTGACTTCTGATATTTTGTGTATGTGTGGGCAGCTGTAATGACAAGAACAATATGATGATCAGCAACAATGGGGTAACACATAAACAGGCCAATGAAGTTTTTCTGTTAACTTTAATTCCTCCATGGAGATGCTAAGGTCTCTCTTCCCTTAATTTCCAATTCCCCCCCCCCCCCCGCCTTTTTTTTGATTGGTTAGATTTGGTTTCACAAACTTAGTTTCAGTTAAACACTGCTGTATTAGTTTCAAAATAATTTTACTATTCCAGTAGAATGTTGTTTCTGCATCCATTTGAAGGGGTCTGTGAGGGCCACCATCGATTTTATGTAGGCGTAAGAGGCTAACCAACGAATTAGGTTGCAGTAGAAGTCTCCTTATACTTAAAATAAAAATCTTAATACAGATGTTTGCCTACTACATCAGCAAAAATGATAGATAACAGTTATACAGAAAGCAGGAAAATGGAGGGATTTTGTGACCAGGAAATCTTCCTAGCCGCATGTTGCATTGGTAAAACTATCTTCCTGAAACAACTTCTCTTTTCATCATGTTATTTTGCGTCTTTTCTTAATACCATGATAAAACATCAGCCCATTAAAATTTCAAATGCAAACATATACAATAATTAGCACTAGTATCAATGGAAACTAAAAATTGCAGGCAGCATAAATTACTTTTAGCTCAACTGGCCTATTTTTTTAAGCTTGCACCAATATGAAAGTTTCTCATTACAATCTAAATTATTTTAATATGACATATTGAATTATAATTAATATAATTAGGAATAATAAAATATTATTCAAAACTGTTTATTCAGTAGAACTTGTTCCCATAGAAACATAGAGGCAAAAGATTCAATTTATTTATGTTTTATAGAAAATAAATATTCTCGTGCTGTGCATATTTAATATTCATGCATCTATGTTTCATAACGATATCAGGAAAAATCAATAGACAACTAAATACAGGATATTTCTTGTACTCTTTACCAGGGAGTTTTAGTTGCATTTGTTGTAAAAAAGAGTAAATCTGTTTGTGCATCAGCAAAAGTCACAGATGTTTTCTTGGTATTGATCTTCAGCAGTAATGATTTTGAAGCATTGAAGAAGTGCATATGGGGATTTTGTGTGAAGGCCAAGAAAAAAAACAACAAAACAAAACATGGAAGAAAGAGGAGGCTAAAGAGCTCCATCAAGACTGTCAGTAGTCAGCACAGATTTCATCTTATGTAAGTACTGTAGGCTTGTGTTTGCAAAATCTCATGATTTATTTAGAATTTTAATTAAAGAAAAGAAGTTATTGGAACAGCATCCTAGCAGTACCTAGCATCTGCCAACCATGGCTAATGCTTTTTACAACCTCATCTGCAAGCACTCAATTAAAGAAGCTAACCATGATGTGCGGCACAACTGAAGCAAATGAGGGAGCGAAAACAAACCTTGCCTGCAGCTATCACTAATACAAGAGACAGAATGGGGGGGGGGGAAAGACACTGTGTGAAAAGTGGTGTAGCTTCAGGGCTCAATCTCAAGTCCTCAGGAATAAGGATCATTACATACTGGTGAGCGTGTGCAGTGTTTTGGCCTCTGGATGTTCCCTTGACAGCTCTCTCAGAATTTGTATGTATTTTGTTTTGTTTGCCAAAGAAAAGAAAAAAGCAAACACTTTAACATGTAAAAGCATGAGGTCCTTCACATTTTTCTCTAATCATACCTGCCATTTGGTGTGTCTGTTTGTGGCTCTTTAAATACTGATGCCTTGTGTTTAGATGGGATTTCACTGTGCTAGGTGCAACGCTAAATACAGTCACTACTGAGTACTGAGGTAGACTATGGTCAGAGGTGCTTACCTGCTGGAACTACAGAGGGATGCTGTGGCTACAACTTTCCTACTCAACGCTAACACTCTTCTTCTGTGCTTAAATACTCTGTCCTCATCTTCTTGGTTTCAAATAAGTTAAATATTGCAGCAAACTGGATCCAACCAAGATTCTCTTCAAAGAACACTCTGTGGGATTCAGCTTAACCACCAGCAAATGCTAGCATTTGCCTTGGGGGAAAAAAAAAAGAAAAAAGAAGAAAAGAAGTAACTGCTACAGTGGTGGCTGAAATATTCCAGATTTATTATGCTTCTCTTATATAGTTGTCAGAGATGGGAAAGAACTATTAAGTGTTGCAGCACTTTCCCTGCCAGTGCAAGGTTGTTTATTGCGTTATTATTCCAACACAGTAATACTACCACTGTAGTTATATAAGGTGTTTATCTCTGGATATCTGGTAAAAAAATCTTGAATCTTAGGTTTAACTCTTCTCCAGGCTAACTGCTGTAAAAGCACAAGCACATGTGAGTGTATAGGCATGCAAAAATGATGGTAAGTATCAGCAACAGCAGCTGGGCTCCTTCTAGTAGTTAAGCATGTAAAAAAAAAACAAAAAACCCCCAAAGGTCAGACATTGTGTACTTCACGAGTTTAAGAAGGCTTGAAAAAGTTAACTAGAATAATAGAAAGCTTCATTTACCACAGAACATTTTAATGGGCAGGTTCTTGCGATAGCTGAATCATTGTGAAGCTTGACATGTATTTTATGTGGTGTGTCACATGCTAAAAAATACCCCCCTGCTGCTGCCTAAAGGCATTCTATAGCTTGGAGTTTTTAATGAAAGCGTTAAGTTTGTGGGTTATGAGAGACTGTGTAAAGAACACTGATACAAAGAAAAGAAACATGCAGAGTTTTCCATCCTCTGTTCCTTCCCAGCGGTGGGAAAGTTTTTGATCACTGAAAATGACTCTATAGAAAAAAATTTGCTTTCTTTTGGAAAACAAGTAATCTCCTTGGGGAACTGGGGCTCTTTTCCTGGCAGATTTTCTTTTTATTCCAATCCCAAGAACAGCATAGCAATGTTTTTTATTGTTCCAGAACAAAATATACCTGTATAATGAGCATTCTTGCAGTTAATACAATCCCCTCACACCAGGTCTCTTTGTTAGTTAGCATGCACTGGGTTTTGCTCTATTGTCTGTTTGGCAGGCTTCAGCTGCTTTTTGTAATATTGTAAGCACATATCAGTCCTTTTACAGCTCAAGTGAAAATCCTTAAGCTTTCTTTTGACTGCCAATCATTCTCTATGCATTAAACTTCACCTAAATACTATAATTTAGTGTATTTTTCATGTCCCACGTCTTCGTGGTGTGTTACCTTTAAATCATATGGGTATCATGGCATTGATTTGCTGAGAACTAGTGGGATTTCAGAAATGTCCTCTGAGGAGATATTCCACAAAATGATACATACAGAAGCACTCAGAAAATTCAGCTGAACTTGTATGTGATCTTAAAAGACTTAAAATATTCTGTATTGATTTGCAGAAAAGCTACTAGACTTACGTTGCTTCATGCAACACTGCTGACAACTTTCAGACAGTCAATGGAAAAAGTCATTTGGACTCAGCTCAGAAAAAGCTGTATCTACTCTTATTGCCCATCTTGCAATTTGTTAATGCTTCAGTTGGGCAGCTGACCTCAGACACACTCAGACTAAGTAGTTTTATGAGGCACTGAAGTGGAAGAAGCAGTCAGAGGTTCAAGTCTGTCCGTAGGTTAAGCCAAAAATCTGAGATTTAGGCATTAGTCATTTTACTCCATAATTAGAAGCTGAATAAATCTGGTCAGAGTTTTAAGTACCTGCAGGCAGCACAAAATTGAATAGGGATTGTAGATACCCCCCGGCTATCCCTAGCTATAGTTACAGCAGCTCTGAAAAAAATATGTCTTTTTATGCAATTGTCAAAATATGTGTTTCAATATGCAATTTGAGACAACTAAATGTAATTTTATTGATTCACTGCTTTCTTTTTTCTCTGTATGAATTACATGTGCATCAGAATATCTGTTGCATTCAAATCCTGCTTTCTTACCTGGCTGGATTCTGCACAACCTGGTCACTCTTAGTTCAAGTGCTTTGGGTGGTTATAGTTATTCATGTTAGCCTTGTGAGAACAATGCAGGTATGGAAAATATGCCTGATTCTCTTCTGTTTATTGCATTACCTTTGTTTGATTTGTTTTCCAGGCACGGACTGAACATGTCTAGAAACAATTCATCTCTTGTATTCTTAGATAAATTGGAAGAGGCAAAATATCTATCTCCATTGAAGGGGCACATTTGAAATGGATTTATTGTGGGACATTAGAAATATGTTTTTTACAGTCATTTTCAAACTATTGCATCACTTCTTAAATTTAAAAGTACAGCACCTTACTGACTCTAATTAAATAGATGCTTAATCTCATACTTCTGGATTTCAGTGTTTACATTTGGATGCTATCAAATTACGTTCCTGTTCTTTATTCCACTAAAGAGTGGACATAGTTTGAGCTGTACCTGGAAAGTAAAAGTCCATGCTGGATACTCTTATGTCTCTGTTGTTTTATAAAGGAAGATGTAATCTACCATCCTTGAGAAAATGAGTTCACTGCCGTAATAGTTCACAAACTGTGATCCTAAACAGGTACCTGTTGCTGTTCTGTGAAGGGCTAGTTGACTTCATAGTCAGGTCCTTGCTGACAGTAGGTGAGTTACCCTAAAGGATATTAGAATATACTAAATGGTTCCCTGATGCTAAGTTCATATATGCAATTTTAATAATTGCCAGCCAGATGCTACACGACTGTAAACCAAGAAGGAGGATCATTCCAGAAATTATGCATTTAAAATGCACTAAATAAAATCAGCCAGCCTATGGGAAAAACATTCTCAACAGGTTTTGGGGGATTTTTTTTTTTTTTTTTTAACTAAAATTTAGAAATGTTGAAAATCAGGCCTGCTCTTGGCCTTCTTATGGCTGGATAGTCCCTTCCCTTTATGTAGAGACAGGAGACTACCAAATGCCCTTCTCTTTCCCCTGCCACATGACTAGACCATTGTGTCTTTGCAGAGCAATAGGGCAAGTTCAATGTGTCCAATTTTGTTGTGAGTTTATGCGACCTGCTGAGCAAGCTTGGCAGTACTGTGTGTTACCTGGCACACAACACTGTTCCAGAAAAATGAATGCACTGCATAACAGTACTAGGAGTTCTCGCCCAAGTGACTTTTCTTACACCTCTTGTCCTTTTGAAAATCAAATGCATGTTCAGTTATTCACAAATGAGTTATCTGGCTTATGGATTAAACAAGCCCAGTGTCCCAGCAAGTAGGACATTTTATTAGATGCAGTACCATGCTGTGATCTCTCCCTCTACCATATGACATGATGCAGTTGACTGGAAGATGAATTCTTTATTTCAAGGCTAAATATAGGACAGTATGGTCACCAGATGTACTGACAATTTGTGTTTATACTGTACTTTTCTCTGAGTTATTGCCCTCCATACATGTCCTCTGATCCCTTACTCTTTTGCCTGATATGAAACACCTAGATAATCTGATAATCCTTTCTCTTTCCTTCTTTCCTTCTTTCCTTCTTTCCTTCTTTCCTTCTTTCCTTCTTTCCTTCTTTCCTTCTTTCCTTCTTTCCTTCTTTCTTTTTGATCAGCGAAGTGGATCTGCCACCTAGAATTTCTATATTGCCCCTGGCATTTTCCATTGTTGAACAGACACAGGAGCAGTGGGTAGCACCCGGGATATCTTCAAGAAGGGATGAAATAGTGTTCTGCTAGGTTTCTTCTTGACTTTTAGCATTCCTCCACCTGATCTGTATATCAGAGGTTAATGTGATGTATGAACCTGATGAGGGGAAAGCATTGCTTTTGGCTTGGAGGTTGCCTGTGGTATTCTGTTCACAAAGAATTGGTGGATTACCTTGGTTGCTCCTCCTTGGCGAGGGATGAGGGGAAGAATTTCATTGTAGAAGATTGACTGGCAGTTAATAGCCACTACTGCTCCTTAGAACTGTCCTTTTTATCCACATATCTCTAAACTGGTAGTATTAATTTTAAATTCTGCAAAGCACAATACATGAAATTACTAGAATAGTAAGAAAGAATTTCTTGAAATTGCTGGTTTTGTATCTGTACTACTTTTTTTATTTGTTTGCTTTCTGGATGTGTATAGTAAGGCTTTGAACAGTCTGTTTGAAAAGAGACGCTGAACAGAATTCTTGAACTGAGCTGCTCATGATTGAATATTTGGCTTTGATCTTGTGGTGAACAAGCTATATATTACAGAGATCTATACTATTGCTAATTGATATATTTGGTTTTATTGTTTTAATAGGGATAATAATACCCACTCAGAGTGGCACTATGTCCCATATACCTCAGACAGGTTTATACCAACCCTGGGGGAAAGCTAAACAGGAAGCTTTATAGCTCAGTGATTCTTTTATATTTTCCTGTGTTTACTGGAAATGCCACACTTGGCTACCTTGTTTTTGATAGCAGTGTACAAGTCTGGGCAGTGTAGAAGAACTTTGGGGCTTCTCTTACATTTATTTCACAGTATGCAAATACGTAAAGCAACTTATCCTTTTTTTTCCAAGACACGTGTGTGGCTATGACTCCGTGTTCTTTGATACCAGATACTATCAGGCACAACAGTTACATTTCTGTAATCTCAGTGAATATTTCTGCTTGCAGTGTGGTTGCGCTTTTTCAGCTTTCTGCTTTGGTACCATTGACTCTTTCAGCTTTCTTTTTTCTTTTAGGTTCGTTCATTTTATGTTTCCTGCCAGAGAAATTTGGTTTTAGAAACTGAATGACATTTTCTTCAGATTCCTTTCCTAAAGCTTTCTTCTTCTGTTGTTTGTCATTCTCTTTGAAAGTGCATCTACTCTAAGAAACTCCTCAGCAGATCCATATTCTCTACAAGTAATTTGCTTGAAAATTCCAAGTGCTACAATGCAGAGAATTTTTTGTAACGCAGCATGTTGTAGCTTCTATTTAGTTTCTGCCACGATCACATTCTGCATATAGATGCATTCAGAATCTTTCCCTCCCCCTCTCTCTTTAAAGATTGTTAGCTATTCTTTTCCTGTTCGTAAAGCTATATTTGGTTTTGGGGCCTATTATCAGAAATATTGCTTTCCTCTGTGCAAATCCTGAAAATTATGGTTGATGGAGGCATTCAGGCTACAGAAATGTAGAGAAAAAGAGAGAGCAAAATGCTGGGAAGATGGCTTCCATTAGAAGCCACCTTCTGCCTTTGTCCAGTATCTTGAACTTTAGGGTCACACATCAAAGCTTCCATCTTTCTTCAGGCTTTTTTTTTTTTCCCCAGAAAGCTGTACTAAGTATTGTAACTGATTCAGAATTGAATTGGATATTTCTGGGTTTTGATAGGTTGCTGAGTTTATATCAGCTTATACTGGTATAGTTGAATTTCTAAAACATTCAATGATGCCTACAGACTTGGATACACCCTTCAGTTTTTGCAAGCAACTCAGGCAACAAGGTGGCTGGATTCCAAGTGGAAACTTGCAAAGAGCTGGTAATTAATTTACTTTAATCAATGATGTAGTGGCAAATAAAACCACAGGCAAACTAACCTCTCTGGTATCACAGGCCTGACGGTAAGAAGAGATCTTTATCGCTCTGCTTTCCTGCTTTTGCCTCACAGTTCTCCAGCTGACTGCACCACTGATGGTGACTCAGTGCAGCCTCTCTGACTCCGTTTTTATGTAGCTGAGATGAAGCAGCTTTCTGCAAATGGGAGCATGGGACAGGGTGTCCAGGGATCTCAGAATACATCCTGGAGAGTTTTTCTTTTTTTCCTGGAGTTGTTTACTAAAATTTCCAAATGACAGAAAGAGGGAACAGTTTAGATCTTAAACCACAATGTGTCTTTTGTGCTAGAAAATGGTACGAGGGTAGCCCATTAAGGACTGATAGGTAAAGAGTGTATGCCCAGATATACAGAGACATAGATGCTCAAACAGCATATCTCCTCCTACTGTCATATTGGTCTGTGAATACATTATCTAGCCACTTGATTCAGTGATGCTGGATGGAATAAAATGACAGTGCCAATGTGCTGGGCACATTTTGTCCAATTTGCAGCTAATCAGTTTGGTGATGTATGTGTTAAATAATCTCCTTAAATGCTTGAAAATACAGCTTAATGAATACCCACTCATATGCTTGAACATAAATGATTACAATGATGCTATATTACTACAGGCAATTAACTTATACTTATTTAAGATTTACTTTTTCATAGCCAGCAGGGATACATCCCTCCTGGGTTGTGACCAGATGTTTAAGCATGAAGACTGTAATTTTAGCTTTTCTAGCAAGTGTATGCCTCACTGGAAATGGATATCTTTCCAGCAAGTATCTCAAATCCTGCTCTTTGTGGTCAGCTTAAGGAAAAAGAAATGCTAAAAAAAAAAAAAAAAAAAAAAAGAGCAGTCTGTAGCTCATATCAGTGGATCTTCTGGAGCCAGCTCTATAACTACTGGTGTCAGCTGCTGGCCTTTCCCGATGGGGAGCACATTCTCTCTTAATAAAATACCTGCAATCCCATACTCTGACGTAGTCTGGGGAGAACTGAATTTTGGAATCACCAAAGCATGAGCCTTTCATGCAGCGTGTTTAGTTAGGAGTGAATGAGTCCAGCTTTAGGACTGGTGATGGAGAGGCAAAATGCCTAGCTTCTATTTGCAGCTCTGTCATTGATTCCCAGCAGGAACACAGATGCATTCAAGTGCTTGAAACTCATTCTTTTTTTCCAGTATCCCTCTCCAGCAAGCTCTTTTTAATAAACATTTGTTTCTGCAATGCCCCTGCCCCTTGTATTATGTGCTTGGGAATCTAAGGCAATTAAAGATACAATTCCTAGCACTGCCCCGTCTTTCCCTGCCAAAACTTAATACCACTTAACAAACAAGATATGATCCCAACCAGATATAGCAACAAAATTTATTAATCCATGCAGGATTTTGCATCATTGCTTGGACTTTTTCAAATATCAGTCTTACTCATTACTTTTGCAATGACTAAACTGGGGTGAGTTCATACTTGTGTCACAAGTTTTGGGCTATCAAATATTGTATCAAGGTTTCATATTTTTTCATGAAGAAGGAAGGATATGCATAACCAGTGTTTCAGAATCCCTCTCAGCTGTGTCTAGAAAAGCAGGGGATTGAACACAGGACTTTAAAAGTCCTAAGTACATGCCTCAGTAAGAGACCACCTGCTCTTCAGAGGAGGTGTATTGCCCTTGTCATTTGTTTAGCCAGGATTTCCATCCTGATGCAATTTCACCACAAAATCCGTTTTTGACTTATAACTATGCTTTTTGGGATGAAAAGAATGGTTGGGGTAAAAAGAACCTAGGGCTCAGTTTGTTTAATTAATGCTTGCCAAAGCAAAGTTGTATCTTTGATCAAAATGGTAAATTCACTACCTTTTGCCTCTCTCCCTTCTTGAAGCTAGGATCTGTTCCTCTTGAGGCATGTCTTCTTGGAGGAACCATTTAACGAGAGAGTGGGGCAATCTCTGCAACATGATCACTGCAGCTGACAAGTACTGGACTCCTACACACACATGTATTGCCACATGGCTAAGACACTTAAAGATAAGGTTCCCAGTCTTGTCTCTTCCTTTGCCAGGCGAAATGTAATATATAACAGAGAATATACAGTCCCAAGTACTTTCAGTTATAAGCTGGCAAAGTCTAAAACTACTGTTTTAAAATAGCTATTTCAGTCTCTTCATATTGGTACAAATCCCCAGTCTCTCTGAGTGTGCCTAATATTGTGGCACATTATTCTGCTTCTTAACTATTTACATGATAAATCACGTTCTGTTGAATTCATGTTTTATCAGGGTCATCCTGTAATTTAAAAGAGCAGCTGACAGAAATGCTTGAAAGGCTGGGATGGAGCATTTATGCTTCCTGCAAGAAAGAAAGAAACAACTGATCTGGGGACTCAGCAATTCTAGGAAAGCTATTTGGCTCCTGGCAGCACAGTCCCTGTGTTATCACTGTGCTCTGCTTGGACCAGGCCACCTCATTGAACAGATCCTGCACCCTGGCAGCTCAGCCTTCCCTGCTGCAGACACAGACATGGAAATGTCAGTTTTTAAATGACAGCAGTGTATCAGCTTAAACCTATTTTCCTTTAACCCCCAATGGACATTTTTGTGTGATTTTTGAGTGGCAAGTAGGAGTTCCACACTTTCCTAGCCCAATGGTCTCTCTGGAAACATGCTGTTGTCTCCAACTGTAATCAGTCCTCCTCTGTCTCATCTGAAGTTTTTTTTCCAGCAGTCCAAGTTCATCTTTGGGAATTGACGGGGTTGTTGAGTTGCTCTTTCATGTTTGTTTTCATTTGGAGGGGAGGATGGACCGAATGATGGTAATGGGGGCAGTTTTGGTTTTAATCAGATTTAAGTTAGCTCTGAGCTTTGTTCCACTATCTTGTCAGAACAATGCACTAGTGTTTGTCAAATGTTTCTCAGGTTTTATCGAGTCACCCAGGGCCAAGAAGGGTTGATGGTGTTTCCTGCAGCACTGGCTTCCTAACAGTAAAGAGATGCTGCATAACCAGACATATCACCAAATCGTCTTCATTTTAGCCCACAGGCATAGCCTGCAGTCTTCCTAGTCTCGCAGCTTTCCTTTCAGTTCTACTGTTTTGTGTGATAGGTTTATGCTGATACACAGGTATCTGGGGAAACGCTGCCTTATATCATTATACCGTAAGCAGTTTGATGGGGTCCTCTTTGTCTTTGCTGCTCACAGGCTACCAGTATTGCAATCGCTGGCAAAGCGAGTAGCTTGGATACCTCTTGTGTCTCACAAGAGCCGCTGTCAGACTGCTTTCAGGACCAGGCTTGCAGTCTGTTCATGCAGCAAACTTGTAAGCGCAGGTTCAGGCAAAGCCAGGAGTTGTCTGCTGGAGCATGCCGTAAGTGCAGCTCCGAATCTGGGAGGCTCCATGGCATCCCATCAGGCAGCCCTGCTGGTTGGGGCACGTGAAGTAATGGGAGGTGAGCAAGCCCATAGCAAATGTGCCACCAACAGCCTCCTGGGACACTGCTCTTTCTGAGCTGTGTAGACGTGGAATGAAAGGTGTAAGGTGTAGTGAGATAACAGTAGCAAGGCTTTCTCGCTCTCTCTCTCTCTCTCACTTTTTTTCGAAGCAAATCAATGTCAGATTAACTTCTATAAAAGAAATAGCTCTGTTAGAAATAAAAAAAAAATGAGATGGCTAGATAAATCATATTGGATCCTTTAAGAGGTAATATCCTGTGGTTATATCACTTTTTCATAAAAGCAGAAAGCTCTTATAAGTGAATGAAAATGGGAAGATACTTGGAAAGCTCTAAGTAACCTTAGGTAAAAATGAACATTAGGAACAGCATGTCATTCAGAACATATGAACCCAGCTCCAAGTACAGCAGTGCATATTATCTGCTGTATACACAGCTAAGTTAAGCTTCCCAGAGTTGTATGAAAAACTAAATCTGGCTGCCTCCTGGTAGGTATTTAGTTAGGTAGCCATGGAGGGTCAGTCTTGCTCCTCCTGCAAGGTTGAGAATGGGGACAGTTGCTATCTGGGAGGGACTCCTTTCTTCCTATCTCACGAGTAGCTTCTCTCCTCCCTAGCCCTTACTTGTGAGCAATCCCAGCTCATGGCTCTGCATGGGCCAAACTGGAAATGGGCCATGGCTTTTCTTACAAGAGCTGTTTTGCTGTCCTGGGCTTTCTGCTGCCATAGGCATGTTTTACTTATACTCAAATGTGACTCTGTTGATATAGCTTATCTATGTGGTGGTCAGTGAAGGCCATTATTAGGGTTCATGTTGTTAATTTACCTTGCAGATCTGGCTTTCAGCAGCCAAGCCCTGTCTGTCTCATGGAGTAGTTTGAAGGCTGAGTGTTCCATGTGTGTTGATCCATTGATTCATATGGGATGCAATTTTAAGGGGAAACCTCCTCCCCATCTCCCAAATCTTCCTTCTCTTTCCCCCAAGATAAACAGACATGCCTAAAGGCTAAGCAAGCTCCAAAAGCTTTCTTGTCAGCTGCCAAAAGAAAGTTGCATTCAAAAAAATATATAAGCCAAAGGAGACCTGGGATAATTCAGAGTGAAAGAACAAAGCAAACCCAAGCACGGATCAGGTCATGCTCCCCTCCACTTTTTATCTTGCCAGCTGAGGAAATACACTTTAGGTTGGCTTTCATCTCCTTGGAATTACTGTTCCCTGCTTGTGGTCAGCTGGGGGTTTGTGCTATGAAAGAAATGTTAGCAGCTTTGTGCCGTGTGCATGGAAATGCCTATTTCTGACCTAGAATTCATCAAAGGAGCAAAGCAATAATGGCAGTGAAAGAGCTGTTGGAATTGCTCTGCCCAGTAATGAGGAGATGCTCTTTGCAGTGATGCTGGGTGCAATTGCTAAGGCCAATTAGAGTGGCTGAGAGGGGAAAAGCCAGTAAATATCATTTCTTCCTTCTCTATAGAATTAACTATTCTACAGTTATGCATACACGACCATATATAAAACAAGAGACCTGATCTATTCAAATATTTTTGGGATTCAGGATCTTTTCTTATAGAAAGCGAGCCCTGCTCTTCACAACACCTTATTAATGTGGGATATATTTGATTAAACATGCCTAAATTAACTCTGTTAGTTTTACTTTTCACACATTTTTTTAAATTATTTTTCTCTATAGAGCAACAAGCAACCAAAATATAGAAGCATTAGATATATTTGAAAGCAATTTTGAAGCTGTTATATTCGTTTGGACTGAGGACTGGTATTTGGCTGTGAGTTTACTCTTTTCGGTGTCCCTTTAAATGGATGACTACCTCTATTTTAAAGAACTGCAGATAGAACAGACATCTATATGTTTTTTGAGGGGCTGCAGTATATTCTGCTGGGGGCGTTAGTTTCTGCTTTCTTTAAACATCAGTCTCTCCTTGCTTGACACTCAAATATATACATCTTGAAAATTCCATAAAATTGTTCATGTGAAGATTTAGAAGTCTGTCACTCAGGTTTCACTTTGTCACCAAATACAAGGGGCAGTGAGGAAGAGAAAAAGAGGAATAAACAATTATGTCCTTGTGAGGGGAAGAGGAGAGATGGAGAAAGGAATATGAAAAATACAGGGAGAGGAAGGCAGACATCATGAAGGACTGATGAGGGATGAAAAACACTGAAAAAATGAAATGAAGGCTTTACTTTGAAGCAGAAAAGGATCTGTTCTTTTCTGGAATAGGAAGAAATAGGAAATTTTGGGGATAAAGGGAGATTGGAAGTGTCTGTTTCTCCTGTACAAGAAATGAGCAAGGGACCAGTCAAGGCAGCTGAATGTGGTGGATTCAGTTTAGTAAAAATAAATATTTTTTCATGTGACATAGAACTAATTAGGTACTGGAACTAAAAATAAAATCAGTGTTTTTGGTGAATAACAAAGGGTTGTGAGCCTTAGCAGTAAATGTTATCCCATTTGAAAAATACAAAATGCATAATTTAGGATTTATATCATTTTTTTTAACCTGTATGATGTTTGGAGGAGCCTTAATATCTGTGTCAAACAGTCATCTACTTCGACTTACAATACAAGCATCTCAAACCTCTTTTGCATGCTTCTGACCATGTTGAAATTAGGATACTGAATTAGTATGGCATTTACTCTTTTGGGAGAAGAATAGGAAAATAAAAAATGACGAAATTAGCTTGTCCAAAAGAAAGAATTCCCCATGAAAGAAACGGGGGGTGGGGGGGTAGGGGGGGAGGAAGGGGGTGGGAGGAGGTATTAGCAGGCAAAATCTGGCGGAAGTAAAGATGCCCACCACAAGAGCTAAGACAAAGATACCCAGACAGAGCAGATGCTGCTACAGAAGGGACCTGAAGGCTAGGGCTTGCCTCAGTTACATGTACAGATGACCCAGATGCTAAGCACATGTCTGAAAACCTTTAAATAGGTGTCTTTCCAGATCCTGAACTGAGTCCCTAATAACGATAGAACCAAACCAAAATCCAGTTGTAAACTTTCTTCAACTCAAAGAAAATTTTGATTTAAACATGCTGGGTTGGTGCCATTATAAGCTTAGAAGTGGAGAGCCACTTATTCACACCGTTAAAATCATCAAACCATTGGCAGTGCTGGGGCTTGCTTGAAGATAAAGGATTTTATGTGTAAGGAAGAATACCTAAGACTGGTAGTCTGCCTATGAAACTGCAAATTAGTTTCATCTGGCATGTAAAAGTCTCAACTGCCTAGTAAAATTAAATAACTGTGAACTCATGGGGTAGCTTCTATTCATGAAATCATTGCTAATGCAATGTGACATGTTTTGATCACTTTACGCTGTCTCTGATATATGTACATGGTTTGGTTACCCCTCATCATTGTTAGTGATCATATTCACAAACACAATTAATATTCATAACATGAGTTTAGCCCTTCTAACAGGCAATCTAAATTTTGTCTTCATGACCATTTTTTCAACAGACTAGATAGATTTGTCTGATTTGTAAAGAAATACTTCCTTTGGTTGGTTCTAGATTTCTTTCACTTTAGCTACAATATGATGACGACTTTTCTTTGACATATGAAAAATGAGAGGAGTGATCAGTTTCTCTGTAATTTTCCTGAACAAGTTTCTATTGGTTTCCTTCATAATTTTGAATATCCTAATAAAATCCCCCCTGCATCATCAGGTACCCTCTCAGACCAAGTTATTCATGTGAAAAATCTAGAAAACATTGTGATAAATTTGTTGACATTTAGAAATCATTTTCTTCTCACATCTGTTTTGATTTCCAATGGGGTTGAAAGCATACTTTGCTCTCCATAGTATCATTAGGATGTTTTATTCGGAGTATCTGTCATTCTGTTTAATTCACTGAAATGTCTTGTTGCTTGTTTAAACACTCAGGACTGATAGCTTCATTGAACTATCTCATTCATCAACAGCTCGATTCACGCTTACCACTGCCTGGCTTTAAGAAGCTGTTGCCAAAATCTGTCAGACAAAAGGAAATTCTTCTTGCCTCAGTGACAGATGGTTCTCCTGAACAAGGATCTTTTTGCCTAGAAAATACCATCTCTTTATCCATTTTTGTCACATATCAATGTTAGGTAGCCATAGCTCCCTCAAAATGGCATATTGTTCTGACAGGTTGGGCCAACAGGTGAGAATACAGATTTGTGCCATTGTTCTGCAAAACTGGGTCACAAAGTAAGGACCAAGTCCAGAAGCTGTACAGTCACTTTGGTAGGGTACTGTGTTATGATAACAAGCTTTGCTACTTAAATCGACTCTACTAAATTGGGTCCCATGCCACACTAATGCACTTATGCGATTCTCAGAGACAAGCTGGTTCATGTCTGGCTACCATGCCATATGCCAGATCTGTTTATCTGCGTGCAGCAGAACGTGGACATCCCTGTGGCCTTTTCTTCTGTGTCATGGACTGCTGAGGAAATTAAGTTCAGGCAAAGTTTTCTGCCTGTCCAGTTTTTCATGACTCACTTAATAACCTTTGAATGCTTTTGACCATTCTCAAGTATGTAAGAAAACTGAGGAAAGTTCTCAAAGACAATAAGATCCCAGGCATTTTATGCAGGAAAAGAACAAAAGCATTGGAATACAGAGACTCTTTATTGTCTCTACTGAAGAAATATCAGTGAAAGCTTAACTCTTGTTAGACACCAGAAAATTTGCATAGATGGAAAAAGAGAGGATGATGGGAAAGTTTTGGTTGGAGCTCACTTCATCTCAGGAAGGGCTGTTTTGCTGTACAAGCATTGCTTTAAAATAAGGATTCATTCATTGTTTAGCAGAATCTCTTTAGGATTTTGGTTTTTATGGAGAAAATCTGAAGGCGGGGTGTCGAGAGGATGGAGCCAGACTCTTTTCAGTGGTGCCCAGTGACAGGACGCGAGGCAACGGGCACAAACTGAAACACAGACAATTCCATCTGAACATGAGGAAATACTTTTTCACTGTGAGGGTGACAGAGCACTGGAACAGGTTGCCCAGAGAGGTGGTGGAGTCTCCTTCTCTGGAGATATTCAAAACCCGCCTGGATGCAATCCTGTGCAATGTGCTCTAGGTGACCCTGCTTGAGCAGGGGGGTTGGACTAGATGATCTCCAGAGGTCCCTTCCAACCTCAGCGATTCTGTGATTCTGTGATAGATATTCCTTAAGATGCAAATATATTTCATCAGCTTTGCCATTTTAGAGCATTTTATATAAGAGGATCTCAAAGCACTGCTTTAGTGGTTTACTACTTAAGCTAAGTGGCATTTTTATGAATGTCACCTGATGCCAAAACAAGATGGAAAATGACTCTCAGCCTTTGTGAAGCTGATCTTGCAAAATTAATTTGTGCTTATTTTCGGTGGAGTGTTGAAATTCTGCCTGGAAATAAATTTTTGAAAGAATTTGACTCAGAAGCATTAAAACATTGTGTTCAAAAATGTGAAAGCTTTTCCTGTAAAGTAGGAAATTATTTAATGTAATATGTGTATATTCCTATATTAGCACTAATATTACAAAAGTTAAAGCATTTCCACTGTATCTAAACAAAATGCTTCAACGCTATCTGAATAGAACATTTCCACATTATTGAAACAAGCAAGTAGAAATGATTTGTTTTGACACTTCTCCCCCAAAATGTAATTAAATTGGACATGTTCTTGTGAAATGTTTTAATTTCAATGTAACTGAAGTTTTTCTGATAGGACACTGGCTCTCACCAGCAGTATTTCAACCAGCTTATAGATGCTTTTTATATTTTGGAAATGGAAAAACTGAGGCCCAAAGGACACTCTCTAGATCAGGCTTTCTTGATCTATTTAGCAACTCAGCTTGTATTAAACACTAGAATTCCTGACTTTGTAAGTCTTGTTCTAATCAAGAGACAGGGAGTTCAGTTCGTCTCTGAGAGATGCATTATCTCAGCACACAATCCTGGTACAACAGGTATCTCAGCATTCAGCATTCTTCAAAAGGTGAAGATATGCCTGGCCATACCCATTTAAAAATGAGGACTAGGTTTAGGGTACAATATTTTTGCTCCCGAACTTTCTGTTCATGTAATGGCTTAGCACCTAGAAATTTGGGAAACAGCATGTTATTTCATAACAGATTATCCCATTCTAGGTGTTTTTGTTTGGAATTTTAAGAAATGTGTCTCAGTGTTCTTGCTGCTTTTGGAAATACTGCTTTGATCATTGCTAATTTTTCTTCTTAGGGAAAAGGAAACTAACCCTATGACAATGTGATGTCAGGTTTATCTCCTCTTCCTACACGTGAAACAACAGGTCTAGTTAAATGATTTCTACATACACTTTCCTAAGTTCCTTTCTATGGAGATTCTACTTCTCAAAGGTGTTGCATCATAGTATGAGAACTCAAAGATCAATACTGCTGTGAAGATCTTCTAGCCGGTGGTTTTATTGTAATTAGCGTTGATGCTGGTATTGATTAAAAATTGTTGCTAAAATAATATCTGTTCAGTAGGCTATTTTCAACCAGTTTGATGTCTCCATCTAGTTCTCAGTAAAAATACTACAAAATAATAGTCAAATAATGTTCACAATCTCCTTTTTGTGCATATTCCCTTGATTTTGAACACAAGTTCAATTTATCTCTTCTTGCAGAGCTTTTCTTTCTCCTGAAAACTGTCAAGCAGCTGGATTCTACTCATGAATGCTAAATTGGTGATTCTCAAGTTCTCATGTTCATGTGAAAGCACTGTATTTTATACAACAGGAAAACAGGATACCACAAACCTATTTGAAACTGGTCAAGGATCAGCATATACATGGTCATGTAGCCATTTGCATGACAAAAAAAGGCACTTACAGCAACTTCAAGCTAATAAACACCATTCTTGCATGGTATTAAGGGATGAGAAAAAGAATATGGCTTCAAGTAACAGGGAGGGTAGGTTCAAGGAATACTTTGTTAGCACCTTGCCATACTACAATTAAATAAGGCGGTGTCACTGTTCTCCTTTTCACCTCAGAAACTGTCCATGTGCACATAATTACTGTGTCAAGATTAATGAGAGAAAATTACATTTAAGCTTTGCATTAAGACAGTAAATCTCTCAGAATACAGGAAGTTTCGGGTTGCATGAGTCTACCAGTGAAACATGAGTGATACAGGAGGCTGCTTTCAGAGTCACTAATCAAATTAGTCTTTCTACTTAGTCATAAACTGAGACACTTCAAACTTAAACCTTCCTTCTGACTAAAGTTATACTTATCCAACTGAGGAACTGAAACAGTATCATTTATCTTGTTTATAATACTGACTAACTGTTCAAAATAGGAACTGTAAACTGTTTGGTCAAAGTAAAAATTATGTGCAAAGTAAATTTGAATAATTTGAATTGATTGAATAAACAAATCAAATGAAATTGCATAAAATAGCCCCCCAAAAGCTACAATCTGGAACTTGATATTTTACAAGCAGAAGTCTAGCCTGAGCATGTTAATTCACTACAGTGTACTTGTTCAGTTATTAAGGCAACAAGGGCTACCAGCTAGTTTGATTACATGTACAAAATGCAGTAAATGATTCTCATTCAGGTTAGACTCAACTGTTAGAAAAACATCAAATCTTGGTCAGCATATGCTGGAGAATTTAAGAAAATCCTGCATGAGTTGTTGTAGTGGCTAGATGCACTCCAGTTCATGATCTGCTGAAGTGAGTATAAATTGAGGCTGCTGTTGAAAGAGATGATCTTGTAACCTTGTTTCTCACTCCCAGCCTCATACTGTCTCCTTGTACGTTCACAAGCATCAGTGTGATCGGGTGGTAACCTGATTGGGCAACTGAGTCAGTCTAAAAGCAATGTAGAAGAAAGTTAGTTTTCAGATGACTTTGGTCCACAGTTCTTTTCACCATATGTTTGCTACAGGATTAGTTTCTGCTTAAGAGAGGTGGTGGGAGAAGAGGAATAAATTTTATAACTATGAAGAAATATATATTATAATAAATTGTATTGTGGTGTTCTCCTTCCCCTGTTGTCATAAAATTGTTGCCTTGAATTCTTAGTTACAACATTGCAGGTACCTCTGTGGTTTTGGTTGGTTCATACAGGAGGAACAGGAGCATTACTATTTTCAGATCAAGGGTGACACATATTTCAGTCTAGATTACAGGTGTTGGCTTCTTTGGTTAAAGTTCTCAGAGATTCTTCCACAGTCCTTTTAAACGTGTTATATGCTTGTTTTCAGAAATGCTCTTGGCACCTCATGGTGACAAAGAATAATCAGCTGTAGAGTCTGTCCCACTCGCAGGCTTCCTGTGCACAGGCCAGCTCAGCTCTCGGGGAGCAGGAGTGGCAAAGCAATCATTTCTTAAGGAAGGAAAGAACTTGAGTAGCCTCCCACATTAGTCCTCACAGAAATTTGTTTTGTTTTGTTTTGTTTTCCAAAAGGCATTATTGATCTTTCCTGGCTAGGAGGGGTTTTTCACTAATTCAAAAATGGGCTACTGTAACTGATCATCTGACTGTTAAGCTTCCTGTCACCACTAATGCTATGCTAGGGCTTGAGACACTTCCCAGGAAGAACAATAATTTGTTAAATTTATGGGATGTCACTATACATGATACCTGACTGCTACCTGTAAATTACATTGTCACCTTAGACTGGCTGGGGACTTTTGCTTCTAAGTGAGATGATAAAAAAAAAAAGCAAAATACACCTACCAACCTCAGAACATTTTTTTTACTCACACTTTATTTTTATTATTTCCAGTTTATGCAGTGTCAAGGTTATTCTTTCCACCTGACGCTTCCTTTAGCAGATATAGCAGCTATATAGGTCATCTTCTCATGGATCTGTCAACAGTGACATGCAGCGTGTATCTGCTGAAAGTTTCTCTTCTGGCTGTCCTGGTAAAGTGTCATGAATGTGCTTACCTGTTCTTTGGAGATGTTCCACTTCAATGCAATACTGAATTGTGTTACTTGCATTGTCCAGTCTATCAGCAACCATTTGTTTCAAACTGACAATAGCAATGAAATATTTCATCCTTAAAACAAACGCCTTGGATTCTATCAGCAGCTGGATCCTAATGGCTGAGCCTCTTTCTCTTATGCATCTTACTAGTGTTCTCTCAGACCAAAGTTATTTAGTTTTTGTCTTTTTGGAGTAGTATAACTATATGTTACTCATAAAGAAAGTTTAATTGCCACTTTGTGTTTCAGCACTCCTATGGTTGTCAGTGATTAAGAATGCCAACAATCTTGCATTTTTAATCCCTGATGGCTGCACAAGCTAAAACTCTGAGTTACTTCATGGATCCAGAACTTAAATAATCCTTTATTAGTTTTAGTGTGGCTATTATGATTATGCTTATGGCTTTGATACACATTTGCCTTTGCCAAAAAGTTCTTTTTTCCTAGTAGATGATTTTGAAATGTGCTCCTGGGGACATTGTATGAAGACAGAAATGAGTGGACCTATGAGCAACAACCTTTTTATTTCATTCATGTCCCTACTTGTGTTTCACTTATCCCCAAGTTATTGAAGCATCTCTATTATTAAGGCTTTATTGAAAAGGCGGAGAAATAAGGCCTATGACCTTGAAAAGTTCAAGTATTGTCACAAATATGAAAAAGTGGTTGCTGTTTCTCAGCTGTGCTCTGTTGAACCAGTACACACAAGCTCAGACTCTACTTTCACAGAGAGTCATCCCTGGTACAAACACATTGCGAAGATTCAGCTACTGTATAAAAAAGGCTAGCACTGTCTTACATTTAAAGACAAAAACTATGAAATGAAAGTAAGTCTGGAGACTATATCAGGACAAAGAAATAACAATGAATATAGGGTGTTACTGTTGAAACCTGTTCTGTGCTTCTGTAAGGAGGCAGCTTAAACACCATCCTGCAGTTTCGGCAACAATAGGCTTAGTACGCATCCTCAACTGTTTTTAGCTAAATTCTTACTTTCACTTCAAAGAAACATGAATGGTCTTATGGAGGTGACACAGAAGAATGGAAAGAGGCTGGCCATGTTTCCCAGGCAAGTTGGTCAATTAGTGCCTATTGAGGTACCTTTGTGAAGCTTGTCAGACACCTCCGTGTGGCGCAAAATGGAGGTTTTTGATGAGCCATTTTCTCCAAGGACATTCTAAGCCAGAGCTTCTGAAGTCCAGAAAGATTTTTCCTTTCACTTACTGGCTTTAGACTGGCCTGATATTTACAGGCTTTACTTCATGTGGAGGTTTTAATTTTAATTATATTGTAAAAAAAAAAAAAAAAAAATTACTGACAAGGGATTTTTGATTTGAAGAAAGCAAAAGCCAGATGAACTAAAAGCTTGGATGGTGAATAAAAAGGAGAGAGTGATTGACTCTTAATAACAAGAGCACATGATTTTTGCTAATTACATAACAGGTTAAAAAAAAAAATGCTGCTGATGTATTAATTTGTTCAGTGTGTTTCGACCCGGCAGAGAAGAAATACGTAAATGTTCTGAAACAATTTACTTAGCTCTTGAGCAAAATGAGACCCAGAGACCAATAATGAAGTCCTCTAAATGAAGCAAAACAAAAAACATACAATATCCCTCTTGCTGTTTGTGAGAGCTGCTTTTTATACTGTGGTCTGTTACATATATGCGATTTATCCAGTCGTGAATGTCACTGTTAGCTGGATGAACCATTGGAGTTTCTCTACAGCTTCCAGCTTTCATGAGGGACAAGAAAGAAAGGGGAAAGCAGGGGAGGAACTGGTGACATTAACAAGATCACTGTGTACATATTTTTTCCCTGCAGCGGAATGGGTGGGTTATGCTTGTGGGCACCAAAAGAATGGCACATTTTGCTACATGAGAGCCAAGGTTGAATATTTATATGATAGACACTAGCTGGACCCCATTCACCATTCTGCTGTAGATAATTGTGTGTAATAAAGAGCTGGTCCCAACATCTGTGTTTGTGGGGAGGTGGAAGTGTGCTCCCTCTATTATATGGCTGTCACAATTCACAAATGTTTGCTTGTGGCTAGTGCTAAAAAGGCAATGGCTCTATATATCAGCATTTACATAGAGTGATATTCACACTGAAATTCCCTCTGTCTGGAACAATCAGTCCTGCAACAGCTATGAAAAACCCAGCGCACACAATCTCATTTTCCAGCCTTCTGTCCTCAGCTGATGCAAAAATAGTTCGTGCCCAAGACAAAGCAGATAGGAATATTGTCAGCCTGCCTTCCATTACACTCTGCTGAACCTGGAGCAAGTTGAATGGAGAAGGATACAGAAACATGGATTTAAAATCAACAGGGCAGCACCTGTTTTACAGGACAGTAGTGGGAAACTGTTGAAAATCCTGTCAAAATAGTATAACCCTACTAAAGCATATGAAACCATTTCTAGGCATCTTCCTCCTCTGAAGTTTAAGAATTCCATCTATGAATTTATATGCAAAAATTGTGGGCATACTATAGAAATCACCCCTCCAATCATAACAATGTTTCATTGTGAATAAAGAAGACCCTCACAATCAATCAAGCTCTCATTGTATTTAGGGAGCTTTATGAGATAGCATACTTAGTGAAATAATAATGCTTCAAAAATGTGAGGAATCCTGGGTACTCTCTGGACAGATAAGCAATAATGATCTGTGGCTTACTTTGATATGCTATTTCTATTGTAACAGTATCATTAAGACTGACACAACATAGCAAAATTTACAAACCTACCCATTAAGATTTGTCTAAAGTTGTTAATGAAACTGTAGTTGCATAAGTCAGATGTTAGTATATTCAGTTTTTATTACAAGCTAGATGATCTTGAAATAAGATTATCAGGTGCATCATAAAATGAAATATTGTTACACTGGAGCCCTTTGCAGTATTTTGTAACATTGGGGTTTGATTTCACTTAGTAGTATTCAAGTTCCAAAATTCGGCTCTTGCCAGTTTAATTCTTCAGCTTGCCAGTTTAATTCTACCTGCAATCATAGAATCATAGACAAAATTGGAAAATAATCACAATCATAGAAAAATAGGTTATAAGGAATGTCTGGAGGTCATCTAGTCCAACCTCCTGCTCAAAGCAAGGCTAATTTCTAAGTTTAGATCTGGTTGCTCAGGGCCTTGTCCAGCTGAGTGGGCTGGTGAATGGGCACCTGCTCCAGGGCTTACCTATGCTCATTGAGAGAAAGGTTTTACTTAGAGTAAGACTGAGCTTTCCTTGCTGTAACTTCTGTGCTTTGCTTCTTGTCCTTTTTCCGTGCACCTCTGAGAAGAGTCTGGCTCCACCTCTTTGATAGTTCTCTGCATCGTGGAAGAAAGCAACTAGGTGTTCCTTTAGTTTTCACTTCTCCAGGCTGATCAAATCCAGTTTCCCCTCATAGGTTATGTGCTCATCCCCGGAGCATCTTAGTGCCCTCTGCTGGACCCTTTCCTACCCCAGTCCTGAGCCCCAGGTGTTGGCAGTTTACAAAAACAGAAGATTTGAAGTCTGACTATCCGTAAAAAAAACCCTCTTCTGATGGCACAGTCAGCTTCTTTAAGGAACTCCTTTTGCTGCTTTTTTGCCCTAATAACATCTATTCTCTCACCTTATGCCATGTTTGACACATCTTGGCTCTCCACTGTATCTATTATTTCATGAGAAGCTGAGCACAAAAACCAAAATGGACTCTTGGTCTGTTAATTGTCCCTGTGGATCTCAAAGAATCAAAGAAGGTTGAGCACTACAGTCCCATGGCATCATAAATGCGTCCTGTCCTTCAGTGAGGTAACTCATATCTGTGAAATGCAACCCAAAAGGCAGGTGTGAAAATGGTTTAAAGTGTTCCCTGAGCACTGAGTTTCTGAGAGCACTTGTGAGGACCTAGCTGAGGCATCTTTACTTGATAAATTGGACAGATTTCTCCCACAGAAATGGGAGTGGAAAATACTTATTTTTCACATTTGTGTTTAATTTTTCCAAACTGATGCAAAAGACTTTTATCTCCTGTTTCAAGTACCAGCCCATTTCATCAACTCTTCTAATTGGTGATTCCCTGAGCAATGAGATCTTCCTTTAACCTTTGTTTTAGGGCACAGGAAATTCTCTGAGTGTAAATTATGGTGCAGCTGATCTTTCACTGCTCTTTTTGTGGTCTTCTGAGAATTCGTTCACTGTTAGGAAGAAGATGGCCTCAGAAACATCCTCATTTATTTTAAGCCGCAGCCTTCCAGTGACTGCATTTTCTTGAGGGAGTGCAATGACTTTATGTGCTTTCACCCCTATAATAGATATATTTCCCACTGGTGCTATTACATATTTTGTCAGTTTTCATTTATTATTTTGTTTTCATGCATTCATTTCACATACTCCCCTGTAGGGATAAGGTTACCATTGTGAACCTTGAGGTCTATCCATTAACTTTCTATTTTCTGAATTTTTTTTCTCTCTGTGCTAATGTCTCTAAAACTGTCAATACCTTTCTTTGTGCGACTGTGTTTCAAGCTGTGCGTTGTTGAACAATAAAAGATCTATCCATCTGCACAGGAATTGTCCCTCTCAGTTGCAGCATTGGCCATTTAATCTTTAAAGAAATCTGTTCGGCTAATCGTACTGTTGTCATCTTATCCATGTTGTACAGTCTTTGCAGATCCTTGCATGACGATGTAAAGGACTTCTTCCATCTTTTTGTAAATGCCAATCATTGTACTGTGCTGTTAATCAGGTCCTTTTTCTTGTAGTATTTTGGATTCTTTAAGGTGTCCATAGCGTCTGACCGCAGTCCACCCTCCACATGCTCTCATTTGGACCATGTGATTTCCTCTGGGTGACACATCTTTTTAACTGTGTGCTGGGTTAATTCTTGGCTGTTTTTTTGACCTAGCTATAGGTATAATCTAGCTCTTGTTACAGACTTACTTTGCCACAAACAATATCACAATTCACTGTTCAGCCTTAGATTACTTACAAGGATTAATTTTGTTCTATTTAAAGACAGAGCTTTCATTTTTATATTTAATTCTGGACTCGATAAATGGCTGCAGTTTACTGATGTAGATTAATAAAAGTTTAAAGGACCTTAGAATGGGATAATGATCTCAAAACCAAAGAGTTAACTGGTTATTCACAGAAAGAAAATAAAGCAGACCTCAGTGCCACCCTCCTGCTAGATGATAAGGTATCGAGCAGCACTGCTTTTCTCCCAGATGTTCTTTGTTATTTCAGCTAAACATTTTGACAAAGTCTAGACAATAGACAAAAGGCATAGATATTTGTCTATGGATTGCCCAACACTCAGTTGTTCATCTGCAATCAGCACTGCTGGAGCAGGTCAAGCAGCCCAGCACACGGGGAGCACCGACATTCCAGGGAGTTTCTATTGAGTATTTGACTCAAAGCAGGAAAATTATCCTGTAAAATCTACCTATTTTGATTGTAATTCCAGTGCCCCTACCACCCATTCTGATATAGTTCTTAGTTGTTTTGTCCAGTTTTAGTGGGCAGAATAGGATTTAAAACTGCATGTGATATTGAAATGAATTGCAAAACTCCTGGAGATCTCAAGGTAGGGGTATTTAGAGGGAAGGAAGAGTTTTCCATCCATTCGTTTATGTCATTAATAATGTTAGTAAGCCTTTTCTCACTTGTACAAACCTGTCATTATATGAATCTGGCAGTATAAAGGGTGCAATATATCCTCCTCCACCTGCTAAGTTCTTTCATTCCCTGTCTGAGTGGTATAAAAGTGTAGTGTGAGAGAGAGTCAGGCTCATGGATAGCAGCACACATGAAGGAGCAAAATAATAGCAATCGTAGCTGTCATGCATGCAGATCTGCAAAGATAATTCTGTCCTGCAGCACGTACAATACACACCAGGCAAAGGTTCAGAAAGCACTACTTACCTACAGTGCACAAATTCTTAGCAAACAAGCATGATTCAAGCTCCTCTGTGAGTTTGATAAATGTTTTATTTGCATGGCAAAGTACGAGGGAGGCAGGAGCTGACACATCAACATGTAAATAAAACATTTATCAAACTGGTCCAGAGATTTGGAGCAGTATTGTTTAGTAGAGGAACATTCTGGTACCAGGTAAGCTGAGTTATCAAAGTTATTAGCATCATAATTCAAACTGGACTGATGATACTGCAGTTTATATCATTCTAAATGATTCTTTAAGTGTGTATGAGAGCCTTAATTTTGTTTAATGACCTTTCAAGTGTTTGAATCTTGTATTTGTTTTTCCACCTGACACTCTGCTAAGCTTTTAAAAATTAGATTGGTGTTACAAGGGTAGCTCACTCTTCTTCCCACATGCATTTTGTTCTCGCAAGATATTGCTAGAAAGAAAAAAAATTGAGCAGACTAAGAAAGTACTTGACAGAGCAGCTTTCAGTGGAACACAATGATATGTCTACAAGCTGTAATTACTATCATCTGATAAATTTTTTGAACCATGCATATGATATAGCAGAAAATAGAAAACATACAAATACAATTACCATTGCCCTTAGTTTTTCTTCTTAACCTTGTTAGCACAGGGTTACTTGCACTATTTATGTTTTGCAAAGTTGTTCAGTCCTGCTTCAGATAATCCTTCTTAAAGTCAGTGATATATATGTGTCTGCACATACACAGAGAGTATCTAAATCTGTTGTCACTCTACACTTTAATGAGTAGATGCCTGGAAAAGATGTGCATAATGTTAACTCTGGATATTTTAACTATATTGCATTTCTTAAATGGATTGCAAAAGTTCAAAATAGCTGCATTTTAAGATGTGACACAAATTCTTATGAATAGATCCATATGGGAAGGAATAGCACCAAAAAGTTTCCTGGAAACTAACTGAATTTGCCTCTCTACCACAGCATACAGAGATTTAAACACCTACCCTTATGATGCCTGTTAAATTAAAGATCTAGTATTCTACGTGTGCTATTCCTCTTTCTCTATATTAGAAATGTAAAATGAAGTGAATTGCTGCAGTAGGCATTGCAATGGGGGTAGAACATCACAAAGGTCCTCTGGCTAATTTCTGTGGGGAAGTGTATCTCGAGGAGTGTCTTCCTTGGGTCAGTTACATCAAATTGCTACATACATTAGAGGTTAATCTGATGTCACTCTGACCAGCCAGATGGAGTCACTAAGGAAAGAGACCTCCCTTCAGACTTCTGGGCCTAAAGACATTTCCATACAGCATGTCCATGTACAGCGTCTGGCCCCAGGAAGGACATCACAGTATCGGTGAGAACTATGAAGCCCACTTTTGGCCTGTCTCTCCATGTTTGTAAGGGGGGTGAAGGAAGGGGTAGAGTGCATGGGAGGACAGCCCTGTCCTGCCCTCTTGCATCCACCTGCAAGAGAAAATGTCCACTGCCTTGAAGAGCAGAGGCTCTGCCTTTGCTGCTTGGTGCTGCTTCTCCTCCATGCAGCTCCTGGTTTTAAAAAAATAGGGTCATAAAATGAGATATCAATCTGTTGAAAGTCAGTGCAGATGATAGTGACTGATTATATATTTTACAGCAGCAGGGAAAAGCAGAAGGGAGGACATTAGGAACGGTAAGTATAATGCAACTGGTAATTTGATGAATTGATTCTAAGGAATCTTTTAGATTTCTTTAGTGTGGATTGCAGTTTTAATTGAAGATATCCATATAAGGGGTTAGACTGAGGTACACAGGATTTGTATCAGGTTTTGGAGTTCCTGTTTTGGAGGCTGAGGGGGAAAAAAAAAGCCAGTCCATGATTACCTGTCATTTAAATAAAATCCTGCTGTGTATCTGAGGCCTGTTCCAGTTCTAAAAGGTCATTCTCTCTCTATACTGCAGTTTACCTGCACAGGTAAACAGATGAAAGCTCTTATCTCATTGGTATAGCATCAAAAGACTCTTCATCCTTCAGCTGAGATGACGTTTCAGTGATAGAGGAATAGTTACTGACATACATATTTTGTACCAAGAGTTTACCTGACTTCAGTCTATTTGAGATGCTTTTCATAGAAAGACCACATAAGTATAGTATTATTGCTGCTGTGAAAACATATCTTTCAGGCAAGCTGCATGGCTACAAATTTAGTCAGTTTATTCTATACTCATGCACCTAAATGCAGATGAAGAGACTGACTGAATAAATATGATCTAGTTTGTTCTAAGGGGTCCCTTTGCAAGGATGCTTTTAAGGTATTATCTTATGTTATTAAAGGTCAGGAAAAATAGCAGTTTGCTGGTTCATGCTCTGTTCAATGAGAATATACACTAGAGGAAACCATCAGCTTTTCCATGAGGTATTATGAGGATCTTCCCTGAGAATTTAGAGGGAATGTTTTGGGTTTTTTGCCTATTCACTTGACTTACAATGTGGAACTTCCCACAGACCAACTTTCATTTAGATCTGCTGCCTTTACTTTTTTTCTTCAAATAAAAAAAAAAAGATAAAAGTTCACAAGTGCATTCTACTTTATCGCTCTCTCTTGGTCTTTGAAATGGCCATGATGTTGTGGTGCTGCTGTCTGAGAAGCTGTGTTTCTCATTCTGGGCCGCACTAACAATCAAGATCTTAACAACAGTCTGAGATTATGTAATTATGATTAATACCCTCCCCCCATTTGTGTCTTTCTGCTATTTGCATTACAATACTGTCTGTGATTATTTAATCATATGCTCTATTCATTCACAGAAATCCTTGTCTCATGTGGGAGTACAGAACAGACCATTTTTGGAGATGAATCAAAGGTCTGTAGTTAAAAAGCTTGATGTCTGTGGGCTCCCACCTCATTTGTTGCAGACACTGAACAGGATGCTATGAGTAAAGCAATGACTATAGCTTTGGCATTTTTTTCCCCTCCTATTTGAGCAGGTAAATAGAAAAGTTTTGGAAAAATCAATTAATATCATTCTGAACTGGCAAAAAGCAAAGCAAACCAAAAAGATATTTCATATTAGCATGCCAAATATAAATCTTTTTTTCCCCATGCAGGAGAATTTCAAAAGCAGACTGCTATTTTAAAAAAAGGGTTAAAGTGTTTAGGTTTGAAAGCCCCGTTTCTTTCATCTGATGCTGTATGCTTTTATGGTGTGAAGGTATATACTGTTTAATCTCCTCTTAATCTCTTCTCTCTTAATCTCTTATTCTCTTCACTCCAAGACTGTATTTTCTGCCATATTTTCTATTCTTTGAAAAATGACTCCCAACCTCTGAACACTGCAAATCAGAAGGTTACTTTCATGGTGAAAACAGTAGACTATTAATATTCTGTTCCTGTTTTTTTTCCATGGTGTTTCTATGCAACAGGGGGCCAACTCAAAGTTTTCACAGACGTTTCCTAATACTATGCTCTTCATTTTTTTGGGGAGCCATCTTCCGACCCCTGCTATATGACTTGTGGAAGTGCTGGCCAGCTGCCTCTCTTTTCAGAGGAAACTCTCCTTTATGTGTATGAAGTAGTCTAAATTTATAATTACTTCATTAAGTCCATCTCAGTCTTCTCAAACTGAGCATGCAGAATTAATGATGCTTTTGACACACTCAGTTTCAGACTCTGAATCTCAGTCTTTCATGGGTAAAGCAAGATAAGCATGTATGTCCCTTTTTATGGAAAGGGGAGTATGTTTTACAGGAATACTGTAGAATTGTCTATTGATAAAGAACTGAGATCCATATTCTCAAAAAGCTGTATCTATATTGTGAGGTCTCCAAACGTTCCCCTGATTCAGGTCTGGCTCTAAGCCTAGACCAACCCCACAGCCTCCACAAACCTTCAATGAGAAGGAAAGCCAGACACCTGGACTGGAAGAAACTGTGTTGCGCTCTGGCCCGGTCCCCAGTTTGGTTAATCAGAGGACCAGTACTCTGAGCCACAGGTGGTAGTCTAGGTTTAGCCAAAGGAAATAAACAGTTGACTCCTGTGATGGGCTTTGCAACCTTGAACTGGACTCCTAGAGGCAGGTCTGCACCTAAGTACTACTTTCACAAAAGTTAGCAGGCTGGAAGAGCAAAAGGGTGAGACTTCTTCTAAGCATGGCTGGGAGACCTCCCGGCCTTGAGGACTTAAAAGAGCCCAGCAATCTCAAGGGCTAGGGACCCCAAGGGACTGGGGTGTTTGAGGGTGTCCCCCACTCCTGCTTTGCCAGGATGAAGGCGCCTGCTGTCGCAGGACGCACAGGGCTTATGGAGCTGGCCTGGTTGCAATGAGTGCTTGTTTCATTAGTCAGTGTGTTAGTCTCTTGTGTGACTTGAGTGCCTACGTGTTGCATTAGCGGAGGGGTTTATTTCACCAATTATAGATGGCAAAGTACTGAAATCTACATCTGAGGTAGCAGTGTGGCTTTGCTTGTTATCCTGTGTGAAAGAAATGGGTGCTTCTAGTGTGAGGTTTAGCTGGCTCCTTTTCAATGCCTACGTTAGCTGCAATGCATAAAATGCATTTGACCTTTTTTCAAGATGCAGATCTGAGATTATTTGCCAAGATAATTACAAAAAAACCCAGAAGGAAATAATTTCTTTTCTACATTTTCATGCTGGGCAGTAAGTAGTGAATGCAGCTATATGATAAATGAATAAGGAGAGAGAGTGAAACTGGATTGGTACTCATTAACTGAGAGCACTCCTTCTTTTGCCTTGATTTCCTTATCTAGTTTATGCTAGTTGTAGCAAGATGCACTGGGCTGGATATTGGGAATTACCAGTATCTATATTTTTCTTTTTCAGATGCTCAGATATGTGTCACTTGTTCTTAGTTGTCTCTTGACAAGGGCCATATTAGTTTGAATAAGGGTGTAGAGATATGATTTCTGACATTTTGTGGACATCAAGTCAAAATATAAAGTATGTATTACAGGGAGTTATTATTAAATTCAACACAGATAGCAATTTCAGATTTCCATCAGTAAGGACTACAGGGAATTGGCACAGCAAGTTTTCATTAAAACTATACTTTATGACAGCTTCCTTCCAAAACCAGCACAGACAAACAGAATTGACTGTATTATTTGAAAAAGAAATGATATTGGTCTTTCCTTTGATTGTTAAATCCAGGTTAGTGGATTGACTCTATAAATATCACAAATGTTGTGCTGCTGGTTCTGAGATTCGGTGTTTGAGTCATATGTTTATATACAGACACATATATATGTGAAACTAAAAAGTACTGGCACTACTTCACTTTAGCTGACTGTCACAATGCCTTATAGCTAGAATTTTGAATCTCAAATGTAAACAGCAGTTTCTGGAGGCCACAAGATTTCTCTGCATGTATAACAACAATCGAAAGGGTAGAGAGGGAAACAAGTGTAAAGGTAAAATACTAGAGGGTTTCCCTTTTAAAATGGAATATCTGTTTTTCTCACATGTTCTCCCCTTTCTCCAGACCTTTTTAACCACCAGCCATTAGCTCAAGTGGTTTGGTTGATGTGTAACACAGCCATAGACAGTGTTGGGGAACACTTGCGGTGCCGGTGACACCATGTTTGGCTGCGCCGAAGGTGCATGTCTCCTTTCTGCATTCTGAGCATGGCGGCAGATGCCAGCTGTCTAATCAATCAACGCTCATATCTCTTGCACTCTCCTCCTCTCCCAGTGTCAGCCACTTTTGCTTATCATGGTTTTGATGTGAAAACAATTTCAGCCCAGTCTGATGGAGCCACGGAGCAGGAAAAGAAGCACTCTAACTCATTCAGATATAAATACCTTTTCCTCCTACTGTTTTAATTTCTTGTTGTTGTTCTCTCAAAAGCCTCAGAGAGGAGCATAACTAAGAGCTATTAGAGGCTTTTTGTTTTAAAGTTCACATGCACAAATTTTCCAATAGTGTAGTGGGTAAAACCCAGAACTCCTGCTTGCTGGATAAGTGATCTCATCACATTACATAAAAGGTCACTAGCACACTTCATCTCCTGCCTTTTTTTAAATGTAAGTGACAACAACTGCTATACTTTGTGTTGTACTTAATGCTGTCATTGCATGTTAATCTTGCTTTGAGCCTACGTACTGGATCACCTCTGTGGACATAGACATGCTCAGAGAAGATGTTAAGTGCCTTAGGTGTGCATAAGAATGAGTTATCTTGGGAAAATTTGGCGGTTATGGCCTCTTGATGACCTAAGTAAGTTTTCTGGAGTGTCACAAATTTAGTTCCTTAAATTGCTTCTAAATTATATTGCATATGCCAAAGTATTATTTTGGATCTCACTGCATGATCAGAGGGGAGTGCCAAGAGCAATCAAATTAGAGTAGCATGTGAGGGCCAGAAAGGTGTTACCATCATCTTGGATACTTTTTTCCATGAAATTGGCACACAGTAATTTCTGTAGCTTGTAACTTCTGCTTGAATGAAAATCTATATGTTAGATAATATCCATTTTTTATTGAAGATGTCAGATGATAGCAAGTCTGCAATATCACTTGTAAATTGTTCTAAATTGTTCTAAAGGCTAATACCCTTGCTGTCAATGATGATTTCTTTTTAATCTGCAGTTTTCTAGATTCTACTTCTTTCATTAGATCTCACTTTGTCTCTTTTTTTGCTAAATCTAAGCATTGTCCATTTTCAAAAAATGTGTGATAATATGTGTAAACTGGTACCAGGTCAGATCTTAACCTTCTCACAAATAAACTAAAGAGATTTCATTTAACTTTTCACTGTACCGCCTCACATGATTCCTCTTGTTCTTTTTTAGTTATCCCCCTGTTTTCAGCATTAATAGAACTGGAGACAGCATTAATATTATACTGGAAGAGAATGAGTTAATTTCCATATTCTCCATCTAGTTACATGAGTTTTATGGTGTGTGCTACCATCTTGCAAACTATTCTTCAGTAGCACTGAATAGTGAACACAAGAAATCTTCTGAAGATACCAAATTTTAGCTTCTCGTGCATGGCAGTCACAAACTCTCCTTGGCTTTAGAGACTTTGTTATCAGTCTTGCTAATTTGATTTAATATTTAGGAAAGGAAATGAAGAGATTTTGAAAGGAAATTTGCTACTCTTTGTATTGTACAGCCAAAAGTGGAAAAAAAAAACTGTGATGGAAGTATCAATGCTACTGGAATTTGAGTGTTTAACTCATCAAGTGCTAGAATGGTTAAAATTCACAGTCTATGACAGTGGTAACCTGGAGGAGTGAATCCTTGCTCAGAGGATTACTGACTTACGCTGATGTGCTCAATGCGAATGATCTGTGGTTTACTGTGTTGATAATCCAGAAGAGGCTTCTTATAAGAGTGTGCTGTTGACTTTGTTACAGGATTATTCTATGAAAGGGTGACCTGCAAAATCTTTAAAACTTGTTGTCTTGCTGTTACTAGTGCTAGAAAGACTGAGGACAAACACTTAAAACCTACCTGGAAAGATATATTCCCCTCCATGGGATAAAGACTTAAATATCTAGGTTAGGAAATTAATTCTCCCTTGGGGAAAAATCTTCACAAATGGTGTGGCAGAAATATGAGAGGTTCAGAAAATCAACTGTTTGGAAGAAAGGGAGGTGGACTGCAATTCAAAAGTCTCCCTTCTAGTATAATATGGTAAATTAAATTTAGGCATATTGCAGCACAAATGATCCTGCTGACCTTGACTGAATATCAAAACTTAATCTACTCATAACAGTGTGACCTTGATCAAGAGGAGCTGAATATAGATTTTTGAGGTGGAGGAGAGGAGTAGGTGATAGAAAAAAGGTTTTACCGGGTAATTCAGTGGGCAAAGAATGATTCCACAAGACAGGACTTGACAGTGCTGCAGTCTATAATATGCTCACACTCTGCTGTACTTTGAATCCTTTGCTGCGAACAAATATGAAACCCGGTAAACCTCTGCATTTAGCCATCTCATTTTCATGCAGTGCAAGTTTGAAGCAAGTAAAACAAATGGATCTTAGCAGTCATAGCCTTTGATGGTAGTTTCTGTGCTGAAAGCTCTCATTGCTTCAGAGTAGAAAAGGGTCTTGGAAAAAAAAGGATGTCTTTTTCCTTTGGGGAAGAGAATGCCTCAGCTGAACAACAGATATTAGAATAGTTGGGCACAAGAACTGTATATCTTGAAACTGATGTTCTACTTCCTGTAAATTCAGGCATCTGTCATTCATTTTATACCAAGGTTAATTCATACACAGACCTTCTGAGAAATAATTATCTTTTCATTTACTCAGCCAGGTCAGCTTCATAATTCTGAACTCAGCTATCAGTTGAAATCTAATTTGTGTTTTTCTCACCATTTCAGAGTGTTTTTGAGTTGACCTTTAAGGCAACAAAATAATTAAGCACACCAGTTTTGTTCCATAACTTTGTATTCATTTCATTAACAAGCCAGTGGTATTAAAAGGCCATTTACCCATCCATTAGGTCTGATCATGCCCTTTTGAAATCAATGGCAAAAATCAGAATGATCTCAGTTGGTTGTGCTCAGAAAATTACTTTTATTTAATGAAACAGGATAAGCTTGGTTTGAAGCTAAGATTCTGGGCCTTGTGCTTTCCCTTTATACAGCAGTGAATTTCACTCATGATCAAAAATGGATTTTGGCAAGTTTTCAAAGAAGACTTTGGAAGTAGGAAAAGAAAAGACTTTACAAGTGTACTGGTTATCAGCACATTTTTCTCCAGCTCAAAATGTAAAAAAGGCTGGTACTAGGAAGTTTAATGTTCAGTCTGTTATTTCAATGTGAATACAAATTGCACGGTATTTGTTTTAAAACTTATGCCTACCTATTCTGCTCTGCGCATCTATTTCCATCCTGTAATTTAGTTTGATAGAGTTTTTCTTGGGAGAAATTATACAACTAAATGCATGCTTTTATAATGTAAAAGACAAGATAAGTAACTGGCTTAAAATTATGTAGATATAAACCACTGCCTGTCAAACTAAAACAATATAGATTGCTGCTTGTCAAGAGAGGGAGGGGAATGCCTTTGTGGCTCCTCTACCTGATTAAGTTTCATAAAGCAAACAGGAAAGCTTTTCTGCTGGAAACAAAAGTTACTTTTTGAACTTAATTACATATCAATACTAAGTGACATCAATTAATTTCTACCAACCTGTAATGAACTTCTAACAGAAATCTTAAAAACCTGCAGTTTGCTAAAAAGGTAATTTGGTTCCTTAATTGAATTTTAATTGTTTTACACACATCTCTTTGATATACAGCTAATACTGGCATTGCATGTGACTTGATTTTTTTTTTCCTTAAATGAAGTAAAATTAAATTTCTCAAGATATGCTTACTTTTTATTTTAAATATTTCAAAGGCTTCTTTGGTATCCTTGGTAGACATTTATGGCTGCTGACACTGATTTTTGGATTAGTAACACATACGGAACAGAAAATGATTGGGTTAAGCATTGTAAATTCAGCAAGCACTCAAAATCCAGACTCTGTGACACTGCACGGGGGCCCTTTTTACAAGATTGGTATAGTGTGATACCAGCACCCCTAAAGCAGGCCTAAAGGGCTTCTTGGCAAGGAGAGAGAGGGACAAAATGCTTCCAATACATGGCGTAAGAAACATGTACAAATGAGGGTTGACCAATTTGGGTGTAGACATCCCTCTGGAAATACTAAGTCCAAGTAAAGCTGTGCATGAGGACAGTTCCTGCGGGACATGTATCCCAAAGTTAGTTAGTTGGCATGCATCTTTTGCTTTGAGGAGTTGTGAGAAAGGTGGTGTCACCAAGCACTGAGTGCTTTGAATGAGGCGCAGGCTGGCCGTCACCCGTTGGCAGGAAGCCAGCGGGAGAGACAGGGCTTTGGGCAAATCTGTGAATGATTCATGTGGTCTGTGTGAACCTAATCTGTGTTTTACCCATCTGTAATCACTTTTTCTAGGAATGGAACCTCAGTCCTGCTGTGGGTAAGCTAGAGCCCAGGAATCTCTCTTTGGATTCAGGAAGGTTTGCCTAACACAAGGTATTTCAAGTGAAATATTTTGAACTCACTGAACCTGTTTTTTTTTTTTTTTTTTTTTTGACAAAGCTTTATATTATTGGTGTATTTCCTACTTGTTCTACTACAGCACAGACCCATTTGTTTGGGAGGCATAACATATTACTGAAGAAGAAAAGAAGGAACAGTGAAAAGGGAGGAGGTCAGCTAAGAAAAAAATCAATATAATAGAATCCAGATCTGTCTACTCTAACTTTGCACACTGGTAAAGTTAGTGAGGCTTTAGCAAGCAAGCGAGGACAGAGATGTTCTTGAAGCTGTCTTACACATGGACTGAGAATTTTCTAAACAGCTAGAAGTGAGGAAGAAATTCTCACAAGCCTCCCTCCGTCAGTCCATTTAGGACACACTGAATAAGGTGAGGAAGAATCATTTCAATGGAGCTGGTACAAAGAAGTTCTGATTTCAGGATAAAAGGCCAGTTTTGCTACAAATATTCTGAAACTGATGAATGTGTTCACTTAAAGACAAAAGAGACTTGGATTCCCTAATTCATTTATTAGTCAGAGACCTTACAAATTTTTCCTTTATCCCCTTCAAGCTCTGATTGAATTCTCAGACCTTGCAAGACCATGCTTCTGGTTGTATTGCAATGGATTTCTTGCTTTCTTTTATTTACCATTGTTAAATAAGCATATTTCACTCATTCCTTTTATAATATTTCAAACCTCTCAGAATTCCAAAAGACAAATCTAAGTAGGAAAACTCTTTGGTGGATATTTTCATTAAATCTAGTCTTTTCCTGGAAGGTAGTACTTTTCCTCAAGGTACTGTTGACAAGTAAATTAATGGGATGCTTCTAAAACCTTTACAATTATTTTTCTTTGCAGCTACTCATGTCAGTGTACTATGTATAAGAGGCAGAACTTTTTGGCAAAATGCCCTACCATGTATCTCAATTATATTCAGTTTTCAGATGCAGATTCAAGAAGCCCAAGAAACTGCAAAATAGATACTTCATTTATTTACCTATATTAGCCAGCTCCAAGGATTCCATCTGAGTCTTCTACTGACCAAAGGCATCTGATTTCTTTTATTGTATTTTTAGTCCTAAACCAACAGTTTCCAGCTGCTCAAGATATAAGCAGAAAAGAATATCTTAGAATATCAGTTACTTACTGTAGATTCCCTACAGTAGCTAAATTTTAAAATGCTCTTCAAGATTTGTAACTTTGTATAATTTTTAAAAGATTATGTATTTTCTCTTGTAAAATCCTGACCGCAATGCACTTTTAACATTTAGCCCTTGAATACTCCATTTTAGTAGTTGCTGTTTTGTTTTATAGAGTTACTGTCGCATAGATTATCATACAACCTCTCTTCATTAGTAATCCATCAAGATTTTCCCATCACAAAAGCAGGTTCTGCACAAACTCTGCATACGATGCACAGCTTGCATTTTAACCTACATGTGAACAAGACCCTACAGAGCCCAAAAGGCTTTAGATGTAAAAGCGAAACCTTTTGTTTGTGAGCACAGAGTCTCTAAACTGTTCAGGAGAATAACTCTGTCCCAGAAGCAGTAGAAGGTAACTGGGCTGAAGCATCGTTCAGGGGAGACAGAGAAGAAACATGGTTGGTGGGAGATTTTTTCTTGTTTGATAGAATCCATTATGACGCTTAATGTATTGGGTAACAAAATCATGTCTAGACTCTGCATTTAATTAAGGGAGGGATATCTATGTGTGAAGTTTTCTCATTAAAAAGTGAAGTTGAAGAAAATTATTATAAAGTAGCAATAATGATTTCAGATTTATTATTTTATTATCTGGTGAAGTCTAATTCATGGAAGAATATTATAATTGCCTGGAGAAACAAGAAAAATGTTTACAAGGACTTTCTGGGAATGAACAGACAATTGCTAAATGGGAGCAAGAGGGGCCAGCTTTTATTGGACTGCTGAATACAGACCCTCCAAAAATAGTTTTAATTTTGTTGAAGTGTAGGCCATCTGCAAAGAATGCACATAATTATGAACTATTACATTTCAAAATGTTTTTAAAGCAGCTGTAAGAACTAGAAAAGGTAATGTGAGTACCTCAGTTCTTCAGAGGAAAAGAAATCTTCAGAGAGCAGTCAAACACTCAAAATACAAAGGCCAAGTCTTAAATAGATTCAGCCTGTCAGTGAAATGACTGAAAATGATGTGAGAAGAGGAGGAAGAAAGGGGTTTTGTTGTTGTGTTGTATATAACAAAAGTAATAGAAGTTAGAACACAAGAAAATGATTGTGCATCACTTTCTTGGATCATTTCCTGGATATATGTTCAAGTGGGTCCTGAAGGCAAATCTCTAAATCAGAGCACTGAAGCTAAATTTAAAATTAATATAGGAATGGATGATAAGTGTCATCGTCTAATTGGATCTGAAAAATTCTTCTCAGTTAACATATACTAATTCATTCTGAGACAGGCTAAGAGGAAAATGTAACTCTGTCCAGCACTTTTCTAGAAAATGTTTAAGTTAAAATATACTAATTCCAAGCAAGTTGCCCACAGATTTGCAACCTGTTTTGGATGACAAAGCTGTGTAATTTGGAGTGATGTAGGAGAACAGGTAGCTTTCTTGTGCTCAGTCACCCTCAGAGTAAAAAAGTTTTCCTTATATTCAGACAGAACTTCCTGTGTTTCAGTTTGCGCCCGTTGCCTCGTCCTGTTGCTGGGCACCACTGAGAATAGTCTGGCCTCATCCTCTGTACACCCTCTCTTCAGATACTTACACATGTTGATGAGATCACCCCTCAGCCTTCTCTTCTCCAGGCTGAACAGCCCCAGCTCTCTCAGCCTTTCCTCACAGGAAAGACAACTCCAGGCCCTTAATCACCTTAGTGGCCCTTCGCTGGACTCGCTCCAGTAGCTCCATGTCTCTCCTGTACTACGGAGCCCATAACTGAGCACTGGACACAATACTGTATGCGTGTGGGTGGAGGTGGCTGATATGAACAGCACATCAAAACAGTAGAGCTTCAGTCCACAGAGACCTTGATAAACTTGAAGACTAGACCAACAGAAATGTCATGAAGTTAAGCAAGGAGAAGTGCAAAGTCCCACATCCAGGAGGAATAACCTCATGCATCAGTACTGACTGGAGACTGACTGACTGAGGATCAGCCTTGCTGGAAAAAGACCATTGCCAAAAGGCAATTATGGTGCATGCCAGGCTGAATACGAGCCAACAGTGCATTCTCATTGCAAATAAGACAAACTGTATGCTGGGCTTTGCTAATGGGAGGGGGAGCATGACCAGCAGCCTAAGGAAAGATATTCCCTTCTGCCTGACACTAGTGTGACTGCACCTGCAATACTGTGTATAGTTTTGGGCCAGTCACTTCAAGCAGGAGACTGAGAGGCTGGAGTGCAGTGGAGGGCTACTAAGACTGTCAAAAGTCTAGAGCACGTAACCTGGGAGGAGAGGCTGAAGCAGCTGAGCTTCTTTGGTGAAGAGGAGGCTAAGAGGTGACCAGATACAGGGAATTACAAAGACTACAGAGCCAAACTCTTTGCCATAGTGACAGATGATAAAACAAGGGGCAACAGCTGTGAGCTGGGCCTTGGGAGTTTCTTGCATGATATTAGGAAAAAGAGTGCAGCACTGGAACAGGTTACCTTGAATTCGTGACATATTTGTGCTTGGAGGTGTTTAAGGTTCAGCTAGGCAAATCCCAGCTGAGCTGGTCCTGTGCAGATGACTGTCCTGCTCTGAGGTGGGACACGGTGACTGTTCCTGCAGCTCCAGTCCAACCAGTAGTTTTATCCACCTCTGACTACTTATGTGTTCTGGATGAAATGGCACAGTGCCAGCATGGGGTCTGAGCACAGCCCTGTTTCTGAAACCTCTGACCAGGCCACTTGGCTGAGTGAGAGGAGGGGGGACACAACGTGAAATCTTTCCCAGGACTGGACAGACTGTGAATACAAACCAGGAGTCTCCTGCATTTTTTGTGAGCCTTTTAACTATTGGACTGTCAAAGAAAAAAGGGGAATATTCTTCTGATAGTTCTACCAACCCAGCCCTGAACATCTTTTCTCTAATTCAAAAGGCTTGGTGAAACTCAGGTCATATTTGTAAACAGTGCGAGATGACAGAAACCACATTTTGGCAGAACTTTCCATTCTCCAAAATTCTTTTTCCAGCCCTAAATTAAGCCTCCAGAGGGTTAATTCAATACAGAGCTGGCAGAAAAGCCGCATTTGCACTTCACAAAAATATTAACACCCACAAAATTGTATTTTATGACAAATCAGGATACACAACATTGCAAATTATGGTAAAGGTTTATTTTGGAAATTTCAATATTTTCTGTTTTGAGACTTTTGCCATGTTTTAAGATATGGTATGTACCTTGTCAATGAAAATTTAGCAATGCTAGGAGTGACAGACAACTGGGTAACTCAAAGAAAATGTTCACTTGGAATGAAATGCTACAGTTAAATCAGACAATTTTATTTGGACTCATTCTAATTTTTTTTACAAAAAAAATTATATAACTCTTAAGACATCTTGCTTGTATTGGGCAAGACCTTTTCCAGATTAACAAGCTGCAGTTTTGCTTCCTTATGGTCTTTCTTTCCCCCTTAGATTCCTGTACATTCATAAAGTGTCAGTTTAGCTAATTTTATTTAACAGTTTGAACAGATTGCTTCCCCTTGACATCATTCATGCACTTTGATTCATAAAGAGGAAAATAGTAGCAACTGCAACACCTGAAAGGTGATCACTTACAGGCTGTGTTGTATGACCTTTCTGAAGAAGAACATAATAAGTCTGTTATATTGAAACAATGAAGTGTGTAGGCCTAAAGCTCATGAGAAATAACTGCTGCCTTTGTCACAGTCATCTAGGGTTCCTTGGAAACGATTAGTGAGCAAGTCATAGATCCAGATCCAGAGGAAGTAACAGCCATTAAGACAATGCAACTTCCTTCATTCATTCATTTTGGAAATAAAAGAATTCTTACAATGATTCACTGTCCAATAGAAACAGTTAGGATTTTTTTTTTTTTTTGACAAACTATTTTGTCTTAGGTTCTTGAAATGGACCCTTTTCATATAGAATTTAGCTGAGCTGGGAGGAGGGAAGAAAGAGAGTAGAGTAATGCAAGTAAGAGCAGCCTGGTAGAGAGTTGTCATGGGCAAGACAGTAAACCACAGTCTGTAGTAAGCGAGTTTATTTAAGAACCAACAGATTAGAGCTTTTACCCTATTTGATTATTTCCCACACTCACTCACTCACTCACTCCCCCCACAGTGCTACATTCCCTAGGTCTCGATTTCCCTTTCCCACAGGCAGGTCACTGCTGGTCCAAGATGGTCAGGCAGAAAGTCTTGTTGGTTCCCGCTGCATGGCTGCTCACAGTTACCTGTCTCGGGCATCAGCAGCCAAGCTCCCTAGGTGTCTCCCCGGCATTCATCTCCATGCATCTCTGATCTCCAGGATCTTCCCCCACTTCTAGGATCTTTCCTCCAGCCAGAATCTTCATCATCTATTTCCAGGACTCCTTCTTCTTTCTGAGACCACTTCTTCTTTTCAGGAAACCTTCTTTTTGGTACCAGATCTTCTTGCTGGGTCCCCAAGCCTCTGGTTTTCCCAATCTAAATAGTCTATGTGCAACACGTGATCAGCCTCCTAACTGGTGGTTTGTCTCACATGTCTTTATTAATTGAAGGATTCAGGACATGCCACTTTTGTTTAGTCCTGGTGTTATCAAAATTTACAACCAGCCCATACTGGTTGCAGCTAGCAAGTAGCAGACTTCTGCTTGAGAGTTCAAAAGTTCAGTTTCAGACATTCACACCCACAAACATACACCCAATTATCTACTGCCTGTTAGCATTCACAGTTTAAACTATTCTTCACCTACAGCAAGTCTATATTTGGCAGGTCCATTTCCTGGTCCTGTCTTAAGCTCTGTGACTTGAACCTTGTCTATCCTCTATCCCTGACAAGGGATCTAATCTCTGGTCTCCCATCTCAGGCCTGCTGGGTTCAAAATGAGAACAAATACACAAAACATTGAATTCCACTGTGAAACAAAATTCTGATTTTTTTTTTCATTAGTCTATGCAGAGATATCTGGCAGAAGTCCTGCTTTTTTGGAATGAGATTCTGAAAAATAAAAGCACTTGGTACTGCAGAAAAATACTAAAAGTAAGCACCCATCAGCTTGGATGACCTGTGAGACATACCTGTGTTTCCTTCTCTACTACCAGTAAGTATGCTCAGATGGAAGTGCAGATAGCAGTAAGTATGGATTGATGGTCAGCCAAACCAAGCTGCATACAGCTTGAGGACGCTGAATGATAATGAAACTTGCTATGCTCTGATTGAAATGAACTGCCTGGATACATTATGGGTATGTGAAGAAACTGCAAAATGGTCCTATGGATTACACTGCTGTCAGCTTTTGACTGGCAACAAATCATTCGTATGACTGAAAATAGCAAGAAGGGATTACAGTGAGATGTCAGATTATTATTAAGCAATTTGTAGGCAATGCATGATCATGGAAGGGCCTTGGTGCAATAATTATTTCTACCTTGTCTAGACACTCTCTGAATATTATTATTATTTCAGATTAGCTTTACAGACATATCCAGAAACCCTGCCTGAAAAGTCATAAATAGATAGTCTCTGTCCCAGAGAGCTTGCAATATAAAAACAACCAAGAGGCAATATATGAGTGTGATGAGAGAGTAGAGAAGTATGGGAGATACTGAGGATGAGATCATGCAGTGATACTAGTGAGCTGTGGCTGTATTGGTTTCAGCTGGGTATATGTATTTCTGAAATAACTGCTGGAATCTTTGCAACTACAGCAGGGTGAAATTGATATGAGGTCACAATCAGAGTCCTGTTGCTTCAGGCGTGGCGCTTAGATCAGTGAGCCAGCCCCCTTAATTGCGCAGGAGGTACATGTTTATAATGTCATAAAGAATTCTGCAAATTCTAAGAGCCAATATTTCCAAATCCCAAGGACATACTACTCACCTTCCTAGGCCACCTACAGTTTAAGACCTTCTGGGCACTCACCCGTGACATGCCACAGTGAAATACATCCTTTAAAAAATGTATTTAAAAGCCTTTTTTATTAATGAGAAAATAAGATGAATAATTTCTGCACTTTTTTAAATTCCCCTGATAGGAAAACCAGATAAATGTAGCCTGGCTACAGTGTTAGCTACACTAAGTCTGAAAGTATGTTCCTCAACTAATGTGCTCACACACAGTAGGAACTGTTCACATCTCATTTCCTTAGCAGATGAGATGGAAAATTAATTTAGAAACAGAATCAAATACAAACATGTAGAACTATTTTTTCCTTTATTAAAAAAAAAAACTTTTTAAAAGTAATGAAATTGCCAGTGAAATAAAGGTTTCACAGCCTAGCCCAATCAACCTTCCTGACCCAGGTAGCATAAGACAAGGCAAAAGGTAATTTAATATTCATCTTGGACTACATTACTAAATCCTTTTAAGTCTATAATTAGTAACAGATCTGTTCCTTATCTGTCTGGAAGAGAAAGCCTGTAAGTAATATAATTGCTGTGAGTAATTTACTTATAATTTGATTTCTTTTGCACCAGGAAATATGACAAAGAGTAATATATCTACATAAGCAGAGACACCATATTTGAAAAACTATTTAAAAATGGTTGTGGGAAAAATGGGGTTTAATGCAAATAAAAGAACCACTTATGTACAGACTAAGACTCTGCTAGGACATGTTTTTTGTCTTTTTTGTTTTAAAAATCTAATTTAGGCCTGAATCACAGGTTCTTAAGCAGTGGCATATGTGCCATTGGGGGTGGGTTGTAAGCCATCTCCAAGTAATTCGGCACACAGGCAGGAGGTGCCTCTGCCAGCAGTGTTACCTGCTGCTGCCACTGCTCATGTCTGAGGTATTATAGGGCTTTATCTGTACTAGATATTTCTTCTGATGAATTTCTGTGTCAGGTGGTAAGAGACCAGTCTTAGTTTTGGCTGATCGTACTCCATCTGTTGAACTGTATTAGAAGCTGCCTTAATGTAAACTGTAGTTGAATGAAAGTTAAATCTATTTTTCACGTGGGGTTTCTCTTCTTTATGGAGTAACTGATGAAAGAGTATGTGACCTTACTTCTCTCAGATCATCAGTCTCTGCTCTTCCCCTCCTAAACTCCTTTCTGCTCTCAGAGATTCAAAAGATGTTTTGTCTGCTTTCCTCCTCTAAATTTGTGATTTGAAAAGGTCCCTGCCTTCCTTCTGTGCCACATCAGCTCCTGAACTTGGAAATATCTATTTCTTGTGCAGGTATATGTCACACTTTCAACTGCAAACTGAGATGTTTATTAAACTGGAGAACAAGTAAGTTCCAAAGACATTTTTAGAGATTTTTATACAAAAATCTTTTCTTAGACTTACAAGATTATCAACAGAGAAAGCTCGGGAAGCTCTCATGAAAAATCCACGAAAAATAGAAAACACAGGACATAACAGTGCTGATATTACATTTAAATTTTGAAATAAAATATTACTATTTGAAATAAAATCAAGAATTGCTCAAGAGACTTTCAAGTATCCAAAATATCTCCTTGCCTGAAGGAAGTCATGTCACCCTATCATAGACTGAACATTTTTCTTCTGCATGGGGGCCTAAAGCAGACCATTAATTTCCTAAAAGGGAAGCCTAACAAATCAAGCAGGTACTTGGATCTTTCCAGAAATGAATTGGATTCAGCCAAGGAATGGATCCAGCCAATTGCACCTCCCAGACCTGGTGTAGATCAAATGCAGCTTGTGTATATAGCTGGTCTCAGAACCTGGAAGAGAGGCCAGGTTGTGCTCCCCCCCTTGGCCCAAGAGCCTGCTCTAAAGATAAGCCTAGAGAGGGTGGAAAATGCAAAGCTGAAAACAACTGGAAGTTAGAAGAAGAAGCTCTTAAAATCAATGTATCTGGATGCAGTTAGTGACTCATAGAATCCCTAAGTTGTTGACTGTTGGAAGCCAGCAGGATACACCAAGGGAAATATAACTCCGTGCCATTACTGCTTCTTAAGTGCTTTCCCTAAACATCTTCTGGATGTTATTGCCACAGATAGGCTATTGGGCTGGCCAGATGAAATGGCTACATTGGTAAAAAAAAACCCAAAACAAAAACAAACACACACACACAAAAGTCGACATGATGCATGTCTGTGCAACTCTTATCCACCAAAAGAGGATGGCCGTATTCAGAGAGCCTACTGGAAATGATTTCTGACACACCTGTGAAGCACACCCAGGCTTTATTTGAGAGGTTGCTAGTTAACACAGGGACCTTGCTAATAATTTAACTGGTAGAATGATGGTGGGACAGTGCTTGGGCAGGAGCCCTCGTGCTGTTTAGTCTCCTGGTGTAGAGGCAGTCAGTGTGCCACAGTTAACTGGAAAAAAAATGCTCTTCTCCTTCTGTTGGCCTCTATTTGTAGAGTTTTATTTCTGTTGACTAATTGCTGCAGCAACCTGGAAAGAGCAGTGAGAGAGGATTTCTCATGTTTCTGGAAGAAAAAAAACAAACGTGTAACACCTCAGAGAAAGTGGTCTTCTATCTGAGACTGCCCGCACATAAATTGACCTTGCTATCTCACCAAGACATTAAAAAGTCCTCTGGTTGTTCAAAGTGTTATTCACCTAAATTATGTTTCTGTCTCCCTCTTATTTGGAAAAATTAAGTCTGACTGTATTAGTTATGGATGATTTTAGAAGAAAGAATCCAGGTTTACTGTATTCTGTTCTATTCTGTAAGGGTGCTCTTGCCAATATCCTTGAGTATCAATTCCCTGGATGACCATACTTTGTTGGCCCTGGATGGCCCTTAAAGTATCCCCAAAGCACCCTTACTGGAATGCTAGAGGGAAGATACCCCAAGAGCCTTGAGCCTTTGCAGCTCAGTCGGGGATGTTTCCTCTTGGAGTGTGGACTATCTGTACCTGGGAGCACTTCTGCTTTGAGTAGTCAGAATAAATGAAAAAATTTGGTGCAGAATTAAGTGGGATGATCAACCTCTCCATATGATGTCAATATATCACAGTACCTTCATGCATCAGTTTATATGCTGGCATGTGTAGGGCTGTTGGTCTAACCTCACTGTCATTTTAAGATTGCAATATTATGTTTTCGTTCTGCTCTTTTTCTGCTAGTTGTGTGATCCTTTCTTCTTTTTCCCTACAGTACTTCTGGATAAAATACGTCTGTTGCATCCAGTTTTGCAATATGTCTTGGTTAAAACCCAAAAGGTACAGAGTGCCGGCAATTCCTGGTGACTCAGAAGTGGGAAAATGTTGTTTGTTTTGCTCTGAATTAAACAAGTTCTTATATGGAAGGATTAACATGATCAGGTGTCTTGTAACCTTTCCAAAAGAGATGGCAATCTCCATACATTAGATGGGACTTTCTGAGAAATGCAATTTTTTTTGCTAACTGATCTATTTCAGTAAAGATCAAGGAATGATTCAAAAGTCATTCACACCAGGTGCAACCTTAAAAATAATTCAGATTGGTATATAAAAAATCAGTATACTCAATCCTGTTGACCTTTAAAATGGCTATAGACATTCATTTGGAATACTTGTAAAGGTGAAGTCTAAATAAACACATAAATTGGTGCCACACATATATTCCATCATACAGGAGCTGCAGTTCTCACATAAATCCTGGGTTATTAGTTTTTCGTGTTTTCAACTGATTGATTGATTAATTATTTAGTCTTCTGCTTCTGAAAATGCCTGATTGTCTAATGAAAAGTAATATAGAGAATCTGCACTGAATCATGCTTTAGAGGAAGAGAGGTGTTAATTTAATCTTCCTTTGCATGATCATACAATTAAGTCAGGCAAAGGTGAACCACAGTTAATATCAGTAAGAAGACATCTCTGCAGGTACGTTATTGTTTAGTGAAACTTTAATTAGGAATGGCTGATTCTCAAAATTGGAATCTGTTGATTTAAACTACTGAAGTCTTCTTCAGAATACCAAATGAGAGTTTTTTCAAGTCAGTCTGAAATGTCTGTTTCTCTTTCATTTAATATCTAGGAGCCCAAAGAACTGCTGTTTCTTGGTGCATGTTGTCTGAATTTTGCACATTAAAGTAAAAATGATGAACTGTAAATTCCACCTTTCATGTATATGTATGTTCTATAATGAACATATAAAAATGCCTTGTGTCTAACCTATGTTTCTATATGACATCATCTCTTGTCATGTGAATCATATTTGCCACTTGTGTCACTCAATACTAAGCCAACATCAAGCTATTTAACAGCTTTGAAATTTAACTTTTAAATCCTAATGTTAGATTCTTCCAATTTTCTCTGATCGCTAGGTACATTTTCATTTCCTGTACCTCACTTAATTTTCATTAACGCAACTCAGAAAATCTTTTCCTCTCCAAGAATAAAAAAACAAAAAACAAAACAGCTTTACATGCCACATAGATACACACTCTGTTAGATCTTAGTTTGTCTGGTGGCAAAAGGGAAATATGTTGTATTCAGGCAAAGAGGTATCAAATTCTAAAAGTAAACAGTACCCTTAAGATTAGCAGAGCACTGTGTAAGAAGCATTGTGACTCCGAAACAGCATTTGGGGTACATTCGTTGTTTTCCTTGTCCTGGATGGCCAGTAATTTCCCACTGCTTTGGACTTATATAATACAACATTCCCTGTGTTAAACAGTGCAAAAGAGAAATACAGTCAAAGCTTGTATGTTCGTTAATTGCCTGTTTTCAGGTGAGAGAGTGAATGTGTGCTTTGGGTGTACAAACCCAAGGTTTGGGTAAACTTCAGCAGGCACCTAAGGGGTGAATAAACTTCCTTTGACAGATGTATAGTCCAAGTCAAGTCATAAGTTTAAATACTGATACTTTCATATGCTGACACAAAATTATTTTTCTATAGCTTTTGAGTGCTGGGTCTATTTACTCACATTTCTCTTTCCCCATAAAATAGACTTTGCATTTTTTTTCTTTTTTTTTCTCTTTTTTTTTCCTCACAGCTAGTGATAATACTTGTGATATATAATTGTTAATGTTTGGAATGCTGAGCTGGGTAGTCACTGAGGTGTACATACAGATAGCTGAACAGTGTTATCTCACTTCTTTATCCATGTTGTATAATTTGTAGTAATGTGTTTTTCAAAAATTTAGAGAATCTTTGAGACCTACATTAGCATCTCAAGCTTCTTTCTTCTGAGTTATCCTTAAAATATAACTATCCAGGTATGGGTGGCCTCGGAGACATTACACATAGAAGTTTACTGGTTTTTGTCTTTTTTAATGTATCCTGGTCTAAAAATAGATCATGAGTCTTTAGAATCTGGAAATTCTAGGTAAGAGTCATCCCATCTACCATAGTTATCTGGAAGTCATGTATCAATACTGGTTATTTTGGTTCTCTCCATAGTGAGTAAAGAGATATAGAATTATTTCAACAAGCAATTAATCCCAACTATTTCAGACACATTTTGAGTGGAATAAATTGCCCTTTGGAAGTGCAGTATGTTCCACATCAATGTGGTGTCTATTTGCTATTTTTCTGACTAATCATCATTAGCTTTTGTTTGGTAAGTGGCACAGCCTACATATTATCCTGGCTTCTCTCCTCTGCACTATTTTATACGTGTATTGTTCTTCCATGTACTGTGCATTCTGTAAAATTTTTAATCTGATATGAAATTTAGGAAAGAAATAGTATCTGAAAAGCATTAATTCTGACAATAATTACAGTGTTCAATCAAGCACTTTTTTAGTATCTGATTTATTAATGGGGATGTTAAATTCCAGTCATTTGTTCCAAATTCTTTGAAGTGATCACCTGAAAAATGTTTCTGAATGCAGTGTAAGTGTATACTAATTGTATACATTTATTTTAGATAAGTTTTCTGGTAGCCTTGCTTGTTTAGTAAAATTATCCCAAACATTTAATCTTCCATCAAGTGCTGAATTTCTTTTAAAATTTGAGGAAAGTTTCAAGCAAGTTAAAAGCAAATGAAAGTATATCCCCTATATGTGTTTAGCTCCTCTCTTCTTTCTCCCATAATGACAGCACCACTTTTTTTATTTTCATGCTTGCAGTTAGCCCATAATTCCAGTACTATAGCAAATAACAATGGTGTTAAAGAACAGTCCTAAGGATTTTGGAAGCAAAAGATATTAGCCCTAAGCTACAGCTAATTGCAGAAACTGTACACATATGATGCAAATGGACTTGTGAAGCGATCCCAGGCTCCATGCATATCAAAAAGATAGGGACTACTTCAGAGCATCGCCATCGGTGGCGTATTGAATGAAGCATTGGCCACAAGGAAAAGCCTTGTAGGATCATGCAATAAAACTGTGGGCGGGTGGCTTTTGCCTTGGGGACAGAGAGGACCATCCACAACAGAACTTTAAAGTTTTTTTTATTAAAACTTTTCTGAGCCTTTCCCCACCTGTGTTAAGGTAGTGCACATGTTGCCCTCAAGCTGCCGCGCGTCAGGACAGGAACCATGTTGCCCTTGGGTAGTAGCCCTCCATGGGGTTTTCCTTGGCTACCCCCAAAGTTGCAGAGATGGGCATCCAGCAGCACAAGCTGAACATGAAAAGTGGCACCTAGGGCAAAATTAGAGGGTCCCAACACGCTGGCTGTCCTGACATTTCATTCACAAGGTGAGTAGTAACAATTTATTGTATACCTGCATACTCTGATCCTTCTTTCCATGAGGAAGCCGAGTGAAGTTCTTTGGAGAGTCTCACCAGCTGAAAAGCATCAGAGCTGCCACCCATGCATGTGCATGAACAGTGATGTTGTACAGGAATCGAAATCCTAAATTTTGTTATTTACCAATACTTGATTTTGCAACCTTTATATTTCTTAAATAGCTTTCAGTGTGTGAAGATTTTTCTTATATCTTTAGACTAAGTAACTACTTCTGCTGATATATTTCAACAGAAGAGAAAGGTGAATATATGTGTAGTATGTTCTTTCTTGTTCTCTTTTGCTCTGATTTTATAGAATAACTAGAAAGGCTTATATTTTCTGTTCTGGCAAACAGATGAAATCATGTGGTACTTCAGTCTAACTCTTTTAATGGCAATACTTTACACTTATTGAATTTCCAAATGTAATCTTTCTTGTATTTTCTCTTTTTTCTGGTGTTGTTGGAAAGCTTTATTGATATATCCAGGAAAGGTTACTTAAGCATTATGCTGTGTTCAGATACAACATGTTTTCTATAAATAATTCAGTATTACTTGGATCTTATAACAGGAGTGAATTCATCCTTGACATTTTCTATGGATGGATATATACTTTTTGATTCAAGTTAACATTTAAATTTCACACCTTTGGGAAAGAGAAAATCAGAGAGAATGCTATCTGATAGAAATTTGCTATATTCTTGAATAATCAAGTTCAGCAAACTAGGCACCAGACAAACTGGAAGATAGAAAGGTGACTGAGGAGTGGAGGATGCTAAGAATAATTGCAATTTTTTCTATCTGAGAAAAAGGAAATAGCATATCTATTTAATTGGATTTAGGTAAGGTGGATATTATGTTTTTAGTTTAGGAGAGGAAGAAGAGAAGGAATTAAACCCAAAACATGTTCAAGGTTTTTAATTATTTGGACTTCTATTCTAATTATTTGGTATTTTAATTATTTGAATATTACTGGAAAATAAAACAGTTGTATTTTAAATCTGGAGTATGAGAGGACAGTCACCTGATTAAAGTACTTGCTTGGGATTGGGACTATATATGACATTGGGTTTTTGCCTATTTCTTTTTGTGGCTGTTCTAAGGAGAATAAGAGTACTTGCTAAACTCTTCAGAGTATAATTTGTGAGCTGCTCATCTTCCAGGATAATTAGAATTTGCTGCATGTCAGAGATAATGGAGATTCCAAAAAGTTAGCTATTTTCTGTGTGGAAATGTTCCAAGCAAAGGAAGATAATTCGTCAGCCTGGCTTGCTCTGAAAGGCAACGCCTGTATTTTCCTGAACTACATTTGGATATTGTATATAATAATAACAAATATAATTATTTTCACTGTAACATAATAGTGATATAAATGTTCCCCAAAAGCCTAGAAAGAAACTCTGAAAGCTTTTATTTTGTCCTGATGAGGTAACAAGTTGAAGAGATTTCTGATGGAAGACTAAAGCAAGTAGATTATGGAATTGTTTTTAAAAATGAGTCAGTAAAACCTAGCAAAGACTACTTAATGATCCCGTAGAAATGATTTAACAGATACAATGGGCTGGTGCTAATTTCCAATGGCCAGAAATAGTGTGCATAACAAACGCTTTCCTAATGTAAGTACTGGAGCAGTGTATGTATGTTGTTCACTGCAAGCGAGTTATCTGGGGAGGTTGTCTTAGACAACAGTCATTAATTTCTGATCCTTATTTTCTCAGAATTAATTCAGTTAAGTGCTTTCCAGACTTGATCTCACCTCTGTTGAAGTCCAAGTTCTAAAAACAGCAGAGCTGGATGCAAAACCATCTCCTAATAGCTCTTAATAGGTTACCCCGATGTGTCTGGAAGATACTTAGAAGGACAACAGGAAAATGTGAAAGTAATATTTTAAAACACTGTACTGCAAATTCCTTGTTGTGCTGCATATTTCCATGTTGTGCTAAAAGTTCCAGTAGCCTTTTTTATAAAACGTCTGGTACAATCTAGATTTGATTTGCTAGATCAAATTACTAGATTCAGAAAAAGCATTGGATGGGGAAAAAAGCAGAGAAAAGAATAACAATGATAATAATAAAGCCTCCCAGGGCTTTATGTTTAGATCAGTGGGTTTTGGTATAAAATTATGAACGAAGCAATAAGTGAAGGAGAAAGTATTAAGAATAGTAATATACTGGGAGGAAATATTACAGGAATTAATGAAAGGAGCTTTTGACTGATCAACCATTACACAGTTAAAAGAAACAACTTTCAAATGGCAAATGAAGATAATGTGATTAATAAAAAAGAAAATGATCACACTTCTTACCAGGCTAAAGGCAATGTAAATGTAACAGTGCACTTGGGGTTGTGATGATGTTGTAAAACGTTTATCTTGGGTTGCAGCAAGAAGCCAGGCACAGAGAGATTTTATGTGAAAACTCTTCAGTGAAATGGAAAAAGGAGCACAGTAACTTTAGGGTTAATACAACGTTCCTTTTACTAATCAAGTTTCTTATTATATGTTTGAAGAACACAAATATATCAGTGATTTTCTCCCATTGCCTTGCAGCAGATGGTAAATCTAGAGGTGTAAATGAGGAAGAGCCCATGCCAATTGCTTCTTCTGATAGACACATCTGGCCACAACATTGTAGCATAAACTTCCCCAAAGCTAAAAATCATCCATCAGTTAAAAAAAAAAAAAAAAAAAGGCAAGAGAAATGGAATAGAAATGCCTGAAAGAGAATGTCATTCAGCTGTTTGTGTTAAGATCTTTCATTGAAAAGGCGTCGGTTTAAAACAGTGCGGTGACTGCCATTTTGAGCTTCAGATGCAGCATGTTACAAGCTGAATCCCAGTGCCAGTGAAATTTGAGTAGTTTTATTCTATTCTATTCTTTCGCTGTCTCTTTGCTGAATAAAAACACCACTTTTAGATTTGTGCAAGATTAGTTGTTCTGAATGTGCAACTAAAATATTATCTTATTTCAGAAGGAATTTACTTTCAGCAAAGAAGGAATTTCTGGGTAAAGATGTGGAAATAGGCAGAAGAGCAGGTACCAAATCCTCTATTATGACAAAAAAATAATACAGTGCCTGAGTTCTTGCTGTAATATGTTTTGAATGTGTGGGCTGGTTAGTGGGCTGGTAGATGAAGTTTGGCTTTCCCATTATTAATTAAATTATTGCATATTTAAGTCCTGAGGCAAATTTCTTTAACGTATTTTCAGATGTTTCCTCTGTGCTGTCTTGATGGGCTTGAAACTTATCTAAAATTGTCATAGATTTAAGGATCTCTGCCTTATTCTGAAAACCAATGACACCAATGAGTAAAGCTGAGAGAATAACTTTAGCAAATAATTTAATTTTTCACTGTGTGTTTTTTTCCTGTAATTTCCAGATTTCAGGTAATTCCAGGTAATTACGGTTCCTATATTTCTGGTTAGCACATGCTTGTCAGAAGTGGATGTGTATGCACAGCCCAGGTGACATCAGATCTACTGTAAATGTACTGGCCACTGGTAGAGCACATGTTTGGGAGGTCCAGCATGTCTTGGAAACAGCAAACCTATTTCACTATGTCTACATCTGCCCTAAACCTGCTGCATCCAAACCGCCAGCATGGCCTATAAGAAGATTTGTCAGGCTTACAGTATAGTGGGTGCCATATCAGTGACCATGCCTGGACATCACTAATAACAGTGCAGAGTTTTGAGATTTCACCTGGAAAAGGTTTCTGCATAGGAAAAAGACAAGTCCGGAAAAACCAATGTGTCTGGCAGCCTGAACTGCATCAGGAATTACCATTTTCTGTGCGGAGAATTGGGACAGCATGTACGGTGCACCGTTTCCAGTATGGGTCAGTGTTTAATGAGCACAAATAACCCTTACTGATGTCTGAGTATGAGCCAAAGAAGCCTGAATTATTTAGCATGTGCCATTGTAATTAGTGTCATAAACATGAGTTAAACAGTGGTACACTGCAAGGGACAATCCCCAGCCACCAGCTGATGTCACTGTGAATTAGTAATAGTGACTCACAAGCACAATAATGGGCTTGTGGTTGCCTAGTTAGAGAAGATTCATTAATTACTCACACACATGTATCCTGTAGAATTGTGTATAGGTCTCCAGGATATAAAATTGTGCAATGGTGTGTTGCTGGGGAACATTTTTCATATTTCTGCTATGTGATAAGAATGAGTTGACCTGGTCAAGAAACCCTGTCTTCTATTTTATGGTATTTCTGGCAAGAAGCAAACCTCTGATAACCAGCTGATCTGGTCAGCAGAGAGGTGTGAGCATCTCCTGCAGAAAGGAGTCCTGATCACTATTACCCACTGCTTCTGCTTTGTGTTGCTGGTTCCTACCATATGATCAAGCTCAACAGGTGTCCTGTTTTGCCAGGGACCTCTACTTCTTCTCCAGTTTCCCATCTGCAGCTGAAGAAAGCCTCCTTCTTGTGGCTCAAAGTGACCAGCTTCCAGTCTCCACCATTGTGGGAGTCCATGTTCTCCCAAACTGGAGCCAGACTCCTGTTGTCCCTGCTTCTGCAACACAAGACGTGTGCTCTTGCCCCTGTAGAGTCTCTGCAAAGAAACTCTCAGTCTCCCGCTAGCCCACCCTGATGCCTCCTCCCTCTGCTACTTTGCCTGGCAGCTCAGCACCACAACCAGAGCATGCCTTCTGCAGATGAGGTTCCACCAGCCCACCGCAAGGGGACATCTGGGCACTCGCCACAGCCAGTGGCCTGGGCGGCCACTTCCTCCCTCAGGAGCTCCATCTGGGCCCAGGGTCAGGAGGTGACGGAGGTAGCTGCTGACACTGGTGCCGTGGCCTGAGAGGTGTCACCACCATTGTAGGGCCAACAGCAGCAGTCTTCAGCAGTGCTCCTGGGCCACTTCTGCACGAGGTGCTGTGCTAGCTGCCTTGTCACTGATAGTGCATCCTGGCCGCAGCTCTCCTGGCTGCTGGCTTGTCTAGGTGCTCAGTTGCAGAGGAAGTTGGACACAAGCCAGCCTCTGCCAGGGAACAAGAGAGGGCTGTGCTGTCAGGGAAGGAGAGCTGGGAGCCAAGGGTGACAGCAAGGCCGGCAGGGCAGGGCCCTTGCTGAGGTGGGTGCAGTCCCATGGTGCCCAAGCAAGACACACTGGGCAGGGCTGGTGGCAGTGGCCAGGGTCAGCTGAGAGGTCAGACAAGTTCACAGTGATGAGACAGGTCTGAGGTCAAGCCAGGAAGTCAAAAATCAGCAACTCAAGGTGAGGATCAGCAAGATGTGTGGTCAGACACCATCATAGCTACAGTGTAGCTTGAACAAAGGCCTGAGATTAAATGTAGTTCCTGAGCTAAGGTGCAGAGGTTCCAGAGGGGGCTCCTTGCAGCTCTAACAACTTAGTTGTTTTCACAGTAGGTTGATCCGAAGTTATGCAGCTGCACCATACTGGAGCTCACCCTGAATACAGGCAGGAGCGCTGGTGGGGGTGGTGAGGAGGAGGTGGCAGGGGCTGGCTGCTCTCACGGGGTCCAGGCAGGGCCAGAGGCTCTCCATGAGTTTCTCTGCTCAGCAAGCAACTTCTTGCAATATCTTTTAGTTTCTAGTCACGGTTCACTTACCCTGTGAATATCAGGTCTGCTGCACACTCCTTCCTCTTGCTCTGTGCTCCAAACAGCATATATTTTGAAGTCTTGAATAGCTAAAGTTGAATGCCTAATGCTGTGGTGCTAAATCTAAGACTTGTAGGCAACACATTGCCTGGGAGATCCTCCAACATTGCTTATAGCCACAGGAAATTGATGCTGTTATGGTTGAGCTTAACAGAAGTATAAAATATGCTGTTGCCTTTGATATTTTATGACTATCCATACTTATGGGCCAGTGGTTTAATGTTATTTAAAATCTATACAAAATAGGCTTATATTCATAGTGTTAGTGTTAAAATCAGTGCTGACTATCTGTGGGCTTACCATCTTTTGAAAAAAATATTTTAACTATAGATTTTTGTCATGTAGACTTTAAATGTTTGTCTACTTTGTAGTTAGGAATAAGTTTTTAATATGACAAGGTTAATCAATAGGAAAATACTCAGCTGGGCCTCTTATTTATGCTTTCATCCTTTTGTTGATGGTGAAAAAAGAAATTGAAGAAAGCATCTTTAACTGTTATCATTGAGATAAATTGCTAGAATAGGAATGCACTGACCAGGGTGTTGTAATTTACTGTGCAAAACAACACATATAATCCTCAGCCAATAAAAAAATTATGTAAAGCAATTATATAAAGCAGTGTGGTCATTTGTAGATTCAGAATCAAGAAGCAAAATGTTGCTGACAGTGCAGCTTTGCTTCAATTGCTTGCTCTTTAGCCCTTTGTCGATAGTAAGCACTGACTTCACAAGTATAAGACCTAATTCTCAATTCTCTGATCATGGGAAGAAAAGATGACCATCCAGCCCCTGTAATGTACTCGGTCAACACACTAGGTAAGATGAGGTCTATGGTCTATTTTTCTTCCTTGATTAGAAAAAAAAAAGTTCATATACATGATGTGGGGAGGGGGAAGGGAAGTAGATACCTTCTCATCAGTGAATACTTGCATTATTACAGTGCAAAACAAAAAAGTTGGATTCTTTTTCTGTAGTCTTTTTCTTTTTTCCTTGACTGCTGTTTCTTTGTTGTTTGACTTTCACATGGGTTGAATTTTGCTATGTAATGGACTGATCAGATAACCAGCAGGCAGCAGTGTGGCATGAAATTCAAACGTGAGACATTTGGAGTCAACATACTGATGTTGGCTCAAACGGGAAACTGACTGCCGGGATTTAAAAGAAGGACGGAGTGGATAGGACCTGATAATAGCTTTCTATTGTGGGTTCAAACCAGCCAAATGATAGCTTTATACAGAAATCAAGTGATGTTAACTTAGAAGGGGAGGGGAGAAGAGTGCTTCTTTCTCAATGTGGCTGAGTCCTGGGAGCGATGTTCAGATTTAAAAACAAAACAAAATGAAAAAAGACACACTGGGCTTAATAAAGATGTGAGAACAATTTGTGGTACTAGCAGCAACACATAGCAGGTACCGTGCTTATTTTTTAAATTATCAATAATATATTACAAAGCAGTCCTCTAACTTTATTAATGTAGAGAAGGTGTACAGTTCTTTCCTCCAAAGAAACCCATTCTCTCAAACAGAAGGGAAAACTAAATGGCAGACAGTGAACGGCAGTGACAATGTAAGCTGCTGATTGTATCAACAGTAACGTCTCACTGATATACCACAGAGCCAAGCCACATGCAGGAGAAACCCCAGAAAATTAGCCTCTAGGGATGTTCAGTTCTGGACAGATCCTTTTACAGGTCACCACTTCCTCCTGCTTTTTTGGCATATGCAGCCTCTCTGCAGTACTGGACACAACTGTACGTGTAAAGAGAATCTTGCAAACAACCCTCTTTCCCCCAGATTATACATAGTGGCAAAACCTAGTACATCATTTAAACAAAAGCATAGCTCTGCCAGACTACATTGTAGTTAATACCTCAAAATGGGGAAGACAAAATGAATCCTTTCAATTTCATGTAAAAAATGAAAGTCTTGGATTTCTCTTCCCTCCTGCAAAAATCATGAGTATTTCAATGATCATACTTGAATAAACCCTGAAATATGCTCACTGCACATGCCACTTCATGTACTTAGCCAAGAGCAGTAAAATTTTCTAACTCATTCGTCATCTGTTACACAGTGAATTGTTTGTTACAGCAAACTGTTATAGACTCTGCATCCTACGTCTGAAAGTGGGGTACATAGGGTAGAGCAGGGACTCAATTCTCATTTATCTTAAGGTGTTTTTATACTGCTCTGCCAATGAAAAACAATCTCAGAGTAGATGTCAATGAAAGGTACATGACCTTTATAAGGATCAAGTGGCTAAAATATCTCAGTGTAAATGAGAACTGGGGCTGACATCATCATCAGTGACTCTTAACAGAAGAACAAGGACAGATAATGCCAGATAGTGGAGGTGCTTATAAACCCTGTGTGCACGGCTTCAGCGACATCCCATCATCGCTGGGCTATGGCATAACTCACAGAGGGCAATTATATGCCTCTTTCCACAGAACTGCTCTCGCCTCTCTCCACACGGCTTTCTGGCTTCTGCCACTGAGTCTCATGCTATGGTTTAGAAGTCCCTCATCTGAGCGGGCATCATGTTAGCCAAAATGCAGCCATCTCACAGAAACTAGTCACGCCAGCCATTTGTGTTAGTCTTGACTTTCTCCCTTCACCACAAGGATGATCTAGTAAGACATCTTAATGAATCATCACCACACCACAAGGTACTATCTGTGTAAATTATTTATGGCAATAAATGGAATTCAGATGAAGAATCCATTTGTACTCCTAGTGCCTACTGTGTATTTAGTCAGCATTTATTATGAAGGCTGTCTGTGCTTTTGGGAATAGGACCGGTGAGGTTGATTGCTGTTGTATCCTCGGGTGGCTTCAGATAAATCATATAGCTCCATCTGTGTCTCAGTGAAAAAGCAGAGCAGAAAGCTTACGTTTCTTGTATGAGCCTGAACACCTGTAATCATCTGGACTACAAGTAATGATATTTAAAGTCCCCTGAAGCAATAACTGAATGTTGCAGGAACATATTGCTCTCAGCAGAATAACACTCAGCATGTCTATACCATAAGTTAAGTACATATTCTCAAGACAGATTTTTTCACAACCCCACATTATAAATCCTCCGACTTGCACTTAGTGCTCATCTGAGCCTGAGCTTTGGAGATCTCTGCATGCTGAGAACCCAGGTAAGATTTGCCCCTTATTATAGGTGTAAACTTTCACTGAAGTGTCCTGCGTAGATTGAGATGGGGTGGGCGAAACTGTTACCGTTCAGCTTTTCTATGTAGAGCATAGATGCTTTGATTTGAGCCTCTTGCTGTCAAAGTGGACTGAAAACACTCCTAAACTTCTCTTGAGCCTCCTCTTCTCCATTAAATAGAGACAGAGCCCAGGGTGTTCAACAGTCTGGGCTTAGCTACTGTAAACTTGCTGTTATGAAGAGGAAAATAGAAATGTAACTCTCTCTGAATTTAATTTAAAATCACAGTAATATCTATTTCATGTAATTCAATCCCGGAGGAGGTACACAGCTCAGCTTTACATAGCATAGCTTTGGAGGGTACTTGCACCATAGGCTACACTGTGCCTCAGTTTAGTGATTCTGTAGCATAAGTTTTAAACTCAGAATGACTATGACTGCTTTTGCACGTACAATCTCCAATGATTTAGAAGGAGCAGTCCTCCAAAATAAGTTCCCAGGCTGTGGCCTAGCATTTCTGAAGTACCCAACAACAACTGGTCAAGGACAACTGTCACCTCCCTGTTCAGTCTCCCGGTGAGCATTCCCACTCCTGCTGTAAGCTAGACAGGGAAACTGACCTGGGTTGAAGAGAGGAAGGAAAAAAAACCACCCCAAATCTGCTGGATTACTTCCAGCTGGATCAGTTTCTTGGTCTGGTTCACAGCAAAGCCCCTCAGACAGTTGTGCCAGTACCACTGAGGAGGTAATGTGCTGTGACAAGAGTCACTGATGCTGAAGGCTTTATTTTATGAAATCAAACTCACATAACTTCCATCTACAATTTGAGCAGGATTGGACTATACAGCCAGCTGGTCTGTTAAATGACCAGTGAATGGATTCAGTACTTCACAGCAAACAGGGTCTTGAAAGAAAAGGAGGGACTAGGAGGGAAGGATTTATTTGTTTAGCTTGCAATACTTGTTTGATTAGCTGTTATTAGCTTGATTAGCTGTGAAGTTTAGGCCCACTAGTGATCAATTTGACATTTATAATTGGTTCTTATTAATACCCTGTTCTGTGCTCTTTCCTTCTAACTTTCTAATGATAATAAGGACTTATAATTGCATCCCATTTTGACTTTTGGTGAAGCTTTTGAGCTAGAACATGAACATTTTCAAACTGAATAATGACAACTCAGACATTTAATAGAAAAAGCCTAAGTAAAAAAAACATAAAATAAATACAAAAAAACAAAATAAAAGACATTATCTTTATGATAAGCACTTACCTGCAGTCCTCATTACTGCAGAATCAAAGCCTTTGTTTTTTTTTTTTCTATCAGCTATCCTGTGAATGATATCTGAAAAGACTGCAATTTAACTAAGAATAAACAGACGAGAGCACTTGTCCTCTCCCCTGCAGAGCTGTAGCACAAGAAGCCCTGCTGATGAGTGACAGAGTACTTTTCCTGTGAATGACAAATGCTCGCTTTTGCCCTCAGCCATTGGCTGGGTTAGCAACTACCAGCGGTTGCACTTGTAGAAGCAGCTGCCAAAAATCAGCCAGTGGACACCACCGCCCTAAGGCATGTTGAACCTGCTTTATCTGTCACTTGGGCTTTGTGGTCTGAACTATCTCTTTCTGATGCTTTAATCCCACCTTGCTCCTCTTTTTCAGACAGTGAATGTGAGCTGTCTTTCTCTTTCTCCTTCCTTCTTTCTTTGTTTCTATCTCTTTTGCTTCCTTCCTAAATCACAGAGTTTGAGCAGAGGTTTTTCAGGTACTTCACTGTGTGAAACTTTAACAGTGGATGGTAGTGGACTCTCTTAAAAAAAGAAGCAAAGCGAAAGTCTTTTGTTTCCAGACAGGTCTCCAAAGAGAGTGAACAAGGAATTTGAAGGGGCCTCAGAATAGATGAATTTCTAGGTCAAACTCTCAGGTACTTTACATATGTATAGCAGTGCAAAGGTTTTACAAGCACTTTGACTGTATTTTGCTTATATTGCAGGGCAATACTAAATCATTTGTTGTATCAGACAGCTAAGGCTTCAGGCAGGAATTTAGAGACTTGGAGAATACCCTTACCCTTTTACTCTGTGTAACCTGCATGTTCCTGAACTTGGAAACTGGCTGTGTATCCGAGAAGGTCAATATTTGGTCTATCCAAGAATATTTTTATTCAGCTTGCACTCCCAAATTTAAACTTCAGAAAAAAATCTTATTCTGGACAACCTAAAGAATGAGAATTGTCAGATAAGCAGTATCTCATATCTTCTGATTCAGGCCTCTGCTAAAAGAAGAGACTATGAGATATGCATAATATAACAGTATGACATGATGAGTTGTGGGTTACTGTGTTGTTAGTGTCTGCTTTGGGTATACCATATGGTGAAGCTACCTTGCAGCTGCCTAGTTATCTCTGTCTTTTTGTAACTCCTCCCTGAAAGTGCCTACCTGAACAAGAAAATTCTACTGTACTGAAGCCCAGGAGGGCAATAAGAGAAAATCAGGGACCCTTTTGCATTAAGATCTGTTCCTGTGGAGCTGTAAGTGATTTTTTTTTCATTTGTAAAATTCCCAAATTTAACTTTTCAAGTGAAAAATCAGGCTAAAAAGGTGCTAAGGATGTGTAGGGGAAGCAGAAGGGAAGGGAAAATTATATGAGCACTAGGGAGAAATAAATATAAGAAGACATTTTGAACCCAAGGCCTGAATTGTTCACTTCAGTAGAAATCCTTGCATTCAGTTTAATTAAGCTTTGCATAGATAGTAAACAATTGTACAGGTGTTTTCACTTTTGCAGTACTTTTTCGAAGATCTCAAAGCACTTACTGATGGTTTGAGTTAGTCAGCTTCATAATATTCTTGAAACAATTATCTGGTCATATACAAAGTTCTCTTTCAATAATTGAGTTAGATAATCCCATAATTTAATTAGGTTTCTGTAAACTACTAAACCAGATAGAGTGTATGCCTTGTAGTCTTTCCTTCAGCTCTTCCTTCCAACAGTTTCCTAATTTGGTTTAATTATTCTCTAGTATATAACATTTATACTGTGTCTTACTTTTTTAGTCCAACAGGCTTCCTGTCTTTTTATTGAAGTTAAGTGGATCCTAATCTGCTAACATTTATGCAGCCCAGGCATTCTTGTAACACATTTCTGAAGACTCACAGTTTAACAGTTCTTCCTGTTGCTGGTTTCTGGCCTTATAGATCATCTGCCCACTGGTCTTGGTAACAGTTCAGGTAGGACCCATATTCCTGGCTGAGTTCACCTGTGGCCTCTATAGTTTTCAGCTGCACTGTACACCTGGGTCTGAGCAAAGCCCTTGTGCCAGCATGTGAAAAACCAGAGCATGTAAGCTGGGTTTGAGTGTGAGCCATACAGACATGACTCTATGCCTTGTAGTCTTTTCTGAGTATTGGTCTTAATGAAGAGAAGTCTCATTGGCCCTTTCTGGCTGTAACTTCTCTTTTCAGCAGAATGAGTTACCTATTGAATAAAAGCTTTTTTATTACATATGGAGATCTTAACTGTCATCCCTTCCCACATTATTTGCACATTAAAGACCTGATTCTTAATTTTTCTTCTGCCTTTTTTGGCCATATAAACGATTATTAAGTCTGCGGATCTCCACAGTGGGAGTACTCCTGTCATGAGGCTCTGACTTATGTCAGGGTCAGAGAGACTCTGGGAAGTCTCAGAATTTGGTCTGGCTGAGAAGAGTTATAGAGACATCATCTTTTTCTCTTTCTTCCTGTAGTGAATGTCATGTTGTCTGGAATGGGAATCCTGTGCTATAGAAAGGACAAAGAGGCCCTAAAGTAATATATTTTTTATGGCATTTATGTTTCTTTGTCTACTTGATTTAGGCCTCAGATTTACTGATACATCACCAGCTCACCATTTCTTTGTAGCTGTAGCTTTAGGCTTCCCTTTCTTCACATAACATAATGATTAGGTCTTAAATTTCCTAGTGTATTTGTTTTTACAGTAGGATAACTTGTATTGACATTGTGTCACTCTGATATTGATTCACATCAACAGTGCCACAAATGTTGTCATCATTCTGACATCGCAATATCATCCTTTAGACTTTCCAGATCTGTTTGAAGATATACTTTTCTTCCAAAGCAAACTAAAAATCACGGGAAAGTTTCTGAACGTGGTTCTCTTTCCTACATGTTCCACACTAGTTTTTTGGAGCATTAGGATCTGGTAAGAATGCACAGAAACCAGAAATCCACATAAAAATGTTTTGGAGTCCAATAGGACTTTTCCTTGCTTCTTCTATTTCATCACAAGCCCTCATCTCTGAATTAGCTAGAGTCTTCCCAAGGAAAAGAGGAGTTAGAGGTCTTGGGTGCATTATTGTAAAATTTAGGATGCGCAGCCAGCCGAAGTATAGTACTGATAACACAGGGAGCCAGAATGTCAAAACATGCCTTGCTTTATTAGGCCATTTCTTTCATTTCACTGGCTTTGTTCCCTGCTACTTCCCTACACCTTTAACATAAAACTTGAATGTGAGTAATTTGTGTAGAACAGATAGTAATGGATAGTTGAGAATGTAAAAATGTGTTTCATAACCACATCTGCCCCCTTTCCAGCAAAAGCAATTTTACTCCTAGGAGAATGGTATAACTCAGAAGAGTGTAGAATCATAATGTTTTCAACTTGTGTTATGGATGTAAGCACTAAAGAAAAAGAGGCATGACCACAGACACATTTATTCATTAGAAAAAAAATTGTTTCTCCTGGGTGAATGCCATTAATCTAGACCAGCTTTCCTCAGCTAATGAGTCAAAGCCCCTTAGAGAGGTTGTGAAGAGCTGTGGAGGACTGGTTTGAGGAATGGTTAAGCGAGAGAGGGCATGATCTGATTGGTATGAGCAATCCCGTCTTCATGGTAAGGGAGGGAATCTAGGCCAAGGCAAGCGCTCCTTGCAGCGGCCTTGAGCACTACAAAAGAAGGTATTCACGAAACTGGTAAACAAGTCTAGACGGAACTAGGTTCCATAAATGTCGACGGACCCCTCCGCGTGGACAGCAACCTTGCACCAATCATATATCCGCTTTATGCGCGTGGACAGAAGCTGTAAGCCAATCATATAGCTATCGCTAGCACATGCTTATTGCCTGTCTATATATACTCTGTAAAAGCTTGAATAAAGGGAGAACGATCATACTCATATTGGGACTCCGTCGTTACTCCGGGCCCGCCTCCCACTCCGGCGTCCTCCGACAAAGAGCTACCAGAGGCACAATGAAGCACTGAAAATTTTATTACAAATCTAAAGCAGAGAATATTTCATTCTCCTCTTCTCTGCACACTGTTAGACTACAAAGGCAAATGTTCTCCTTCAGCTTCTTGATGTGGTGATACTGTCACTTCAGTTTTGTCTCTGATAGAACTTCACTTTTATTTTTACAGAAATTGTGAAGTTACTGGGAACTAGAATATGGGATTCTGAGGTTTAGTCACCTCATTTTCTGGAACGAATTTGGTCTTCTATGTCTTCTGTTTCCCAAGAGAGAATCCCATGGGTTGGGTAGGGTCATTATCTAGACAAAATGGAACAATGTCAACATTTACAGGAGTAGACTCTGTGGCTGGCAGCTCCTACTTGTCCTTCCTATTGCCCTGGACCATCCTTTGCTGGAGCAATGAATCATTACTTCAAATAGCATAACTCCAATAGAAGGAGTGAGGATGACCTCCTCCAAGCTATCCTGGGTGTTAGGAGAGTCACCTGAGAGGTGGGATGCTCAGACCTACTCTTTGCCTAACTTATGCCATGGGTCTGAGTAAAATTTTTCATCCAGAATACTTGATGGTGAGAGTTCAACTCAACTCTCCAGAAAGAAATTAACCTGGATTTCCAAACTCAGGAGCTAGCATTCTAACTCTACCACTTCATCAGTGTCACGAGTCTATTCTGTCCTCCTCTGCACCTTGCAAATCAAATTTCAGCCTTCAACCAAAACTGTTGGACAAGTGACCTGAAATTTCAATTAATTTTGAAAATAATTGAAACTGTCCTCTTCTCAATGAGTTAACTATTTATTGGCAAGAATTAGTAAAAACAAAATGAAAGAAACCTTACTGTACTAGGGTTGTTAAATTTAAAAGGACAAACATTAAGCCAGTTGGTTTGCAAAACTGTTCTATAAAATGTAGCATTTTGAGTGTTAAGTCTGGCAGATAATCTGAAATTCAGTCCAAACTGTTTCAATGATCTTGTCAGCTGACTGAAATGCTTGGCATATTCATACAACTCCATTTGTTTCAAAGAACTGAATGTATAACCATGTGGCAGGAAAAAAAGACAACTTACTCCTCTGCTTCTTTTGAATGAGGGAGTGTGAAGCAGGACTTGGTCAGAAATGGGTTGTGACTTTCCCCTAATTCAGAAATCAGAACTTTCTAGAACAGATGAAAAGAACAAATCTGAATTAATAAACAGCTTATTTAAATGCAGACAATTTTTCTGAACTTAAATAGCTCAAAACATTTTCAAATGCGTTGATGTAAGATAATGTTGCACTGTGTTTTAGACTGGAGATTCTGGGAAATAAATATCAGGAGCCTGATTCTGGGAATTAACCACTGTGGGAGTGATTCTTCTGCTTCTCAAATCAGTTTCATTGCTAAATTCATGTATGGGTCGAAATGGGGATCAGTTAGAGCAGCCAAGTGTATCACACTTTTTAGCGTATCAGCTCTAAAAATGGAAAACTTGGTTGCGTGTTTGCTGCTTCTTCTTGTAATGCGCCAGCACTTAGTGTGCTGTCACATCTCATGAGACAGAACGATGCACTAGACTGTCTGTTGAGGAACGCCAACTTGCCAGCTGCAATGGCAGTAGCTTATGCTAATTATAACTTTTCCGGATCTGAATATCTCATACAGAACATAGAGGTGGGAGAAATATTCCTGTGGCTAAAACACATGGCTAGCTGCCTGGTGATATCTGTCCAACTTCTGGCTGTGCTTCTAATGTGGCATTATTAAGGACCTTAATCTTTTCATTCTTGAATTTTTCACCTTGTATGGTTATGTCTCCATATATCATTAGTCTGATGTAAGCATTTATTAGCTAAAATTTCTGAAGAGAAGGCATCCAAAACAACTCCTACCTCCACCAAAACACTCCAGATGAATTTTTCAAGGAAACAGTAAGAGGAAGTATTGCCTTAATTACTGAAAATGTCCTGAGAAACAACAAACAAGAGCAAGTACTTTACATGAAAGATGTAAAGTTTGAATGTTCATTTCCGTGGTCTCAGGCACATAAGTAGTTGTTTAAAGAAGAGGCAGAAACCATCTGGTATCATATTTCATCACTAAACCTTTTACTATTAACATAGTCTGCTAAATAATTCATTGATATTCTCCTGTCCCATTTCCAGAGATTCTTAAGAAAATGGAGTATGGTATAACTATGCTTTTCAGAATGAAGTGTGAGATTTTGACCTGAGTTGGATAGGGATAAAGAGAACAAGCTAAGAACCAGCCTGCCCCAGTTTAGCTTTATATTCTCCAGCCACAAATACATTCCATTTATTATAAGCATATTACTTTATTATAAATATGTATTATTATTATAAATTGTTGTTCAGTGAAGTGCCAGACTGAGAGTCTTAGCAACCCAAGATGTCATCGTACTTAGGCAAGCCAAGGACAGATATTCAGATGCACATGGCTTCTATCTTGACATATGAATGCTAAGTCACAGGCAGGCCACATTCCTCAGACATGTTGGGATGTGTTAATTGATACCAGCTAGTAGCAGTCCAATTTCTGCAGGCAGGGAAATGAGAACAAGCTGTCATTACAGACTTCAAATGTTTACACTGTTAGCTAATTTTAATGGCTGAAGCAGCTCAGTTTCTTCCAGGGATTGGATGTGCATATTGGTACTTGAAACTAGTAATTACAGCTTGTTCTCACTCTACCACCACTCCCCAAGCTGAGCTGCCACACAAATTTAAGTGAAACAAAATGTGCAAGAGACATACTGGTCACTGAATGGGATTGTCAGCTAAATATTAGCTGTATAGACATGATTCAGTGATGATCTGAAGGTGGAAGGCTTTGTGGAAGAAAGGGTATTTTCAAAAGTAAGTTTTAGTTTGTCTATAGCAGGATTTATCAAAGTGAGAATTGTGACTCAAGTGTCTTAGGAATGTTTAGAAGGGGACAGAAGAATTATTAGCTACTAAAGAAAAAAGGATAAACCTTAAATCAAAATTAAATTCTGCTGATTTATTACTAGTAGCAGCTCAGTTTTCCCTGTGCAATGGGGTATGAAGCAGCTGTAACTGCTGGTTACAACTGTTTATACCAGGCAGGGAACAGCTAACAGCCTCTAATTGCAGGCACCAACTTAGTTCCTCTGTGGTGGGGGGAGAATGAACTAAACTGCTCCCACTAATTACATCTACTTCTCCCTCCCTTAGTCCCGAGGAGAGAAGTTGCTGCCATTGATCAAAAGTAGTAGCTTTTCCTCTCTTTGGGGACGGGGCAGTGCAAAGGCAATGAAACCCAGAGCTTGAGAAAAGCTGATGAATAGTCAGCAGGCTCCTTTAGCTGGCAAGCTGGATCACCAGTGCCTCAGTGCCTGCTCTCAGTTGCCCTTCTGAGAGCCCTCCTTCCCACCTGCTGATTGCAGAGAGTAGTGCCCTGGGAGATGTGTTTTCCTGGGTTAAGGAGAGCCTTTCTGAATGACCCCACCCCCAACCACCAATTGCTTAACTACTGTGATTCTCTGATTAATGGTCTGGTGGGTTTTTTTCTTCTTTTTTTTAAAGCATGTCGTGGTGAAAAAACAGCTTTCCTTTGAAACAGGAGCTTGATTTTTTTCCCAGGCAGCTTTCAAAGCATAATGCTGGTACAAACGGCTCAGTAGGCTGAAAAGAAGCAAGTCTCTGGGCTCCACTTCTTCAGCAAGATGCTTCGTGCTGTGGGGAGATGAGCTGATGCAGAGATCACTGAACTACTACAAGAATTCCTTTCACACTAATGATGGAGTAAGCAGCCTTGGCTGGTGGCTCATTAGTCAAATACTCCATGCTCTGTTACTGATTCCCTGTGTGCTGTGTTGTGTCTCATATGTGCTATGCTGTGCTGGTATTTTGTGCTTGTTTCACAAATGAGTGGCAATTACAGTGAGCTAGATCAATAATAATATTGTCATCTGTGCTGGAAAACATGTAAAACCAGAGATTCAATGGCTGTTGGGTTCCAAAAGATGCAGAGAGTGAGCAGTAGGATTTTCAAAATTCCCTCAGCAGGTTAGACATGTCCCTTTAAAAGTCAATGAGAAAGAGCTAGGTACATTAGAAAATAGCATTATTTCCCTATTTGCATTGCTAGGCACCAACTCTTTAGTAAATCTTCCTAAAGAAGTACCGCAATCAAAATATTAAGGAAAAAGTTTTCTTTTTGTTCCTTTCTTCTTGCTCTTGGCACATGGTGGGGGGACAAGGAGGCAAATTTGTTCATCAGGAACATCTGAAAGTTAGAAAAGTAAGAACTTTTCTACATATGCAAGCAGTAACCACATTTGCAAATTCTTAAATACAAAAGTCTGATGCTAAAAAGCTAAATATAATGTTTAAATAGTAAGGTCTCCTCTTTAACTGTTAAACCAACACAGATAAGAAATTCATCTTTTATTAATGTTTGAAGGCTGTCTGAGTCCCAAAAGAGAATGCTTACTAATAGTAGAAAGTAGAAAGAAGATCTTTGGAAGAAATCTAATTTGAATTTGATGAAGAATGCATTGTTTTCACTGGAGTTGCAGCCTGGCTCAGTGTTGTTTAAATGGTGATGCAGTTTCTTAAACCAGGGACTCAGAGGAAGAGGTATAAGTGGTGAGCATGGCTATGCCAGAGAGACTGAGCTGGTTTTAGCGTCCGTGGAAGGAGCAGTTAATGACTTGGCGCCACTTGCTTTAAACCTTTCAGCTGCTTTGGATACCGCTGCTTGTGAAGGACTGTTCCTGACTTAGTGGTATGCCCTGACTGGAGTAAGATGAAACTCTTTTCTCAGTGCCTTCTTTCTTCCGCTTAGACAGATTTCAGCAAAGTGTGGGTAACTGTTTTTTTTCCAAACTTCCCTCTAGTGTCGGTGCTGCTCAGCACTGTTTTGTTATCCATTTCTGTTCAATCTGAAAAGGGACTATTCAGGGGTTAGTGTGAGATCTAACCTGGGAATCAAAAAACTCTGGTATGTAAGTCTGAGCTGGATACCTTGGCTCTACTCATGATCAAAAGAGAAGTAGGCATTGAAAACAGGATAAGTTTAAGCTAGGTCAAATGACTTGCCTTCTGAAACTGCTTATTTCTCTCCTTTGACTCTGTAGAGGAGTCAAAGCTAAGGGAGACTAGCTTAGACTTCGGGCGGCTAAAAGTTGAAAAGGAGTCCCAGCCTTAGAAAGGATGGGAACTGGTTATTTTTAGCCTATTGGTGAAGAATCACAGAATCATAGAATGGTTGAGGTTGGAAGGGACCTCTGGAGAGCATCTAGTCCAACCCCTCTGCTCAAGCAGGGTCACCTAGAGCACGTTGCACAAGATCGCGTCCAGGCGGGTTTTGAACATCTCCAGAGAAGGAGACTCCACCACCTCTCTGGGCAACCTGTTCCAGTGCTCTGTCACCCTCACAGTGAAAAAGTTTTTCCTCATGTTCAGATGGAAGCGTCTGTGTTTCAGTTTGTGCCCGTTGCCTCGCGTCCTGTCGCTCGGCACCACTGAAAAGAGTCTGGTCCCATCCTCTCGACACCCTCCCTTCAGATACTTGTACACATTGATAAGATCTCCTCTCAGCCTTCTCTTCTCCAGGCTGAACAGGCCAAGCTCTCTCAGCCTGTCCTCATAAGAGAGATGCTCCAGTCCCCTAATCATCTGTGTAGCCCTTCGCTGGACTTGCTCCAGTAGTGCCACATCCCTCTTGTACTGGGGAGCCCAGAACTGGACACAGTACTCCAGATGTGGCCTCACCAGGGCTGAGTAGAGGGGGAGGATCACCTCCCTCGACCTGCTGGCAACACTCTTCCTGATGCACCCCAGGATACCATTGGCCTTCTTGGCCACAAGGGCACATTGCTGCCTCATGCTTAACTTGGTGTCCACCAGCACTCCCAGGTCAGAACACATGTGTGATTCTATATCTTCCACCCGCGATGAACTGATACAGCACCTCAGTTAGCTAAGAAGAGCAGGACAGAGATATGAATTAGTTGGCTGAGGTTCAACCCGGATAAACTGAGACTGTGATGACAGGTTGGGAAAGTAGCCAGAGGAGACAGAGGAAGTAATCTTAGCTTCTCTGTATGAAGAAATATATCTACTATTAGTTAACAGTACCCACAGTTTAGATGTGATTATAAACCCCCAGCTGCTATTTGACAATTATGTTACAGCAGCAAGCCAGATAGTCTTGAATTACTGGCGTTTGGCTAAGGAGCTGTGACCTTTCTTTGTGGATACAGACACTGGCAGTGGCATCCCAGTCTTGTTGCCTTTTAGATTAAATTATTGCTAAACATTTGACATTAGTAGAGAGAGGCTAACGAGCATTGTGGCAGCTTGCCTATGGGGAGAGCAATTTGTTGGAAACATGTGACATGGTTCCTCTCAGATCTGTACAGGCTTCCTGTGGATCTCAGAGTGAACAGGCATAACAGCTGAGGAACAGCTCACCTCTTCCTCTTTACCCTTATTGCTGTAGTTGGTATTTCTTTGCAGCATTGCCTGAGATGGTATCCGGACTCAGGAATTTGGTGTTTCTGGACTGACATTGCCCAAATTTAGCAATGTCCACATCTTGGTGAAAATATCTTTTGGATGCTTTGGGGTATACTGCTAGGGCAAAAAAGGAGACAGGGAATTGCAGTGGCTAGTCAGCTTCCTGGGGAATTGGGTTTGACACTGTCTAGGTTTAATTTAATTATGTTTAATTTGTAACTAGTTATATTTGGGTGGTAATGTTTATAAATGGATGTCTTTGTTATTCTAAATTTTATTTTTAATGAATGTTATTTTAAATTTGATTTTAAATATAAATAAGTGTTATTCTAAATCCAAATCAAGTCTTTAAGCAGTATTTCCCATCGTAGGTAGGAGCCATTCTAAGAAAAAAAGTGAAAACTTCCATCTACTCTCATCCATTGCTATCAGACTCCTGGCAAAAAATTCTTCATATATCTAGAAGATACTAACTTCTATTGGTGTTGTTTTCCAGGTGTCCTCCTGTCCGTTGTTGTGCAGATCTCTCACCATCTCATTGATGGTGGTCAATGGGTAGTCCCTGACAGTTATTAGCTCCATGCATGATCTGTGCATTTACAGGTAGGATGAAACAGGAATGCTTGCCATAGGAAACCTCTGCACTGAGATCCAGGAATTCTGTCAGCAAAACACTAATGCATAATCCTAACTGTTGGCATTGAACAATTGCTTTAGATGAAGGATAGTAGTCTGCATGTGAAGGCAGAGGAAAAGAGCAAAACATAGTCTTATTGGTTTGCCTTCCTCTTTCACTCCCAGAAAAGCAAAGCAGTTCGGAGTGGCAGGTCAACAATTTTCATGCAATTCCCTCCTCCCTTCCTCTATCCTATCCCTTTTCATATTACCTGTGAGACTAAAGGGAGTTAGAAAAAAAGGAAATGAAGGTAAAGATGGAAAGGGATGCTGCAGAAGGGTATCTGGAGTATTGCACTTAACTTAATGACTGGAAGCACAAAAGAGCTTTGGAACAATACAGGGCTTCATTAGCTCCGTGGATACCAGTATGGACTGTGGAGGCTTTGTTGCTGATTTATTTTCAAGATATTTCTTCAGGTCCATAGAGGTTAAGCACCCTCAAATTTAAGCAGTTGGTAATGTGAAAAGTTTGGCAATATCATCTGAATTTTATATGAAGCATTGCCTCTGGTTAACAGCAGTAAAATGTTAATTTAGTCTTTGATAGAACATATTAGCATGATAACTCACAGAACAGTTTTGGTATGCTAATTCTGAAATAGAAATGTGTTCTGATTAATGCCTGAATCAATATGAAAACTACCGGATGCCTGAAATGACAAAGCTGATCAAAGCTGCCAAAATTGTGTGTCAAACATTAACAGCAATAGAGGATTTTTTTTCTTTCTGCCAGAAAGAATGTGAAATTTAATTAAAAGTGGAACCCACTTAAACACGTAAGTCTGAGGATTATACCTGTATGTTCTGTTCTTACCTTAATGCACATATTATTGGTATTGCTGTCATAGATTTCATCCCTAATTTTTCTAATGAGTTGTTACAGGTGTTAAGTATCTCTAAATTGGCATTAACGATCTTCTTAAAAATTTTGCTAGTCATATTTTCAAGAAATATTGTTTTGTTGTTTGATAAATTAAACACCTAGAGCTAAGCATTATTGCCCCTTATGGTATGGATGATTCACTGGACCTGTAAAGTGCAAAAAACTGTTGGTTGAAATGTGCAGCAGAGCCTCATGGAGAAATGTGTGAGGCATCCCATTTTCATCCCATGTTCTCCATGTTGTTTTCAGTGTTTTATTCTTCTTGTTGTTCTGTATTTAGTACCAGAAACATGCTTGGTGATTTACAGAATGCATATGGCAAATCAGCGTCTACCTTGAAAACCTCGGTGTCTGATAGCAGCAATTAGAGGAAGAACAGTGGGGCACTGTGTGGGAACAAGAGAGAATTCAGGGAGAAAGATAAGGGGGCACACGGGAAAAACAGTACGTGGCAGCCAAAGCACACCACCCTTTTGCAACATGAGTAACGAACTAGCTGGTGAAGGCCAGACAGTTTGTTCCAGCTGCACGGCGGAGGAGGGAGCGATACGGAGGTATCACGGTCCTCCCCTGACCACAAAGGGTTGCATCCCAAAAAATAATTGCTGCTCACAGACTAACTGTTGACCTATAGTACCCCCAGCCTCATTATCCCTGCTTACCATATTAAAAATCACGCCCTTTGCTGCATAACGATATGTAAATAAGGGGGGCATACCCCCAACAACCGCACAAATGGCAACCTGGCCAATGAAGTATGTCTGCCGCGCTTCCACATCCCACCTTCAGCAACTATAAAACAGAGGATAGCTCACTAAAGTTTTTGGAAGGGAAGAAAATTGAACCGCTGACCTGTTCACTGGAGATTGCTGACGAGCGAGCCTCCTTCTCCCTCCCCCAAACAGGGACGCCTCTTTGGTAAGACTTGCGCCTCCGACAAACGTCGGACGTTACCCGGGAAAATATATTATTATTGAAAGCGCTTAATTGTTAGTTTGAGCTCATAGAAAGAACATTTGTAGCAGCAAGTGCATTTATCAACGGCAATTCCGAACCTGTTTTATCTGTCGCTTTAATAAAATCTTATTCTTTTTACTTTGCGAAACTGTCTCAGGGAAAGTCCTCAAACAGGGGGGCTCTGGCAGGCAAATGTAAATTACACAGATTCTTTTTACTTTGCGAAACTGACCCAGGGAAAGTCCTCAAACAGGGGGGCTCTGGCAGGCAAACGTAAATTATAAAGATAAGGAAGGGCCTTCCGTCCCTCCCTTTCACGCGACAGTAAATTGGCGTAGTCGGCAGGATTGCCATGGATAAACTGCTGCATAAATATAAGTGTGCACCATCCCAAGCAGGGAAAGAATGGGCCCATAAATTTTGGAAAGATGAAGATAAAGTGGTAGAGCGAATAGAGCAGTGTAGAAGCCAGCAAAAGATCAGGAAAGGTAAAGGAAAAGGAATTGTTTGTGCGGTATTGGGGGCTTGCTTATCTTGCGCGCAGAAAGAATATAAAGAGTCCCCTCCCCCCGAAAAAGTTGCAGACGCAGAATATGCCGCTTTAAAATCAGCTAACGAGGTGCTGGAAACCTCACTAGCCTTTGAAAAGGAGAATCGAGAAAAATTGGGGACACAAGTAAATGGTCTCACAGTTGAAAACCAGAACTTAAAGACAGAAGTTAGGGAGATGAAAATGCTGCTAGCTGCAGCAGAAAGGCGAGAGAAGCAGCTGCAGGCAAAATTAGACTTACTCCTAAACCAAATGCCATCCACAGTCTCAGCTCAGCAAATTCGTAAACTAGTACGCTGCGCTGACCCTGAGACCTGGGATGGGGATATCTGGTATGACAATGACGATAATGACGATTTTCTGGAAAGCTCCGATTGCTGTACTCCCACCCCAGAGCCTGTGCCAGTACGACCACTGATTAAAACTGAGGTTGCAGCTGAGGGAGAGGATAACATTCGTACTACTGTACGCTCGATCCCTTGGTCCCCGGCAGAATTGGCCAAGCTGCAGGAAAAGTACTCTAGACGGCCGGAAGAATCTGAGACCGAATATGTATGGCGAGTCTCCCTCATGGAGGGAGATCGCATCTTGCTGAGTGAAGGAGAGGCAGAGGGCTACTGGGGCCCCGGAGTATTTCTAACCACCCCTCTGGGCGACCAGAATTATTCATTAACCGCCCGAGCTGTCTATTGGGCCGGTGGCATAGACCCGCAGGAGTGAGGGGACCCCCTTGTTATCAAGACTTCTGGCTTCTCAGACCTTGCTGCGTCTGTGCAGAAGGCAGCCTGCATACAAGCAATGTATGAGAGGGAGGCGTTAAGGAGATCCCCCATGCTGGCTCCAATCGATCCAGCAAGGTTAACCCCCCTTATCCGCAGTCTCCCTGATAGCCTGAAAACTTATGTGGCCAATGCTCAGGATCGCATACAAACCGCTCGCACAATGAACGCTGGCGCAGCTGCTGCGCAGCCCCCGCGAGATCAGGCTCATGTGACCACCTGGAATCAATTTGTGCAAGAAATAATAAGTTACGGACGCTGTATGGGCTGGATTGGAACTAAGCCCGGAGAACCGACTGAACCTCCATGGTGGGTCCGTCAGGTACAGGCTCGCAACTTGCGGCCTGAACCCCACCAGAAATTTGACGAGGACCTTTGGCACAGGGCACTGGCAGTGGGAGTGCTGCGGCAGTTACTGCACAGCACCCCCACGGCTGACCTTCAGGCTCTGGTACAATCTCTGGGCCGAAGGATTGATGCGAGCGGGGGGGCCCTGCCCATAAGGCACGACCCGGCACCTGGCAGATCCGAGCCCTCAGCCCCGCAACAGGACCTGATTGACTTACCAGATGCCACACCAAAAACCTCGCATCCCCAGGGAGGGCAGTGAGCCACCCTGCCCGGCGAGTGTTAGTTCCACAATGGCTCCTTGATGCTGTCTGCAGCCGCACAGGCAGGAATTGACGGGGTGGTACGCACACTCCCCCTACAATTCTCCCGCTTGTGGCCGGTGAGGACATTCCTACTCCCTCAAGAATCATAATATACCAATATGTTGATGACATACTGGTAGGCGGAAAAAAGATATCAAATTAGTACTAGATGTATAGTATCCACCTTCTAACATAAATTTCGCCGGTTGGACGACAACCGAGCATCTTTTCTTTATGTTTCCACAGGTATTCCACATGCCAGGAAATTGCACCTGGGATCAAGGACTCCCTTACACTGACTGGGAGTGCCCCCGAGGATTACTAATTGTTTGTTGCTGGGTAATTGTATCTCTAACACTTATAATTGTCTGTAGGCCAAAACTGTAATCAAAGCCTAGCTTGCACTGTTGCTTGTAACCTACTGTCAACATGAACCTAATGTTATATATAGGCCACGCCGAGAAAATATTCTTTAGTTTAACGTGTATATGCTTAATAGGTATAATGATAATCACATGTGTAAACCGAGAGAATAATTGGCAGAACAGTACGAGAACTTGTCGCGATCAGTTCCCTCATGATTTGAATGGTAATCTGATTTTAGCCTTGATAAGGGGCTTTGCAGCAATGCTTAACGAGTCCAGCATCACTGCTTGCCTGCCCCTACCCAAATCAGTTGAGGATCCCCTGCCTATGGGAATAATTCCAACGGATATAGAAACCAGTCTATTACATCTCTGGAATCAAAGTGGACCCATACCATTTGTAAATCCGCATGCCCCACATCAGGCACCACTAACTGTAACACCAACTGGAGCTTTCGATTTCTCAACAATTTCCAAAACCGACTGCACCCTTAGTTGGAACTACACAGAGGAGCCTAATGGCTCAATGATCTGGAACCCAGGCGGATGGACTACACGCTGTAGTGCATTGCCTTGGGGTGCTTTAAATTCATGGTCTTGGGGACGTGCAGCCAACATCCTGCAGTATACCCAGCCTGTAAACACGTCCTGGTGCATACAATGGGACGATGGAATGGGCCAGGGATGTCCAAAACAATGCCACGATGCTACACTGGCTGTAAATTGTCCTTATAGTTGCTCTTGGTCCGATCCTGATAGGGGCTTCATACCCTTTGATCATGGGTCCCCTTTTATTCCCACGTCAAATGGATCAACACTGTGGTCTTGCCGAACGGTGATAAATTGCTCCAACTGGGAACAATACAAATGGGTACAGTATTACTGGTCAGTTTACACGACCCTAAAAATGGGGTGCCTGTGCCGAAACCACAGCGTGCCTTATGCATACGTAGGATCAGAATTCGCACCCCACAACGACTGCCGCATCACCTCCGGTGATGCACCAGCAGGCCTAATTTGGGCCTGTAGTGATGGTCACATGTATACTACCTTATCTGCTAGACTGCCTAACCCCCAATGTACACTAGGCATCCCCACTTTGTGCCCTGTATGGAAGAGGACCCCAGTCCAGCCCCACTGGTTTGCTCGCACAAGAAGGGAGCTGGGAGGTAAGGTTGAGGGGTGGCAGGACCCAGGAGCAGCCGTCCGAATAGCATGGGGAATGGAAGGATTTTGGGGATTTGGGTCCACTACAGTACGAACGCGGTTGTGGATAAGTAAATTAGCCTACCAAGTAGAACTTTTAGCCAACGCCACGCGAGACAGCTTGTCCTTGATCAACACACAATTGCAAGCTACGACTAAGATGGCTCTCCAGAATCGCATGGCACTGGACCTGATGTTACTGCACCAAAATGGACTGTGTGGCTACCTCAATCTCTCAAGCACGGACTGCTGTGTTTACATTCCAAACGTCACACAGGACCTCAACACCCAACTAGAAACCATACGACAGGTGGCCAAAGATACTCGCGAGCTCCGAGAGTCGATGAACAACAGCTGGCTGTCGAAACTGTTCGGCTGGTTTGGACTCAGTGTCACCGGATGGATCCAAAGCTTGTTACAGACTGGGGTTATCATTATCATTGTGGTAATATTACTATGCATTACTGTTAGCTGCCTAAAAACCTTCATAAGCCGTGCCCTAGAGTTGCGTCCACTCACCACTTCCTATACCCCATTAGTGGAGGTCAGTCCAGAAACATACGCATCACCCTTCCAACAAGTTATCGATACACCTGTGACTGAGAGTGGGATGTGAAAGTGGCAGCAGCCACGGGGTGGATGATGTGGGAACAAGAGAGAATTCAGGGAGAAAGATAAGGGGGCACACGGGAAAAACAGTACGTGGCAGCCAAAGCACACCACCCTTTTGCAACATGAGTAACGAACTAGCTGGTGAAGGCCAGACAGTTTGTTCCAGCTGCACGGCGGAGGAGGGAGCGATACGGAGGTATCACGGTCCTCCCCTGACCACAAAGGGTTGCATCCCAAAAAATAATTGCTGCTCACAGACTAACTGTTGACCTATAGTACCCCCAGCCTCATTATCCCTGCTTACCATATTAAAAATCACGCCCTTTGCTGCATAACGATATGTAAATAAGGGGGGCATACCCCCAACAACCGCACAAATGGCAACCTGGCCAATGAAGTATGTCTGCCGCGCTTCCACATCCCACCTTCAGCAACTATAAAACAGAGAACAGCTCACTAAAGTTTTTGGAAGGGAAGAAAATTGAACCGCTGACCTGTTCACTGGAGATTGCTGACGAGCGAGCCTCCTTCTCCCTCCCCCAAACAGGGACGCCTCTTTGGTAAGACTTGCGCCTCCGACAAACGTCGGACGTTACCCGGGAAAATATATTATTATTGAAAGCGCTTAATTGTTAGTTTGAGCTCATAGAAAGAACATTTGTAGCAGCAAGTGCATTTATCAACGGCAATTCCGAACCTGTTTTATCTGTCGCTTTAATAAAATCTTATTCTTTTTACTTTGCGAAACTGTCTCAGGGAAAGTCCTCAAACAGGGGGGCTCTGGCAGGCAAATGTAAATTACACAGATTCTTTTTACTTTGCGAAACTGACCCAGGGAAAGTCCTCAAACAGGGGGGCTCTGGCAGGCAAACGTAAATTATAAAGATAAGGAAGGGCCTTCCGTCCCTCCCTTTCACGCGACACACTGAGAGTAGAAATATTCTTTGAAGTATTAATTAAAGCTCTATAGGAAGATGAAATACTTCAAATTTAATTTTTTAAGATGAGAGATCAATGTGAAGTTTTTCAGATATTTCTAAGATTGTGGATAGTTTTACACTGCCCAAGATTAAGCCTTCCAGCATGCCTAGAGCATACAAAATATTGTACGTGCTTGCAGGTAGATGCACACAGACGTGGAGAGGTTAAGGCCTGATGCAGAAAATATACTGTGTTAAGGCAGCACTTGAACATACTTGTTTCAGCAATGTCTATGGGTCTTGGCTAAGAGATTATGCTCCTCTGAACGTACTCTGAGAGTATTGCTTTAGGTAGCATAATGATGGTTCTGATAATCTAAAAGCCCTAATGCTCCCATTCAGGCTTGCCTAAAAACTACATCATGCTATATCCTCACCGTGTTGCAATCATGTCTTTTAATTTAACTGGAGGAGTACTTGCTAAGTCTTATTAATGATATGCTAGCATATCTACATACAATTAGATATATACTGTATAATTACAGTATAAAATATAAAAGTATAACAGTATAAATTACAGTAACATAATTACACAGCAGCTTATTCAAGCCCCAAGTCAGTAGAAAGTCTTGCATTGATTTCAGTGATGAAGTGGGAAGCAAATGAGAATATTTCTATATTCTCATGGTGGGGTGTTTGCAGGAGGGTGGATGGTTCCAACTCATCATCTGCCTGGCAAACCAGCAATTAAAACTCATGTGTCTCCCCTCCCATGTCTAAAGAAGGGGGTCTTTATGCCTGAGCAAGCATTTAAGAAGTCCATAAAAAAAAAAGAAGACAATACACACTGTGCAGCTCAGAAGGTCCTACTGTGTTGATCTCAGGCACTCGCTGATGGGAGGGATTCAGATGTCCTTAGCCAGGAGTTGGGGCTGTGAGCGCCCGCACAGTGGTCTTGAGAGTGATAATTACTGACATTATTACACCTGCTCCACCAGGAAACAGCTACCTTCTTTTATTTTGTAGTTATGCCCAAAAATAAAGTGTTTCAGAAAGGCATGAGGGTTTCTTTTTCCCATTTATGTTTTTTTTTTCCATAAAGCAGATTGACAATTAAACTTTGAAAGACTTCATTTTTTCAGAAAGAAAGAAAAAAAGGCTCAGCTACAAAGTCTTGCTCAGCTATAATGTAACACTCACCTTTCTTTCAGAAGCAAGGACTCAGCAGTAGGAGAGTCTGAAGCAGTCACCCCTGTATCTGAAGGAATTTCTGGAACTCTTGACATTATTGCAAACATGAGGAATATCAACAGTTTGAGAGGGTGACATTGGTTTCCAAGGAAATGTTCCTGCTTTGCCTCTTGGGGCAATAAAAGGACATTTGTCTCTGTAGTAGAAAGGATAGCAGTGGGGGCTAGCTTCTCCTTTCCCATAGGGAGGAGATAGAGGATAAAGCCCCGTACCCGGTCCCTGGATTGCTACTGCTATTAGGGGCCAAAGGAAGGGATAGACAGCCAGGCCCTTTAATAGGGCATGACTTTTCCCTCCCCTTCTTCATCTTACCTTAGTAATTGTGTGGGATGGAGAAGATGAAGGACAGGAGGAGGGAAAGGAGAAATGAAGAAGGAAGGGACAGAGTATGCCACAGAGTGATCAGAAATTGGATTTTAAAAAGATGAAAAGAAACAATGGAGTGAGAAGGGAGGAACAGTAAATAGTAAGAGAATCAAGGAATGGGGTTGGAAATGATAAAGAAGTCTAGAGATGAAAAGAAGGAAATGAAAATAAAACAGCAAGCGGAAAGTACAAGGAGGAAAGGGAAGGAATATTCTGTGTTAAAATCTGACACTTTCCTAGACCTGGGAGCGACAAATAGTACTGTAGAGTAATATGGGGGAGAGCTGAAATAGGAAGAGATGGAGATAATAAAAGAAGGGAGAGTTTAAGTAGAAACTGCAAAGCTGATTCCTCTGTAGAATAAAATTACAAAGGGAGGCAAGTGATTATATCTTTTAGTGCCTTTGCATTACATTAAAATATACTCCCTTTTTCTGATAAAAATATAACATTCTTTTTAAATTCATAGCACACTGTCCCAAACTGATAAAATTAAACTAATGTTGTAATTCTTCTTGGTATGGTTTTAGTGTTCACAAAACAAACAGTCAGATCCTCCCTGGTTACTAGCACTTGTGACTGACCTTTTTTTTTTTTCCTTTCTCTAATTCATGGTTATGACATGAACAACCATTTTTCACACAAGCCTCCTGGCCCAGCTGGCTCAGCCTTGACTTGCCTCAGCCTTGGAGAAACTCCCTTTAGGTGTGGGACATAGTTTCAACTGTTTTCATTATGTACTCTCTTTCCTGGATTGTCCATGTGGTTTCCAATTAGCGAAAACTGTGGTAGCACCAAAGACCATCTCTTCTTTCACCCCTGCTCCCATTTAATTTTACCTGTCACTTCTTGCAGTATTTTAAATTGAGCTATTAATAAATACCTGTTGGGTAAGGCTTCATTCTATAGCCTACTTAGAGAAAAGCACATGGTACGTTTTACAAACCATAAGTGACTGAACCACGGGAGATATCACAGTTTAGTTCTGCGTTCAGATAAGCCCTTATTAGGACTGTGCTGTCCTTTGAATACGAGCCTATCCTCGGTGTGTTAATACAAGAGCAGAGGTGGGGTTAGGCAGAGAGTCGGGGTGGCAGCGCGGCACCTGCACTCCCGGGGTCTGAGCCCGAGGAGGAAGGCGAGGAGGAGCTGCCGTGTGGGACAGGGTGGGCCTTTGGCACCTGCAGGGCCCTGACACAAACCACAAATGCTATATATTCTGAAGAGGAAGTTGCAGTAGTGGTGGTAGAGAAATAGGGTATATTGAAAGCAGGCTTTGACAAATGGCTTGGGAGCTGGCTGATAATTCAGCTGCGTTTTACTGAACTTAAGCAAACTGCTTTCAGTATGCCCTGTTTTTTTACTAATATATGATATACTTCAGGACTGGAGGGAAAAAGGCAAAGGAAGTATTTCATAACATTTGTAGTTGTTATCTTATTGTGAGGTGGGAAAAGGAAATTCCTTATGTTCTGACATGCTGGGGGTTACAAGCAGGATTTGTGTCATCTGGTTGCTGCATTTAATATCTGGGATGGGGTTATTAAAGCTGGAAGCTGCTGCAGGAAAAAACAACCTATGGGAAAAGCAGTCAAGTCTCAGCTTCCAGGCTGGCAGAATTTCCTGTGGCTGTACCAAGCGCTTTGATCCTGTTTTGGAATTTTCTTGATGAAAATATAGTCTGCCCTGAGAAAAAGTATTTGATGTCAGTTAGAATATGAGGTTAACTTTAAGACTCTGGGTAGCATTTCTTCTCACTGACTTATATGCATGTTTGTATTATGGAGCAGACTCTCTGCTGTAAATTAACAGAAGCAGTAATTATTTCCCCTTATTCCTCCAGTTGTTTCTATCAGACCCAATTTTATTTCCTTTCTATGCCATACAGTTGCTGGAGGCCCACCTAGATTCTTCGATATAGAAGATCATATCTGGAAGACAGAAAAACATCTTTTCCTTTTGTGCATGACATTGTGTACTGGAATTGTGTGTCATGCAGTCATATTCCTAATCAGTTTTTGGTTTTATTTGCTTGGTTTTTTTTTTAATTTAATTTTACTTATCTTGTTTTATTCTTTATTTATTGTTGACTGTGTCTCTGGCCAAAAACTAATTTATTCATTAACTGCAAAATGGATGGATATAAACAGTTAGGTTGATTTAGGTCATTTTTGCTAAGTGGTTTCAATAAAATTCAAGCAAATCCCTGGTTTCACTTGGACACTTTGTACAAACTTTACTCAGGTTTGTAGCCTCTCATAACTCCTGCTACTGCTGATAGAACTGCTTCTTGAAGCTGAAACTTACTCTGAGTTACAAAACCAGAAGCACCACCTACAAACAGCTGCTGTATGTAAGTCCTTCCTGAAATTATTTGCTCACTTTAAATTACTGATCTGAAAGCTAATACAACTAAGCAAGGTATCCATCAAAATATATTAAATTAATGAATTCTTGCCAACAGTATCCAAACTTTTTGGTGTGGCTGGGTCATTACTAAATGTATTTGTTTTGAGCTTAAAATATGCATTCCTACTGACTGGTATCAGCCATTTTATTTCTTAATGTAGCACATCCAAGGAATTTAGGCCTCATCTTTAAAACTGGATTCCTTCATTCTTCTCAAAGAAAGGCTGAACTGATGAATTGCTATATTTGAAACTAATGGTAATTATACTGGAAGATTTAGCTATAATCTGGAATATATTTCTCTTGGCAGCTAAATTCATTAATTTTTTCCAGAGTGTATGGTGTATATATAGCAAGGGATTACTTGTTCTTCTTAATTCTCAAACTTCTACTTGTCCTTGGAGTTGTTTCTTTTACACTTAAAGAATTTACTAGCTTCATACAGTCTGAGTCCCTGTTTAGTTTTAAGTATCTCCTATGACATAAAGAAGAAGCAGAAAAGGTCAGCTTCTGATTGTTGCAGATATGCTGATGTTCAAATAACTGATGGAACAGCTGATGCTAATAGGACCCTGCTGCTTTGCACAAGTATGCGGCTTCTTTGATCCCACTGGTCCACCAAGTAAGGAGTCAGTGCAAGTTGCCCTACCTCTGCAGGGAAGCTGTGTGAAGCTAGATGATGCTTCTGGTGACAGCTGTTGTGTCAGAGACTTTGAGGAATAACCATCTCTTTCTGTTCTCTTAATCACATATGAAAAAAACAATTTATTTTACTGAGGCCCTTCTTACATGGTGATGTTCCATTCACCATTCTCATGTGACTTGAGTTCCTCTGCTAGCAGCAGGGCAGAAGGATTTGTACTTGGCAGATGTATTTTGCAAGACACCCTTTTTTTGGCTAGAATCTACAAATAAATTACTTGTCTTATGACTAGAAATTTGGTGTAAAGTGCCTCATGTTTTATTATATGCATTCCGTATTTGTATTCTGCCTCCTCTTCAAGTCAGGATTTTACCTCTCCTGCTCCCTCCAGGTGGCTGGTCCTACCATCAGTTACTGATTTCTGGGAAAGATGAAGGGGAAAGAAAGCCTGTAGTGAAGGGAGGAAGAAAGCAAAGCCTTTACAAAGAGGTGTCTTGCTATAAAGCTAAATGGGTGGATAAAGGGCATTAGAAAGTTGTGAGTGGATAATGTTAGTGTCTAATTCTTTGGATACTAATCCTTGATTTGCTCCTGTTCCGGCAAGACAAGTGATGGGCTGGCATTTCATCACTGTGCCTAGCCCTGTGGAGGTGCCAGTCCATGAATGGCTAGTGGCGATGCACTGAGACCAGTGGAAAACTTATTACAAGTTAATAAGCATATCTATTGCTCACAAGGAAACGTTTTTTGAGTGGCGAAGGTCCTACGAGCGAGCCAGTGCACCCACTGTATAGTAGCAGAAGGGCACAATGTGGGAAAAGAAATTCTGATCATTTGTTGGAGGTGGCCCATCTGTACCTTTTTTACATAATGGTCATGTAACTCTTCTGCACTCTTCAGATCTCTTAGGAAGATAAAATTGAAGCAGTCTTCAGTTTTTAAAATTGCCTAGTTAACATCTTAAAAATAATCTGTAAATGGATTGCTTCCAAAGTTATTTCTCTGCTTGCTTTGCAACATTTAGGTACCCTTATAAGTCTGCAAGACCAGTGGGGCAAAAATGGCTTGACTGGGCTTCTATCGAGCTGCACTGTGAGATGGAAGAAAACAGCGACATGAGCCTTCTCCCAGACTAGAAACAATTATATTAGCTCCTTGCAGCATCAGATAGGGTACAAATGCTGAAGTGGCTAAACTTTGTTGCCACTTGTAAATAATGGCATGTTTTCATTGATGAGTTGTTCTTAATGGACTCTGGCAGAGTAAAACTTATTTTCCCTCTGTTCTCTCTCCATAAAACCTCACAGGAAAGACTAACTGTATAACAAGGTCCCTAGTGGGATAAGTTTTCTTCAGAGTGTCTGAGTGAACAAAAGTTCCTCAAGATGTTGCAAAATCTCTCTTTTTTGCCTAAAAGGATCTGACAGATTAAAGGCAAAATGTTTCCAGCTGCAGATGTATTTTATAGTAGGCAGCCACTGTTACTCCTTTATCTGTTTTCTTAAAAAATGAATGGGTGAAAAGACAAGGAAGAACTTGGTGGATTTCAGTGCTTGTAAACGTAAATGAAAGACAGTGGCAGACTAAAGTCAAATATAATGAATTAAATGCAGTCTTGTGGAGTGGCCAGTGAAATTCTTTGATCTGGTATCACTGAGGCACAGGCCTTCAGCAGAGGAGTGAAAATCAACCAGAATGGTGTGAAAATTTCTGTGAACCACTTACCTTAGATTGATGTGGCTCAGTGGCTTGCAGTTTGGCTTCAGGAACACGTATCCTCATGTCCCCAAATTAGGGTCACAGCATTTGACCTCATGGTACTGGTCTTTATAGATAACCTTTTTGGATAAAAAAGAAAATGAAATCATAGCTCTGTTGATGAGGAAGAGTTAAATGGCTAATACTGTGGTCCAGCATACTGTTCTCAGTTGATAGTTGCCTAAACTTCATTTCAAGCATCTGTTCCCTGGCATTCACTGAGCTCCAGACTCTATTATGCTGATAGATGTTGTCAAAGCACAAGAGGAGGAATTATAACACACAGTTTAAAAAATAAAATAAGGAAAATTATGAATAAACAAATCATACATAAAACTGGGACATCAAAACATTCCTTTTGGTAAAAATAAATAAATAAAATAAAGCAGTTCTAATTTTCTCTAGAGGTTTAAATTGGTTGTGCATGTATGTCTTTATTATGCAAGATAATTTTCCCCCTTTCGTTTATTTTTGATACTCTAGTCCCACTGCCTCCCCAGTTATTGTTTTAAAGATAAATATTCATTGATGATGTGGAATAATACCATAAAAATGTTCATTCTGCTCTGCAAAAATGCTATTTCTTCCCAGCTACTAAAATATGAAAAAAAGAATTGTCTGATCTGCACTTTGGGTCTATCCTTTTCCTATGAAAAAGTGGCATATTTGAGATTAATTATAGATTAAAAAAAAAGAAATCACCCCACTGTTGAGTGTTGACAAGAGACTTTTCTAGAGTGACTGTGTGAAGTGTGTGGTTGAATTAATGGAATGATTTTTATCTGTGTTCCCATTATATTCTTTCAGTCTAGCATCACTATCTCCCCACCCCCGAAAATGGAGGCCCTTGTTGTATACAAGATGACAGAAAAATATTACTTCTTTTATTGCTAAAGGATGGGACAAGGGGAATGTGTTTTGGTGAACTGGTGCAGAAATGTTCTTATTGTTTTTTTTTTCCTGGAATGCACCTTTCCTATACTGTTCACAGAGGAGAGAGGAGTTGTAGGCCTTTTTGTTTTCTTTTCAAAAAAGGGAGGCATTCAAGCAAATACCCCTGAGGACTTTACTCAGTAAGGTTTATCTCATGTAGCTTCTCTGAGAAACTATTCTCATTTTAGAGAGCATCAGCAAATAAAAGAATTATAGAGTTACCAATCTCTAGGGGATTCAAATGAGATGTTCTGTTTCTTAAAAGCTGTTTTGCTGAGCTGGAGTGAGGCGAGAATGGTCTTTCTACAGGCTACAAACAGCCTTAGCCACTGGGTTTGAAGACTCCCATTTATGCTGATATCCACTAGCTGGTAACACAGCTTCTGACATTAGCAATTTTGTGGTGAAGTGCACATATTTTAAAACCTTATCTTGACATTTTTAGGAACAGACAAACTGAATATTAAGTGGTCAGCTGAAAGTCCTGTTTCTGCTGCCCAGAACTAGCACTTCATTTTTTTTTTGTGTGCAATAACTTTTTAAATAGTTAAGGCACAGATATGAAATGAGTGTAGAATTGGCTGTCATGCAAACCTCCTAGGAAGGAAAAATATGTTAAGGTATGCAAAGAACAATTTTCGTTTGAGATCAGCTTCAACTCTAACTCGCTCACTCAGGTGGAAAGATAAATCTTTTTCACTTTTCTAGCATATCTGCTGGTGTTTCTCATGCAATACGATTGAAACAGTATTGAAAAATGAACATCAGATAGGATGTGCTGGAATATACTGTGGGCTTGGCCTGGTTCCAACTAAAATCAGTTCTTTTACGACCAGAGGTCAACCACTGTAGATTCTTGCATGGACTGGAGAAATGCCTGTTGTTGGTATCACAGAAATGTAAAATAGTAACAGCCTTTGAAAAGATCAGATTTAGTCCATATGCATACTTTCAGTGTGTAGTATGAGTATGTAGTAAGTATGTATTGCACATACTTAGATGGTTCTTGGCAGGTTGTTGACCAAATTGTTTGTAAAACCTCTCCTGTGAAGACTTCCTGAAATACAGCCTTATCTATGCTTATAAGAAATCTGCAAGATCTGTGAAATCTGTGGTCTGTGATTATAAGAAATAACCTATTCTGATATTTAACCATTTTATACTTGGACAGCTTCTCTGTATGGCTTAATATGGCTTTATGTCTAAGCTGAATCTCCTGTGCTTCAGATTAGACCTGTGACATGTTTCCTAAACCCCTGCATGTAGAAAACAGTACACCTCTGTCCTATTTAGAATAGCCTTTTGCATATTGTTACCTCTTTCCCAGTCTTCTCTCCTCCTGACAAAATCAGTTTTTTAACTTTCCCAGGTAGACCATGTTTGTCAGCTCTTCTTACAGTTAACTCTTCTCTCCAATTTGTCCGTATCTTTCTGTGAAACCCAAAAAGGGACATAGTCTTTCATTAGAAGCTTGATCAGTGTTGAGTAGGAAGCTATAATTCCTATCCTTTTATTGTATACACAAAATTCTAAGTAATTCTTCTGAAAATCACGTTTGCCTTATTTTCAACAACATAGCCTTGTGATGTGTGCAATCCACTGCAAGTGCCAGAACCTTTTCTGCAGTACAGCTGTCTAGCTAGCTATGGACTAATGCATATTTTTAAGTTATATATTTTTTCCTTCTTAAATGTAGTATGTTGTTCTTGTCATTATGGAATTTTACTGTATTTCAAAAAATTTCTTCAATTTATGAAGATTATTTGAATTCTTATCCTGCTCCCAAAATGCCTGCTTTGCAGTTTGGT